>NC_052052.2:57395487-57702974 GCF_903992535.2 Arvicola amphibius | reverse complement strand
TCTATCACATCATAATCAAGAGTAAGTAATTTGCAAATAATAGAGTTTCCTTGGCTTCCAGTCCTGGAGGCTGGGCAGCTTTAGATTAGGCAGCCATATCTCAGACTTGAGTCTCATAAAGGAAAGCAGAAGAGAAGGGGGATGTGCACACGAGCAGACAATTCTGAACTTCCACAAGACTGGATCCAAGTCTTCAAGAGATGGGACTCTGCACCTCCTCCCTGTTAACATAGCCGCACTGAGGAACTGAAGTCCCATTCCCACAGACACAAACGTGCTGAGGAAGCTGAAACAGCACCACGTAGATGCTTTCCTGGCTTTGTGTTGCTATACTTGAAGCTTCCAGCTCTACTCTTTTATATTAAGTCTCTCTGGGTACTTTCCTAGAGCATTATCCTCGTGAGTGTTCAGATGGCAGCTAAAATGATATTACCTTATGATAGCTTCCATACACAGTTGCCTGCTTAGGCTCAGCAGAAGCCACCCTTTAGGTTAGGGTTCTTTTGGGGATTTTCACTGATACTGTATGCTGTGAATATGTTTTGTTAACCATTGGTTAATAAAAAAAAAAAAGCCGCTTTGGTCTGTAGCAAGGCAGGACAAAGCCAGGTGGGAAATCCAAGCAGAGGGGGCACATACTAGCAAGCCACAGGCACAACAAGATGTACTAGAGAGCAAATAATGCCATGAGGCCACATGGCAAAATATAGATGAATAGAAATGGGTTAATTTAAGTTGTAAGAGCTAAATAGTAATAAGCTGGAGAAATAGGCCAAATGGTTTGTAAATAACATGAAGCCTCTGATTGATTATTTTGGAAATGGGCACCTGGAAAACAAAAGCACTGCCTCCCTTTACAGTGGTGGGCATACTCTTGGCATTCTGGATAGCTAGTAAGCTCAGCCTGGACTGTATTTTAAATTGCACAGAAATAGTCCCCCCCCCCCACCAGTTTATCTGTATGGTCTAGAGAAGACAGCAAATACAGTCCTTGCTAAGAATACACCATTCTCTCAGCTGCTCTAGACACTAGTTAGCCCATGTATTTCTATATTCTGGACTTGTATTTGACTCCCAGGCAGAAGGGAGCCTTGTTGAAGAAGAACTTCTGGGAAGGTTGGGATGTGACATTGCAGGAAGTAAGAACTGTGTTTTCAGGGTACTTCACTGTTTGGGCCCCCTGGTGCATACTCATTGTGATGATCCTTCTTGGTTTCTCACTTTGAGTCAGGAAGGGGAGCCCTGTGCTGTCAACACAGTAGTAATTTGTCCCCGGACAGAGTTCTTCTATTGAAAGTTCACTCTTTGAGATGAAGCTCTCAGAGTTCTGAAATGCTCTCAGAGAAAATGCCTCAATGCAGTAATAACTGCCACAATTTTTCATATTGCTCTGACTCTAGAAAAATCTCCACTTGTTGGCAATAAGAACTTGGAGCAGTTACTAGGCCTTTTTGAGACTTAGTTTTCTGCCTGTCCTAGAACATGAAGGAACAAAATTATTTCCATCCAAGGGGCTTATGTGGAAGATATCAAATCAATTGTGCCCATAGGTGTTCCATACCGTACCCATTTCATCAGGGTCTCGCAAGACACAGCTGCTGCATGTGGTACTAAGGGTCATAGAAACCCAAGTTCTCAAGGGTTGGACACACGGACAAAACTCTAGCCAGTTGCCAAGTATCAGAGGAGTTCCTTAAAAGTTTGATTTTTCTCAGAACAGTGGGAGAAATTATTGTCCTCTGTTTCCCCTGAATGCCCCTTTCTTTTACTTTCTCTTTTCCCACTTAGAGACCAGACATGATTTGAGCCATACACCTTGGATTTGGCCCCAAGAGTGTGCCTCTCTAGAGTTGCAGAGCAGAGGGAAGCCAGAAGGACAAACGAGGAGCCAGGAGCAGAGGACTCTGAAAGGTAGATGGAGGGCAAGACTACTCAGGTTTTCAGGGTCAAAAAGGTCTTTTCTCTCTTTGACACCTTTCCCTGGGAATAGATAGATACCCCTCTTCCCTGAGAATCCATTAGGAGAAAGGTAAAGACACTTAATAAATGTCAGGGGTTACTCTGGGCTTCTCAGTCATAGACATAGACACATTCACATTTTATAAATCTACTAGAGAAAATCTTTCCTCTGACAGCAAAAAGGATTTTTTGGCAAATATAACAGCTGCTGTGTCCCTCTGGCTACCCCAAGGCCCAGCCAGGTTCTAACTTTATAAGCATAGAGCCCCAAGAATAGAGTAGAAGCATTGGGCACCGGGTTCTGGCTCCAGAACCACCTGCTTGTCACTTCCTTTTTTCAATCACAATCATTTCCTTAGAAGCTTCAGGTCCCCCTGTCTCTTACCTTGTGAGACGCACGTGCATTCCATTGACCTCAAATTCCTCAAAGTCGGGAGCCAGAAACTGCACTGCTTTTTAGGAGCACTATGCAAAGAGCACCTTGTAATGCTGTAATGCGTGCCCAACAATTATTAACATAGATGGCTACAAAAATCAGTAAGAAATTATACTGCAACGTTGACTTTTATATTGTAAATATTTTATTTTCCCAGGTTAAAATTTTAAATAGAGTAGAAAATTTTAATTTATAAATTAATAAAAATTTCAGGTCTTCCTTTGACCTTTCGAATGCAGTCCATTCACGAACAGTCACAGGGCAAGACTGTGATGCCTAATGATTGCCTGCAACCATTGTCCAGTCTCAGAGATATCAACTCACAGGTCTTCAGTTCTGGAATATATTAGTAAGATTTTTGATGATGGAAAAGTTGCTGAGGATTTCTGCTCGGACCACCATCCAGGCGCAGCTGCTGTACCCCTTGACTTCAAGAGATCTTTGCACCCTCAGGTAATAGCTCTTCAAACGTCGAATGGTTGGGTAGTTTCTCGGTGTCCATCTTTCATTCGCTGGCACTTCCTCTAGGGTTTTCTTCAGAAACTCTATCTGATCATCGAGTTTATCCAAGAAGCTTTCAACGATGTTCATTCCACCCAGTGCTGGAGGAATTGTTCTTGAAGACAATGAAGATATTCTGGAGCATCTCTTGGATGACGAAGGCAGCGTCTTTCTTCTCCATTTGTCTGGGGTGCTTCACCTCCGTAGGGATCTTGAAGTCTATTCTGTGGCCAAGGCAGAGCCGTCCATGCAGCTGCTTCAGGAGCTCCAGACATGCTGTATTGCTGCTGCTTTGTCTGAGCTCGAGCGCCTCGTAGTTGATGGACAGGGCTATGGAGAGAAACCCCAGCAGGAAAGCAGCCTGGAGGATCCACCTGCTGGTCATGATGGAAGCTGGGCTGATGCTGGCTGCTACCTGCAAGATGAGGCAAAGACTGCCCAAGGCTGCAAATGAGAATGCTCTTCTTCCATGGCTCGAGAAAGCTTTTTAAGGGATGGTCCTTTCTGGTTCAGAGGAATTTCCCATTTTCAGTTCTCCCTTTCAGTTTTCCTTTGTCATTTTTTCTTTTTGTAACAGCTTCTAATATTCATTTTACTTACATCCATGCCGATTTTATACACTATATATATTGAGTTAAGATATATACAAATTGTAAGGTTTTCTAAAACGTTTTAAGTTTCAATAATTGCTGAAACAAAGGAAGAGAAACACCCAGGAGAGAACAAAGGAAAGCAGGCAGCCCTGAAGACAAAAGAACTCAAACAGTCAAGGTGTCAATGGAAAGCCAGGCAGAGTAGCAGTTCATTCGGGATGGCTTGGCTTCTGCCCACTGAAATAGTGGGCTGGTGGGAGAGGGCCTCTGTGAGTGCCAAGGGGGCTTACAATAGTGTACTACAGGAGAAACGTCTATCAACAAGCTATAGCTCCCTTGGGAGAGGGCTCCACGCCATGGGAAAACTGCTCAAAGTGGGATCCAATCTGAGCTGTGTAGAAACAAAAGAAACCGGGGAAAGGAAATCTGTCTGGTGGGCTACTGAGAGAAGTGGCCGCATTGCCCAGCACTTCCCCAAATCAACAGAAGAGGGAGCTCTGAGAAGTGAGGCAAACCACCCAGCCTTTTCTAAAGCCCGGAGGATGAGCTGCCGCAGGAGAGATTACTGGTATAGAACCAATACAGAGTTATAGTAGCGTAGTGTTTCCAGAAGAAGGAAAGTATTCCAGAACCACAGGCACAGCACAGATCACAGCTCAGTGCTCTCATCCAAGAGCACAATGTATTTAGGAATTATTTAGAAGAGCATAAACCAGAGTGGGAAGCTCAAGAAATGAAGGAGGTAAGCAGAGATACAAATTAAAAAATGGGTTTGGTAGAATTAGATACAGTGAGCTCTTTGGGAGAAATCTCCATTGAGAAAAGCCTTGAATGTTTTGAAAACTGTCAGCAGCTACAATCCAACAATACATAAACACGATTACATTGACTAGGGGGGACGTTAGGTTTGTTCAATATCATAAGATACATAAAACACACCAAGTGAATTAGAAGGTCAAATGATCAAACTCCAGGAAAAAAAATCAAGGAATATGAAAAGTGACAATGGAACAAGGGTGGTTTGGTGCATCAGTATGTGAACCCCAAGGCATAGAGGAAAATACTGGTAATGGGACTGGAATTGAATTAGACAATTTCAGTGTGTCGAAGCCACCCAGAAAGTCAAAGGAAGAGCAGGGCCAGAACCACATTGACAGTGCACAATGAAAGGCTTCATTTTCTTCACTCTCCAAAAGGTCCCCAACAGAAAAATTTATAGGATGCCAGATACCAGGAAAAGAAACTTGGGTTAATAAAGATGATATCTGCTCAATGTTACTGGGTTTAGAAACATACAAATCAAACAAGACACGAGGCAGTCATTTTTATTTTATTAAATTTTGAAATGTACATTTATTTAGTGGGGGTGGGAATGTGGGGTTGGGTGGGGTACTACAGTAGGCAGATAGGAAGTCAGAGGACAACTGGTAAAAGGTGGTTCTCTCCTTCTGTCATGTAGGTTCCTGGAATCAGACTCAAGACTCTGGGTTTAGTGCTGAGTGCCTTTATCTACTGAGCTGTCTCACTCGCGAAGGTAGCCATGTACAGTAACTGTATTTTCCAAGGGCACTGAACAGTGAAGCCATCAGCTCAAATGT
Organism: Arvicola amphibius; assembly: GCF_903992535.2. Classification (NCBI taxonomy): domain Eukaryota; kingdom Metazoa; phylum Chordata; class Mammalia; order Rodentia; family Cricetidae; genus Arvicola; species Arvicola amphibius. The sequence goes on along the minus strand of NC_052052.2, from coordinate 57,697,887 downwards.
TATAAATTTATTCAAACATTTTAAGTCTACAGATTTTGTTTTCAAAACCAGGTGGGCAGGGGTTGCTATTCCATATGACTTCAGGTTCTTCCATGGAAAGGTAAGGGGTCTGTGTTTCCTTTTGGGTCTGGGCAGATTTTTTTTTTTTGTTTAAGAGCCAATAAGTGATTTTGGAGGCTAGATCAGAAAAGTGGCTATAACTTCTACTTTCTTATCTGGGATTCCTGTTCTTGAGGTTTCCAACCACTTAATATAAACTATTAAGTAATAAAGCCAAAACAAGTTGGCCATGAAGGCACAGGCCTATAGTCTCAGCACTTGAGAGGTCAGGACAGGAGAATTGAAGACCAAGGCCAGACTGTGCTACACGGCAAGTATGAAGTGAGCTGTGCTGGCTAATTTTATGTCAGCTTGACACAAACTAGAGTTATCTGAGAGAAGGAAACCTCAATTGAGAAAATTCCTCTGTAAAAATCCAGCTGCCGGACATTTTCTTAATTAATGGTTGATGTGGGAAGGACTCAACCCATTGTGGGTGGTACCACAATGGAGAACTAAGGTTCTATAAGAAAGCAGACTGAGCAAGCCATGGGCAACAAGCCAGCAAGCAGAACTCTTCTATGACCTCTGCATCAGCTCCTGGCAAATGCATCCAATCAAGTATCAATAGAAGTTATGAAGGGATAACACAGAGAGGATTAAAGGAAACATCTTTTCCTCTTTACTTTGTACCCATAGACCTATTTGAAATGGGGCTTTCTCCATTATAAGAAGGTATCTCAAGACAGGGTCATAGGCAGCTTCATAATTTAATGCACTTTATTTGGGGCAATTTAAATGTGTTATTAGGTTTTGATTTCTTCATATTCCCCTTTAAACATTTTCTATCATGAGCACGTGTGTATCTTTGGATAATGGAGGTATATAAGAGTCTAGTGCCCTATAGTTGCAGCAAAGAACGATTCACTCTATAATTTGTAAATATCTAGAGGAGAGTCCCAACAAGAAGGCATTATACATGTCCAAGAAGTGGTATGATGATTTTGATGTTAATTGTTCTACCAAATAGTCAGTCTCCATGGAAGGCCCATTGGTAGAGTCTTTAGGAGACAAAGCCCAGTAAGATGTCATTGGACGACCGTGGGAAGGGGGTTTGTCTGTCTGTGCCTCAGTTTGCATTCTGGCCATGAGGTGAGGTTTGCCAAAGCACCCCTTCAGGCTTTGGTGGGCTGCATCACAACCTCAAAGCAGCAGAAAGGATCAGTAATGAGACTGAGCAGCAGCAATGAAACTTCTCTCTTTCAAGTTTATTCTCTCAGGTATGTATTGCAGTAATAGAATGCTAACACAGAAGGAATCCTAATCCCCTTGTTTTGATTATTACACATTGTGTATAATATGATTTTCACAATCGATATTGTGCATACATCAGTAAAGCACTAAACACCCAGTTATACTGAAAAGCCAGGTATAAAAAGCACCTCCAATACAGCCATGCAAGAATGCAGGGCGGAACTCTGATGAATATCTTGTATACCACCATAGAACCTTCATCTGGCGATGGATGGAGATAGAGACAGAGACCCACACTGGAGCACTAGACTGAGCTCCCAAGGTCCAAATGAGCAGAAGGAGGGAGAACAAGAGCAAAGAAGTCAGGACCGCGAGGAGTGCACCCACCCACTGGGACGGTGGGGCCGATCTAATGGGAGCTCACCAAGACCAGCTAGATTGGGTCTGATGGAGCATGTGATCAAACCGGACTCTCTGAACGTGGCTTACATAGAGGGCCAACTGAGAAGCCAAGGACAATGGCACTGGGTTTTGAGTCTACTCCATGTACTGGCTTTGTGGGAACCTAGTCTGTTTAGATGCTCACATTCCTAGACCTGGATGGAGGGGGGGGACCTTGGACTTCCCACAGGGCAGGGAACCCTGACTGCTCTTTGGACTGGAGAGGGAGGGGGAGGGGGGATGGGGGAGGGGAAGAGAAATGGGAGGAGGGGAAAATTTGCAATAATAATAAAAATAAAAGAAAAAAGATTTAACTATAGTTAAACTTTAAAAAAAAGAATACAGGGCAGAAAGCAAACAAGAGGAGGCATACCAATAGTCCTTGAACAGGCCTCAGAAATGGATGGGCTTTTCCTGTTTTTGCTCATCGTGCAGTTTTCTAGCTTTTCACTGCTGAATATGTCTTAAAGAGACTCACCTAGAGCAAAATGGAATCAATGAGCCTTAACTTTTGAGTTTAGTCTGTCCCCCCCCATAGGTTGCGTTCTCTTTCAGCCTTTTGCCTTTTGCATGCCAACTCTCAGCAGAACTGCAGCTACTTCATGACAGTAGGAGAACTGGCTCTGAATGAGCTTCTAGAAGAGTGGTCTTCTTTCTCTACACTAAAGCCGGCTTCTGCTGTTGCACATCTAGCAACACCCGCGAGGAATTCCCGAACCTCAAGCTGGAGGAAAGCTCTTTCCTTTTCCCTTTCTCTTTCTTATTCTCTTCTCCTCTTCCTCCTTTTCTCTTGCTTCCTCTCCCCTCACCCCCAAGCATTTGTTTTTCATTAGCCTGGAATATACATGACACACAGACCAAAGCAAGGATTTTCGAAGGCTTTCGAGGTAGTTGAGCTATTTCATTTAGCAAGGAAAGAGACTTGTAACCTCCTAGAGAGTTGCCTTTCCCTTGCTACAGGCAGTGGCCTCTGACCTTCTCACTAGGTGGCACTTGGAGAACTCACAGTCAGCTGGCATCACAGACGGAGAGGCAGTGGTAGACGTGGCATTTTAGTTCCCTTTGGGGACATTCACTATGCATTATACTATGAAAGATCAAGCATTTTGCTTTGTAAAAATTAACCAGCCGCTGGTAGTTTTTTCTCTGATTTAGCAGATAGTAGAGGTTCGATGTCCAAAACTGAGTAGCTGTACTGGTTTGGCCACAGCATGGCCGGAGAGAATAAACCTCTCTAAGAAAGAATATGTAGTCAGACTTAGGATTCTCTAAGCTACTGCACAGAGAGTAAAATGAAAGGACTCAAAATGAAACTAAACTCCAAGCTCTGGTAATGAAAACATATATGAAAATAGCATCACGGGGCTGGAGAGACGGCTCAGCAGTTAAGAGCACTGGCTGCTCCTTCAGAGCCCCCAGGTTCAGTTCTCAGCACTGAAATGGCAACTCCCAACTGTCTCCAACTCCAGTTCCAGGGCAGCTGACACCTTATTTAGGCCTCCACAGGTACTGCGTGTACGTGGATCACAGGCACACATACAGGTAAAATGCTCATACACGTATATTAAAAATAAAACTCTTTAAAAGTAAATTAAATAACATTATAAATAAAATGCAATGCAGAACCAAATGTGCCAAGTTTTTACATAAGGCTGAATTATGTAAGCTATTCCAAGGTTAAAACAGATTGCTGTAATTATATTTTATACTGGCTGTGGTAGTACGAGCTTCCAATCCCAGCATTTGGGAAGTAAATGCAGAAGGATCGCTTGAACTTAAGAGTTCAAGGTTACCCCGGGTGATGTAGCATGAATGTCTAAATATAAATAAATAAAAATAAATAAATAAATAAATAAATAAATAAATAAATGACCAGAGCAGTGAGCTGACTCCGTGGGTGAAGGTGCCTGCCATGAAATCTGATGACTTACGTTTGATACCCAAACCCTATGTGATGGGATGAGAGAATTGACTCCTGTAAGCTCTCCTCTAACCTCCACATGCAGGCTGCGATGTAGGCGTGCCCCCAAATCATACATACATGCATACATACATGCATACATACATACATACATACATACATACAGACACACATTGTAAAAGGAAACTAAGAAATGATAGCAAAGGTGTTTTATGTAATTCTCATGATTACTACAGAGAAAAATCTGTATTACCTACCTAAGATATAAAGACAAAAAAATGGAATGCAGCATTAAAGTAAATCACTGAAAAATATTGATGAGTAAGAAAAGGACAAAGGAAAAGCTCTTACCTACCGCTATTCACTTTGAAAGGAAATGAACTAAATTCTCCAATAAACAAAACAGAACAGCATGGCTGAAAAGGGTTTTGAAACATGTGTCTAAAATACACATTCCCTGAGAGCAATGGGAAACGATTTCTCTTCACACAGCAACCAAAGAAGAACACAGGTAGCCATATTACATTGGAAAAACAGCTGGGTTTTCAATACGAATCTCTCCTGAGCAACACGGAAGATTGCTATACAATGCTAAAGGGACAAACTCATCAAAAGTGTGCACTCATTGTAAATATATATGCACCAGACATCAGAGCCCAGAAAATGCAAAGGATAGAGCAACAGAGCCGAGGGAAGGGGGCACAGATGTTAATAGCAGCAGAGAGGTCTACAGCACTGAGGACACCGTGCTAAGGAAAACGACAGCAAGGAAGAAAAATTATATAGCTACCATGGTTATGATAATAGTTAGCAATTTAAAATGAAATTATACACAAAGATAATGTAGATAATAATAAAGCATGTTGAAGTGAGTACCCTTTTAGGATGAGCTGGGTGACATTCATTTTTCAGAACATTTTATCCCACAACAGAAGAATAAGCAAAGAACATAGAATATTTTCTGAAAGAATACGCTTTTGGCCACAAAGTGAGTCTTAATAGCCTTAGGCAGACTGACGTTGCAATATTGAGCATCACACTTCTAGAAATGGCATAAAATTAGAAGGTACTAGCAGGAGGGACCCAGGGAAAAAATGTGGAAGACAGAGGGAAGTCTCCTGTACAGTCAATGAGTCAACAAAGAAATAAAAAAGGCAAGTAAAAAAACTAGATTACTTTGAGGCACAGATGGAAACAACATACCAAACTCATGAAATGTGGCAGCAAATATGACAAGAAAGGGGGGCACCTCAAAGAAAAGCCTGATATTAAACACTAAGCTAGTAAGAAAAGAGTCAGTTAACCCTGTAGTTTTAAAGGGAAAATGATGACAAAGATTGAGCATAATACATATTTTGAAATTCCAAAAAATAAAAAGGAATAAAACCAACCAAACTATTGGTATTAGTTTGGAAAAGACAAACAAGGTGGACAACCTATGTGTTGAGTGTCTAAGAAGAAAAGAGTGAACTCAGAAATAAAAAAGGAGATATTTTAGCTGACAACAGAAGTACCAAGGATCATGAGAGTGAAATCCGACAAATAGCCAAAATGAAATGGATTACATTTGTGACTCCAATCACAATTCAAATCTCCCAAGACGGGGCAGGGACAAGGAGTTTCCACAGAGTTAAAGAAGGAACTCAGCATTTCTCAAAGTCTTTCTGAATACTGAGTGTGTGGAGTATTTGCAGTGTACTTTGTGAGGTCTGAATGCAATGTCCTGGTTTGCTTCTTCTTGGTGTGGTAAAACACCTTCCTAAAAGCTGCTTTGGGAAGGACAGGATTTATTCAGTTTATAGCTTGAAGTCCTTTAACCAAGGGAAGCATGGCAGGAGCTCAAGGTTGAAACCTAAAGGACTCTGTCCTCCTGCCCCAGTGGACTCTGACCACCCATCCCCAGTGAGCTCTGACCACCCGTTCAGGAGGATGGAGCAGTTTCTTTATGCTCAGTCCTTCCAGACAGTTCTGTATTAGTGTTTTCTAGAGCCACAGAACTTGTTGAAATATCCTTCCTCTCCTTTTTTCTTTATTGACTGCCTTTTCTTAGCACAGAGAAACAATAAGCGATGTTTTTCTGGAAAAGGTAGCAATCACTTAGCATCTCCAGACCTGCCCAGTGAAGAGAAACAGTTGGGATGAGAGACACAAAGGACAAGAAAGTGGGAAAATCATGCAAGTTATTGCCCTCCATGGTAACAGTGATAGCTTCAAAATCCTGCTTACACCAGGGAATTTTCCTCAGCACCCCCAGAGAGCCTGTGAAACCTGGGAGCCACAATGCATCTTCCCTCCTGTTCCACCTGCTCCTTTGGGGGCATTTAAAAATTTTTTTTTGTAGCCACAAGTCTCGGCTGGCAGGGAGATAATCCAGTTTTACCTGGCTCTCCACCTTGGCAGCAAATGCAGCCAGGGTTCACATGTTGGTGGCATCAGACACTTTCTGTTCTTTGTTTTTCCCCACAGCAGGGATGTTGTCTTGTCATAAGCCTATCCCTAGACTCAGTCTTCGGTTTCCCTCGTCACTGCCAGCTCCAGATGTTCACAAGACTGCTTCATTGTGGGCAATGAACTCTTCTTCTACTGTTTGGGGTTCAAGACGTGTTACTCCTCAATTATCACTGCTTGGAAAACCACAGAAGAAAGTTATTTTCTTTTCTCTGTGTGATTAACCATCAAAGAAGTTTTCACTTTCCTCCCTGAAAGGCAGACAGGAAAATGCTCAGGTGAGAGGTGTCCTGACCCACCCATGGAGAAACAGAAACAGGAAAACCCCGAGATGGAATAACAATAGAGTGCTTTGCTGAGCTCCTCCTCTCCTCCTTGTCTATCATTCGATCACCCTGTCCAATCACAGTGCTACATAAAATTTCAAAAACAGTTCCTTGAGTCTTTCTTTGAAACCTCATTCTTCTTTGTTTTGTTTGGTGGAGGCAAGGTTTCTCTGTGTAGCTCTGCAACTAGATCTGTAGCCCAGGCTAGCCTCACTCTCAGAGATCTGCCTGCCTCTGCCTTTACAGTGCTAGGAGCAAAGGCACGCACCTTCATGCCCAGCTTGATCTTTCATGTCTAAGGTTCCCAAGTCACAGAACCTTGATTAAACTTTGATTCATCTTTCCTTGTTAGTCCTTGTAGGATGTTAGTCACAAACCTTGCAACTGGTAAAACAAGCAAACAAAATTTCTTTTTTCCTTCTTTATACAAAAATGGCCAGATGCTCCCCAAGCCTTCACTCCTTCCCACAGTTGGAATGTTCCAATCAGTGGGCTTAGAACTCTGAGACACATAGGGTTGCTCACCCAGTGTCCTTCCCCATATCCTTTCAGGGACACTTGCTGACTGCTGGGCCCTCCAGCCTGGTCCCCTCAAATGCCAGTGATGGGGGCTACCCCTCCCTCTGCCTGTGGATATGTTTTATTATCATAGGTTAACAAAGAAGCTGATTTGGAAATACTCAGGCAGAATAGAGCAAGGCGGAAATCCAAGCAGAGATAGAGATGGGAAGAAGGCAGAGCCAGGGAGATACCAGCAGCTACCAGGGAAGCACGGTGAGGTACGAGCCATGAATCTCGTGGTGAAATATCCTCGTGGAATAATATAAATGGGTTAAATTGTAAGAGCTAGTTAATAATAGCCTGAGCTAATAATCCAAACAGTTTGTAATTAATTTAAGGTTTCTGTGTAATTACTCGGGACTGGGCGGCAGGAACTAAAGTGGAACCTCTGTTTCCAAATGGCTCCGGACCCGTGTGGGGCCAGAAATTTCCACATAAAACCTGGAAAAGCTGAAAAAAGGGCGGGGGAATTCCAGAATACATAACCAGAGCCAAAGACAGCTTCCTAGTTGTGGCTCTCATGCAGGTCACTGTGCAGGGATGCCACAGCATTGGACTGCGCACAGCATGGCGGATTCATGCCATGAATGCAGAAGCATCTCCCAAGCCGTGCAGCAGGATGTTCATACAGACAAAAGAGTTTGTGGGTGGCTAAAGGCTACCTAATGGCAGCATTGGGGGAGTAAGTGTGATTCCTCTGCTACCCGCCACGTTAGAAGTTGAATGGGGGTGGCCCAGCAGCCAAATCCTAGGCCCTGGTCATAACTGTGCCATGTAGTATTGTAAAAACTCTCCTGGTCAGAAAATGATTACAGATATGCAATAAGAAAATTCAGACAAAAAGAAACCTCTAAAAGGGTCACAGTGTATTAAAAAAATGTACATAGTTTAAAAAAAAGAAAATGGGTATAGGCTGTTACAGAAAGAAAGGTTTTTAAAAAAATAAAACAAAGTTTTTAAAGAGACAGTAAAAGTAATAAAAGCCACAAAAGATGGAAAATACATAGAGTGTTTGAATTATGTATACTATTGTGTTTTCTTTTAATTTTTCACTGTTAATGAGCTAACTACAGTGAGGCATTGAATTTTAGGGGCTGCTAAGCTAAACCAGCATAAAGGTATCTTGACTTCAAAATTTGGGTCTAAGGATATGTTGCTTTGGAAAAGAGGTTCTACTACTTGTGTTTCCTCAGAGGATGAGAAGCTGTGGTTTCTTCCAGTTTAATATATTTTGGTAGAACAAAGCCCTCCTGAAAGGTCTCCAATGGGAACGATGGCCCAGGAGATCCAGAATCCAAGACAGCTTCCAAGCAACTGGCTGAGATGATGCGGGCTCACAGATGACGATAGCCGAGATTCAGTCATAATTCCATTTTTTTTTCAGGAGCCCCATAAGATTACCAGCTCCCCCAAACAGCAGAAAGGAGTATAGAAAAACTATGTTCAAATTCCCAAAAATATGTTTATGAATGTTTGGTTTTAGTTTAAAGGGGGTAGGTTTACGTCTAATATCCACTTACAAGGGAGTACACAACTGTGCTTATCTTTCTGAGTCTGATTACTTCATTCAAGATTTTTTTTCTAGTTCCATCTATTTGCCTACAAATTTCATGATGTCATTTTTTTACAGCTGAGTAATATTTCATTGTGTAAATGAAATGGGTCTTAAGTTAGACTGATTCCCAACTTTCTGAGAAACTGACATACTGATTTCCAAAGTGTCCTGTACAAGTTTGCACTCCCATCAGCAGTGGAGGAGTGTTCTCCTGACTTCACATCTTCTCCAACAACAGCTGTCCCTCAGTATTTTTTTATCTTAGCCATTCTGATAGGTTTAAGATAGTATCTCAGAGTGATTTTAATTTTCATTTCCCTGATGATATAAGGATTTTGGGCAATTCCTTAAATGTCTTTAGCCATTTGAGATTCTTCTGCTAAGAATTATCTATTTAGGCTGTATTCCATTTTTGGTTGGATTATTTTATATTTTGATGTCTAGTTTCTTAAGTTCTTTACATATTTTGGTGATCAGTCCTCTGTCAGATTTGGGGTTGGTGTGTAATGCAAAGGATAACCAGACCATAATCCACAGCTGCTGTAGGATAATGCCTTTGTACACTGTAAAGATTTGTTGCTCATATTGGTTTAATAAAATGCTGATTGGCCAGTAGCCAGGCAGGAAGTATAGGTAGGGCAACGAGACTAAGAGAATCTGGAAGAGGAAAGGCAGAGGAATGCAGTAGTTGGCCAGATACAGAAAAAGCAAAATGAGAATGGCTTACTAATAAAAGGTACCAAGCCATGTGGCTAAACATAGACAAGAATTATGGGCTAACTTAAGTTGTAAGAGCTAGTTAATAAGCTTAAATTAATAGGCCAAACAGTTTATAATTAATATAAACCTCTGTGTGTTTCTTTGGGACTGAATGGCTATGGGACCAGGTGGCAAACGAACCTTCTACAGCTCTAGAGAAACTAAGTAACAAGGAAGATCCTAAGAGGGACACATGGATCACCCTGGGAAAGGGGAATTAGACGAGATCTTCCTGGGTTAACTTGGAGCAAGGAAGGGGGAGTAAAAGGAGGGGATGTGAGATAAGAACACGAGGAATGAGATGATAATGGGGGAGAGGAACGGAGTTGGAGAGCAATAAAGCAGAGATCTTGATAGAGAGAACCACTATTGGGTTAGGGAGAAACCTGGTGCTAGGGAAATTCCCAAGAATTCATAAGCATGACCCCAACTAAGACTCCTAGCAATAGTGGAGAGAGTGCCCAAACTGGCCTTCCCCTGTAAGCAGATTGGTGACTACCTCAAGCATCATCATAGAGCCTTCATTCAGTAACTGATGGAACTAGATGCAGAGATCCACAACCAAGCACCAGGCTGAGCTCTGGGAATCCAATCAAAGAGAGGGAAGAGGGAATATATGAGCAAGAGAGGTCAAGATCATAATGGATAAATCTACAGAGAAAGCTGAACCAAGCTTGTGGAAACTCAGGAACTCTGAACTGACAGAATTCACAAGCATGATCCCAGCTTGTAGTGGTTGAACTCTAGACCAACAGCTGTGGATCCTCCATGGGTCTGAACTAGGCCCTCCATATGTGGGAGACAGTGGTGAAGCTTGGACTATCAGAGGGGCCCCTGGCAGTAGGACTAGGATCTATCTCTGGTGCATGGTCTAGGTTGTTTGAGCCCATTCCCTATGGTGGATGCCACATTCAGCCTCAAGGCAGGATGGAGGGGCTTGGTCCTGCCTCAACTTAAAGTGCCTGACTTAGTCGGCTCCCCATGGGAGCCCTTACCTGTTGTGAGGAGTGGATGGGGGTGTGGGTTGGGATGGGAGGTGGGGTGAGAGGGAGAACTGTGGTTGGAATATAAAAATGAAATTTTAAAAATCAATAAAAAATTAAAAGGGTTGGTTATAAATGGTTAGTGGTCATAGTCAATCTCTAAAGAAAAAAGGGGGATATGATATAGAAATGAATGCCTTAATTTTGTTAGACTATATGTATATTTATATTCTTGTTTAAAGTATTATGTTTATGCAGCTCATTTAAAACTGTAGTGCATAGTTAAATATAAATTATAGTCATCTATAATAGTCAAACTTTTAGTCAGAGATATATTTCAGATAGATATGTAATCTTCAAATACTTCAAAGACCTATATAATATGGCATTTAAAATGTTTTAAGAACTTAGACTTTCTCAACAGAGACATGCCTGATCCCAGCAGCACCTATTACTTCAAGAGGAGGATAGGCATCAAAGAAGCTCCTTATGGAGTTTTCCTTTAATTGTAGCAAGGTTAGCCATTTGGACAAGAAACTGCACTTGCCTGAACTGCTTGATTATATGCTGTATAAACTGGACATGCAGGACCCACAGAAAAGTGCCTGCTGAACTTGCCAAATCAAGATGGGACAGTCTAGGGTTCCTGCTTCACGGAAAAGTCTGACAGACATTCTGTAGAATACAGAGGAAAATGACTGACAAACTGTCAATATAGGCAGGACAGCTTCAGTGTCCTGCGACAATGAGAAATCTGCCAGACATTTTAGGCCTATAGGCTGAAGATGGATACCCCCAGTGCTACAGAAGAACTTTGGGTGACTGTCCAGGCAGCCAGATAACTCTGTCATTTCTAGAGTTTTGGAAGTTGCTTACAATATACTTCCAGTTTACCTCAGTAATATTATATCCTTGGGGACTTTGATGGGGTTGAAGACTGGATAGTTATAGTAATAGTTTTCCTTAGTTTGATAAAAGATAAATTGTATATGAAACTTTAGACTCTCAAAAATAGGATAGATGGTATTTTCATCAATTTTGCCAAATACAAATGGCCTAAATATTATAACTGTATTTCTTGCTTGATAAATGTTTTGCTATATGTAGTTTTACTATGTTAAAGTTAAAACATTCCATTTTAACTAGATAGAAAAGGGGAGATGATGGGGGATACCATCTGTATGGTGTGAATATGTTTTTATTACCATTAGTTAATAAAGAAGCTGCTTTGGCCAATACTCAGGCAGAATAGAGCCGGGTGGGAAATCCAAGCAGAGATAAAGAAAGCAGAATCAGGGAGACACCATGTAGCCACCGAAGGAGAAAGATGCCAAAACATTACCAGTAAGCTTGGCTTGCTGTTCACATTCACTGGTTAGTGATGGGTACTTGCAAGTGTCAATCTGACGGGATGAATGAATGACAAGGTGTTATTCCTGGGTATTCTGCGAAGTGTTTTCAGAAGATGAGTTAGTAAAGTGAGTGGGAAGGAGCAACCAATTTGGTCCTGGTAAAACAAAAGGGACAAAGAGCAGATCCCCTCTTGTCCTTATCCCTGTACTTGCCTTTTGCTGCCTCTGAACACAGCTGCAGGACATGCTGGCCCTTTGGACACACTCCACTGGCCTCTGGGGTTCTTAGTCTTTGTCATCTGATAGTATTCTATTCCAGGTTCTCTGGTTCTGTGTAGTGTGGAGCTGCGGGCTGCGTTCCCGCCGCCCAGCTTTCTGCCTCCTGGCTAGCTTAACACGCGAAATAACATCACACAAATTGTATTCTTTTAAACACTGCCTGGCCTATTATTTTCTGCCTCTTACTCACATCTTGACTAACCCATATCGAATAATCTTTGTAACACCATGAATGGTGCCTTACCAGGTAGATTCTAGCGTACGTCCATCTTGGGCTGGAGCTTCATCGCGTCTCTCTCTCTGAGCAGAGGCATGGCAGTCTGTCTAACTTAGGAGAGGCATAGCATCTGACTGAGCCATCTACCTCACTTCCTTCTTCCTGTTCTGTCTACTCCACCCACCTAAGGGCCGGTCTATCAGATGGGCCAGGCAGTTTCTTTATTAATTATCCAATGAAATCATCAGATAGATAGAAGACACACCTACATCATTTCCCCTTTTTCTGTTTAAACAAAAAAGAAAAGCTTTCACTTTAACATAGTAAAATTACATATAACAAAATAGTTATCAAGTAAGAATTACAGTTACAATATTTATATCTACTTTATCTTTTATCATAACTAAGGAAAACTATAACTATCTATTTACTCTTCAACTCCATCAAAGACTCCAGAAGGATATAATATTACCTAGGTGAACAAGAAGTAAGCTACTTCCAAAACTCTAGAAATCATAGAGACATCTTGCTACCTGGACAGTCACCCAAAGTTCTTTTGTACCATTGGGGCATCCATCTTCAGCCTTCAGGTCCATAGTTTCCAGCAGACATTTCCATGAAGCAGGAAATTTCGAAGGCAGTTCAGTCACTTTCTGCTGTGTCCTGCAGAATGTCTCACAGACTCTTTCATGAATCAGGAACCCCAAAGAATCATCTCACATTTAGGCAAGTTCAGCAGTCCTCTCTCTATGGGTTCTTTGTGTCCAGTTTCTGCAACAGTCCAGGCAAGAGCAGTTTCTTGTGCAAATTGCTATCAATCTCCATAAGGAGCCTCTTCGATGCCCATCTTCCTCTTGAAGTAGATTGGTGCTGCCAGGAACAGACGTGTCTCATTGTCATGAAAAGTCCTAAGCTATTAAAACATTTAAATGCGATATTCTGCAGTCTTTGAAAGATATAAAGAATGCCTATTTAACTTAAATATATCTCTATATATCTAGAAAATCTAACTAACATGACTATTAGCTTTACTATTATCGATGATTATCCATTAACAACCTATATTTCCTAATTATACATTACATTCTTAAAAGAACTACACAATCACAATACCTTAATCAAGATCAGAAATACATATAACAAGATTGACCTTAAATTAATATCATTAACCAAGATTCACAACAATCCAACTTATTTATATCTATATCAGTTCTGAGGCTGCTAAACTTGGGTTGAGGGGTGCTCATGGCTTCCCCTGGGTCTTCAGGTTTCAGATGGCTAGTCCTGTGATCTCTCAGCTACTGTAGTCACGTGTGAGATTCCCACAATGAAGCCATTCCCCCATCCCCTCTTCCTCTTTCCCTCCTCTGCTCCTTGAGTGACCAAGAAGAGTTGAGCAATAGCTGAACAAGAAGCAGACCCTTTCCTTCGGCTAGCCTGCTCTCTCCATTGTTCATTTTCTCTGTGGGCTTCCTGTCTCAGTTTCTGACCACCTACAGAGAAAGGGCCAAAGCAACACTCTCTGCATCGCTAAATTTAGAGATTGCATCACCCAGGGTTGCATAATGACCGACGAGGAGCCCCAAGGAGCGCAGAAATAACAAAGAGGATGACGCAAGGGCGAAAAGGAAACCAAAATGCAAGTTGTCAAGCTGGATTTGAAGAATGGGGCAAGGATTCCCCTCTAGCCTGGCCGAAAGGATTCTGGCAATCTCCTCAAAACAGGGGATTTTTTTTCCCATTGCTGCCGTTTTCTACCCTGATGAAAGCCTTTAACTGCCTGGACAGAGAGAAACAGGAAAGAGCTGAATACAGTGTGGCCTTGTAACCACAGAGCGTGTTGCCAGGAGCAATGGCACTATTTGTAACTCAGAAATTTTGGCAAAAAGGTTGGTGTAGACATCTGGTAAATGGCTCTCTCTTCCTATTCCTTGTGAGAAATAAAGTTAGCCTTGCAAAGTTCCCGACCAGTTCTCGTGGAACAGCTTTGCGTCTGCTCATAAACCTAGAATGTTCTAATTGCTATTACTGGTTTTAACAGACGAGCCTAGGTACAAGATGCACTAGCAGTCAGGTACTATTCTGAGCAAATCATGTAAATAAAGCAATTAATTCTTACCACGGTTTTAAAACATAGTACTATGTAGTCATTTAAACTTTGCAGCTCAGGAGACTGGCCACACACAGCTCTATCTCCTTTTCCTGAGGATCAGTGCCCCATTCCAAATGTAAGCTGGCAGTCAGTGGGAATGTAATCAAGTTTAAGCCATGTTCATTTTAAGATCCAACATATAACTACATTCATGTCCTGCTTGTAGGCTCTCTCTGAGGATAGTCTCATTCTGCCCTCAAAGCACACTGAAAAGTGGTAATCCTGTTTCTGGGGTAAGTCATGGCAACTCTGGCATCTTCAAAGATGTAAAATGTATCAAGATGTGTTACAATGAGGAAAAATACTAAAAATTGTGTTTTTAGTACATTTAGTACATTGGCTCTTCTTTTAAGCTGTCTCAAGCTTTACCCAAGAGAGCCATGAGGCCTATTGGGTCTGAGTGCAGAATTTAAACTCCAGGGATTACATAGTAGCACACTTCCCAACTGTCTGTGCATGCATCTGTTGGGCTGTCTTTGGTGATGGCAGTCTAGTGTCAAACTGGATCAACAGGACAGTGGAACAATAACGATATCAGGTGACAGTCATTCTTTCTCTGTCCTCCAGATCTGTGGTTCCATAGACTTCCTTTGACTGGGTTAAACAAATATATAAGCTGATGTCATACTACCATCTACTGGATGGAGGGGGAAATACTGGCTTTGAAAAAAAATTAATTAATCTCCTATGACTTCCAGCAGGGCAGAATGTGGGAAATTAGCAATAAACAAAAGGGCATTTTGTGTGTCCTGGCCAACTAAGAACAAAGAACAAAATGAGTAATGGTAAGCAACTTGGTAATGTGTATAGTTACAAACGTACACAAGCATAATACAAACATAAATCTGAAATTTACGTTTTCAGTTTTCATCTTTCTACCCCAGGGGACAATTATTATTTTTAATTTTTGTTAAATGCCCCCCCGCACAATAATCACATAGAAAATTGATAAAAATGACAGCATGGATGTATTTGAGTACTTTTCATGACCTTGTTAAACTTATGAAGCAAGTCATAGGCCCAGACTTGCAGCTGGCAGTCAATCTCTTGGCAAACCTGTCATGAACACGTGTGTGGGAACGGGACAACAGAAACAGTGCAGAGGAGACTGCGAAAAAATTGATCCTACACAAAAAGTGGAGGAGGACAAAAAGGAATTTTTCTGAGAACAAAGATTTCCAGGATACTGGAAATTAATCAAAATTTGCTTTGGGAAGCCTTATTTGAGAACAACAGCTGAATGTCAGTAAAAATCGAAAGGGCCACAGTGTTTTAACTGGCATTGATCTGTCACACATTTTCAGCTCATCAGTAGTCTCAAAGATGCCAGCCCTCATTCTTGATACCAGCAGGCAGTGAGGGAAGCTATAGTGCTTGCTTTCAGGCCTCATCGCCAAAGGTTGTTCTCGCTAGTGCATGTGTCCGCGTGGCTGTGTTGATTCTTGCTTGCTTGTCATCTGTTTTTGCTCTTTGGAGACAGAGTCTCCTCCTTCTGAACTGAACGTCCAGATCACTAATTTGGCAAACTGGCTGGTCAGTGAGCTCTAGTAATTGGGCCATCTCCACCACAGGGCTGTCAATGCGGGCATCCTCTGCAGTGTCTGACTTTTACATGGGTACTGAGGTCCTCACAAGGCCCTCACATCTGTCAGTCAGGACTCTAGCAGCCCAGCCGTCTTCCCAGTGCTAGCCTTGACTACCTAATATGTCTAAACCAGCAACAACAACAAACTTAAAAGACATAGTTGTCTATAATAAATCATTAGTCGTACCCTTTTAGTAAAGAGTAACGTTTATTGATATCATATGTATAAATTGAATTAGTGGGGTATTTATATACTATCCCCCAATAATTAAAAGTGGATAGACAAAGAGTTTTTACCGTCTTGGCGTTGTAGGGCTGGGGACAGAAAAATAGCACCAACTCTTCCCTTCTCAACTATGATATCAAGGGAAAGAAATGAAGATGATGGCCTCACCGCAGGGGCTTCGTAGACTTATTTATAATCCTTGAGGTAGCCTCATACCTTTGTGAACTTGGCGAAAGCTCCATTAGGCACATCTGCCCTAAACACAGTCTTCCAGGGAATACAGGAGGCAGACACGGCTGTCTGTGCTTTGAGCAGTGGCCGGCTGAGCTCAGTCCCAGCTGTGCACTCTGAACTGACCAGGGAGTGTGTCCTCACTCTAGTTCTTTCCAGCCAAGCACCGGAACTGACTATAGTAAGAGACCCATCCACACCCCCGTGGATTCCTACCATAGGTCTCTCTTCTTATCTGTGGTGTGGGACAGTCCTCTCTATCCAGAAAAGAGGACACCCCTTCTATGCCTCTGAAGCTATACCCACTTACCTCAGGTCAGCTGCAGATCCCAAAATGGCCCCGTGACTCAGTCTCAGCCACATTCATCTGTGATTTAGGACCAGCACTGCCTATGTAGAGGCATGTCTAGTACTAGTGGGAGCCCTTCTAGATGCGCAGTGGAGTCTGTCACCATCTCTCTATCCGCATATAGGCCCGCCATCAGCGTTCTTGCTGTGGAGCTTAAGGTAGCCCTTGCCTTGGTGCCAGTCTTACTAACAAAGGCCCAGGGACCCCAGTCTCATCCACTCAGTAAGACATCTGTATATGCTTTCAACTTCAAGTCCTTGGAAAGAAGCCCTCCAACTGCATATCACATTACAGACTTAGAAGGAGCCACATAATCTGGTCTCAATTCCACATGGTGATTTTTTAAATTTCTCTCTCTCTCTCTCTCCTCTCCTCTCTCTCTCTCGCCCTCTCTCTCTCTCGTCATCTCTCCTCCTCCTCTCTCTCTTCTCTTATCTCTCTCTCTCTCGTCTCTCTCTCTCTCTCTCTTTGAGACAGGGTTTCTCTGCATAATAGTCCTGCCTGTCCTGGAACTTACTCTGTAGACCAGGCTGGCCTCGAACTCACTGAGATCCGCCTGCCTCTTCCTACCAAGTGCTGGCATTAAAGATGTGCACCACCACCACCTGGCTCCCCTACATGGTGAATTTGAAAGCAATCCATCTAACTGGCAGACCGATAAGGGCTGACCCTTAGCTTCTAACAGCAGTAGGCTCAGTCGCACAGAAGAAAGAATGAACAAACTTAACATTGTTTGCAAGTAACCAATTAGAGGACAGGTATTAAAATGAGGGAAGAAAACTCAAGAAGCTGTAGTACCCTACCAAACACATGGATATACGATTTATGGGAATACCAGAAGCTTTGAGAGATAAGAGCAGGATACAATTATGATGTGCTGCTGGGACATTCTGGTTAGTGACAAACCACATACATGGTGGTGTTGTCATCGGGTGTAATGGGGCTGAAAAATTCATTTTATCTAGTGAGCACAAAGGTGAAGAGGAGAGAAGAGAAAAGCAATGGCAGGAGGAAAAAAAAGACAGCCACCAATTTCCTTAAAAAGTTTAAGTACGGGCAGTGATAATATGTTTTGCATTTCAAAAACAGTTTGAATACTTCACTGTCAGAAGATGTTAAATGTCTCAGGATTCTGATTAAAACTTTGCACACTGTAGACATATGTGAAGACATTACATGGTACTCCATGATGTGGACAGTTTTCACGTGTTAATTCCAAAATGTTTGAAATCATGACCTCAACCCTGAAAGGATTTCTTTGATTGAAAGGGATGGGCAGAGACCCACATCAGAGCACTGGATTGAGCTCCCAAGGTCCAGTTGAAGAGTGGAAGGAAGGAGACTTTGAGCAAAGAGGTCAAGACCATGAGGGGTTCATGCACTGAAGCAGTTTACCTGAGCTAATGGGAGCTCAGCAACTCCAGCTGGACTAGGAAGGAACAAGCATAGGACCAAACTAGTCCCTCTGAATGTGGTTGACAGTTGCATGGCTGGGGCAGACTGGGGGCCACTGGCAGTGGCACTAGGATTTATCCCTACTGTATGTACTGACTTTTTGGGATCCTATTCTCTTTGGATATAAACCTTGCTCAGCCTAGTTGTAGTAGGGAGGGCCTTGGACCTTCCACAAAAAAGTGCCTTACCTTCTCTTAGGATTAGATGGGGGTGGGGTGGGAGGGTGTCTGGAGGGACTGGGAGGAGGAGAGGGAGTGGGAATTTGGATTGGTATTTATTTTTTAAAAATCTAATAAATTAAAAAAGATAAAGAACAACATAAGTTTAATAAATAAGGTTCACAAGCCGAAGAAGAAGAAGAAGAAGAAGAAGAAGAAGAAGAAGAAGAAGAAGAAGAAGAAGAAGAAGAAGAAGAGGAGGAGGAGGAGGAGGAGGAGGAGGAGGAGGAGGAGGAGGAGGAGGAGGAGGAGAAGGAGGAGGAGGAGGAGGAGGAGGAAGAGGAGGAGGAGAAGGCTAAAAAATACAAAACAAGATATGTCAGCTGTGGTGCACTTACACAATGGAGTATTACTCAGCAATTAAAATATTAAATCATAAAATTTGCATGTCCGTCAATGGAACTAGAAAAAAATCATTCTGAGTTAGGTAACCCAGATCCAGAAAAAACAAATATCCCCTTATATGTGAATATTAACTGTAAAGTCAATGATAACCAAGCCATTACAACCTGTAAAGCCACAGAGAACAGATATAAAGGATCTGTACAACACATAGCTCTCCCTAGGAAAGGAAAATAGAAGAGATATGGATGCATGGGGTGGGGCTGGAATGGGAGGATCAAGTGGGGGAGTGGGAAGAAAGGGGATGCATGGGGAAGACAGCTAAAATTAAGGCTGTTTGATGGATAGAAGGAAAACTTAACACCAGTAGAGGCTTCCTAAAATATAAACATATCTGAAGGTAATCTAACAGAAATCGTCAAACAATAGGGGAGACAGAGTCTCAAGTGACCATCTCTAGTTGCCAAATGAAGCTTCCAATGCTGGGAATGGGTTATGTCTAATTGAGTTGCCAGCCAAAGAGGTCCCATTTGAACCCCCAAATAACCCAGGCTGTTGCCAAGACTATAGGTTGCTCTCCTCAAACTTACAGCAAGGGCCATTGCTGAAAATAACACCGACACAACTCACTGACCACGGAGAAGTCAAGCTGGTGCCTACAGAGAGACTTCACCTATGCATGTTAGCATCTTTGGTACAGGAAAGTATTGTGTATGCTAGCAAAGGAAAAAGGTTAAACACCAACCAAGCTACAAACCCTCGGATCTACAATGGTTATGCCAGGACAATGCTGGCACGGAGCTTGCGGGAGTAGTCAACCAATATCTGATTTCACTTAGAGCCCACTCCACCAGATGAAACCCATACCTCATACAATGTAAGACTGGGTAGCTCAGGGACCTATAGTAAAACCAAATAGACACCTAGGAGAGACGTTGGAACACTCAGCATTAAATCCCTCCCCTCAGGGCTCAGGGAACCATGGAAGAAGTGGAAAGAATATAAAAGTCAGGGGATGGAGGACACCAAAGAAGCAAGGCCCTCGAAATCAACAGGATCAATGCGCAGATGAGCTCACAGAGAATGAGGCAGCATGCGTAGAGCCTGGACAGGTCTGCACCGGGTGAGGTCCTAGAGCAGTGAGAGGTATATTTTCACACTCTCGGGAAAGTCAGGCAAGATGAGATATTTGGAATTAACTGTGAAGCTGAATTCACTGTCTTACATCTAACATTCTGTCAGATACGAGACTTCTCTATAGTTACCAGTGCAGCCCCGCCCTAAGTTCCTCAGGGGTCTGTCCCACAGCGTGGGTAATGCGCGGTGTCCAGAGGCGTGGACCTCACAACAGGCAGCAGACACAAACCGCATTCTTTCCTGTCTCCCTACAGCCGCTCACTGTCGAAGAAGACACAGGCTGCCTAAAGCTGGAGGCGTGATCTTTTCTGCAACAATATAACCTCAGAGAACAGTGACATTCTAGCACTGGGTTTATTTTGGCAGGGAACCCAGGGACAGACTCTGACACTCATGCCAGTGGCGCCTGCCTGCTCTTAGGATGTGGGCTTGGTGCGTGAAGTATGGCCAGCAGGGGGCGCTCCCGTGCGCCGCTTAGCGAACCCGGCAAACCCCAAGGCTTCCTTTCACTTTCAGATCCCTCGCGTCACCCTGGGCATTCCCTCCACTCCCCAAATATTCCTCGAGACACAAATTCAAAACTTCTTAGAGCAGCTTTGCACGACTTTTGCTTTTTATTCTTCATAGAGATCGGAAGCTAAAACCACAAAGGGAAGCCGAAAACACCTGCAGGAATGAGCAGAGTGGAGGCAGGGAAGTTACTGTGGCAGGAGAATTAATTTTGTGAGGCTGGAGGGGCACAAGGGGAGGAGCTGGGGCGATGCTGGCCAGAGCAGTTCTTGTGACAGAGGAACCCTGTTCCATCTTTTCTAGGACTTGTTCCCAAAGTTCTCGAAATTTCTCTTTTGGGCAAGCAGAACAGACTGCAATGCTCCACCAATAAACACTGTTCTGGGGTAGCTCTGAAGAACTCAGTAGAAAGGACATTGACTGCTATGTTTCTAAGAGCGCATGTGATGGTTTAATATAACAATCCAATGATTATTCCAGTCCAGTTTACATTTGAGAAACTTAGTTCCACAGGAGTGAGATGAGTCATCCCGGAGCACACTTACAAACCCCACCAGGTGGAGTTTTAATGCAAAATCTTAAGGTGTGGGTTGAATGATTTCATAACTGGGAATTTTTGGAGTTTTGGGTTGTTTGGATTTGGGTTTTTGAGACGAGGTCAACCTATGTGTCCTGGCTGGCCTTGAAGTCTAGTCAGTCTGCTTGCTGCAGCCTCTGGAGTGCTGGGGTTATTTCTGTTAACAGTCGCTTAAAGTCCAAATTTGTATGGTTATTAAGTTATTTCTCTTGATAATTTTATCAGTGGTTGCAGCTCTGCATCCTCAGCCTCCCTTGCAGCTCTCCTGATTTCTACAGTGACAGTCTCTCAGGCATACTTGCTGTGTTTCTTCCCTCCCAGGCATTGATGGGGTCTCTGGAAGTATTTCTTTAAGGCCGCTTTCACATGCTCAGTTGCCAAGGCAGATTCTTGCTCTCCCAACATCTGCCAAACTGGTCTCCAGGTGTTCCAGCTGTTGATGGAATACAGTTCTGAGTTTACTCAGGTCACAGAGGAGCACTCTGTGTGGAAGAAGAGGTTGAAGATGCTGCAGTATCCCGTGGGTGACTGAGGTGGCCTAGGACTTCTGGATCTAGCTGTCATTCACTGTGTCTCAGAGGAACCAGAAGTCTTTTCTCTCCTTCAGACACTAGAAAGAGAACGATTCTCCTCATTTTGACCCAAGAGCACAAAGGTTTCCTGCTAAGCATGGGAGAGTTCTGAGACAGGTCACAAGCCAGAGATCCAAGGCCATCGCTGCACACCACTAGGGTGGCAAGGAGAGGGAGCAGGAGGATCATGTGGGAAAAGTGCTGTTAGCCTGGCTGAACTGGACCTTGGTGAACTTTGGACCTTAAGTTCTCTGAGGACATTCTGTATGTGCATTGTTCTTAAGTAGGTAAACAAGAATGTTCATTTTATGAACGTTTATCTTAACTTTCACTTCTTTTTTTCATTTCTATTTGTGTAATTTCCATACTATCTAACAAGATATCCAAAGGCAAGACTGTTAACTTTATAATAGAAGTTAGTTTTTCCAGTGAACTTTGGACATACCAATCCAAATAGACTCTCAGCCAACAGTGAGAACTTTTTGGCTCCAACTCAGAAATGCTTCCATGGATTAAAAAATCAGGGACTTGCATACAGGGACTCTTTTTTAAAAAAAATTAATTAATGATCACACATTTCTTTTTAAGGGACAATTTCTTTTTTAGTTCTGTACCACCATTTTTACTCTCCTTCCTTTTAAGAGAAAGTCAGGCTTCCTCACACCTACAGGTTGCTATATTTGCCTGAGGCTTTACCAAGCCAACCATGCCCAATAAACTCTTCAGAGTAAAGGATATGGCTTGATTCATTATTTGATTCAGCAGAGGCTGAGCGTGGGCAGTAAATGAGCTTCTTTGGCATTCCCTAGAACAAGTCTGTGATGGCGTATGTGACTGCCACATGGGGCCACAAGTCAGCGTTAATGTACACATCACCTTTTCTGCCCACTACTGAGGTCTGCAGTGCTCCTCTGTGTGTGCCCATCATCCTTGGACCATCCAACTCCCTTATGGGGCTCACTGCCGAGATTCTAGTTCTAATGTCTTGTCCCCAGCACCACCTCACTCCTTCATCTGTTTCCTCAGGGCTAGGGTGACAAAGCATCCCTAGCCCACACTTGCTAGACTCCCTTTCAGAGAGAAGGCTTTCCCACATCTCTATGACCACGGTACTCTTTATGAAGAAAGAGGTGCTTCTTTATAAAATAGGAAGCTCCCAAGGTCTTTGCTCTCTTGGTTAGGTGCTTTAATGAAAGGCCTTAGCTCTCAGTGGTGAACTGCTGTCCAGATGCATACATATCAAAAGTATCAATAGTCCCTCAGGTGATGACAGCAAATGTTTGTACCACCTTTATATCACTTAGTAGCAAACTAATTATTATATTCTCAAACATAAATTTTGTTTCCAACTCTAACACCATTGAACCCTTGTCATCCTCAAATTTTCTGATTTGGCAATGGAATTTATTGATGAGGTTCTCCTTCACCAAAAGTTTAGGTCACATACTCGGCTTGACTTTATTGTTTTTGCTTTATTGTCTGTGACCACTCTGGTACTACAGTGGGTTGCAGGATAATCTGTCAAGGTGTAATACATTTCACTTCTTTATGGTTTTTAATTCTAGATTTAAACTGTCACAAGAGAAGAACTTTATACCTTCTCTTTTCATGATAGTTTATTGGAGAAGGTGTAGTTTGCTCATCTGGTATTACCTTGTACTTCATTCTGAGGTTAGAATTCAACCACAGGAAGTCAAAGAAGGTGGTAGCAGTGATAGTGTGTGTGTGTGTGTGTGTGTGTGTGTGTGTGTTTACCTCTATACTTTTTAAGACACAGAATTTTTGTTTGAGATGAAGTTTCACTATGTTGCCCAGGCTGGCCATAAACTCACGTTTCTCATGCCTTGGTCTTCTAGGTATTGGGATACAGGCATGCACTTCCAAATTTAGCTAAGATAAAAGATTTTTAAATTTCTCATTTTCTCTTCTCAAGAAAGTAAAGCTCCATAGCTATTTGTTGACAAAGTGAAGACAGATGTGAGTCCAAATGTCATAAAAGTGGAAGAGGAGTTACTTCTTGAAAAAAATCTCCAAGTGTTAGAAAGAAAAAAATTTAGGATGGGTATTGTAGAGGGAAAGAAAGAAGGTTATTCCTGACAGGAATGAAGTTAGAAGATGTCTGTTTCTGTGAGAGGCACAAAGAAGAGCAACCCTCAGGATCTTATCAGTCCCAGCCTTCTAAGACCTGCCAGCTGATGTTCTTTGGGCTAATCTAGTTGTGATGATCTCTGGGGACAGAAGGAAAGAGTAAAACCAACCACATCACAGAAGCCTGACAACCTGACTCCAGTCACTGGAACACGAACCCAGAGAAAGGGAATAAACCCACCTAGTGAATTGTTCATTCAGGCAATGAAAATGCCATCTTGAGATGAAGAATAGAATTAGGAGAAAGGAAATCTAATGCTCTGAAACCCTTTTTAAAAGAAATTGTATTTATTCTTCTTTCATACAATATATTCCAAACCTGCAATTTCCCCTTCCTCCACTCCTCCCAGTTCCCCCTCCCCTCTTTTCCAGGCCCACTTTCCCTATCCCATAGTTCCCCAGAAAAGAGCAGCCCACCCAGGGCATCAACCAAACACAGTCACAACAAAACACAGTAAGATCAGGCACAAACCCTCACGCCAAGACTGAACAAGGCCACCTAGTAGGAGGAAAACTGTCCCGAGACCAGGTAAAACATCAGAGACACCCCACTCCTACTGTCTAGAGTCCCCATAAAACACCAAACCAACAGCCATAACATATATGCATAGGGCCTAATATAGACCCATGGAGGCTTCATGATTGCTGCTTCGTTTCTGTGTGTTCCCATGAACCCTGCTTAGTTGACTCTCTCCCGGTGTCCTCAACTCCTCTGGTTCCCAAAATTCCTCTTCCCCCTCTTAATTTACTCTTAACATAATAATAATAATAATAATAATAATAATAATAATAATGCTGTTTTAAAAGTGATAATAGAAAAAATGTATTTCGTATTCATTGTGAGTCATCTCTGGTCTCACATCCTTGAAAAGGTTAAGACAATATTCTCAACAACACTATTGTGGATGATGACGCTCATTTTGAAACTTTTTGGGCAAAAAATAAAATACATCTGTAATCAGTATCTTAGGGAGGACTGAGATAAAGCTTTTCTGGAAGGACCTATCAGATGATATGGAAAATAGAAATGGATATGAAATGGATGAGCCAAAGAAGCGACAAGGAATCAGAGCAGAGAAGGGGGGGCTTCAATAGCAAATGACCCCAACCCAATTTCACTGCTGTTCATTGTTTGTTTAGATTCAGGATTGTAGTAGAAGCAAATAGAACTGCCTGTGTGCTAAGGAAAAGTATACTATCTATTTACAAGTACGATAGTCTCTATTCTTTGAGAATTCCATTCATGCACATAATGTATTTATATTATATTCATCTCTCACTACCCCCTTCAAATCCTCCCGGCTCCTCGCCTGCATGTACCCTTCACAACTTTCTATCTTCTGTTGATTTGGTAACCCACTGCTGCCCATATATGCATGGGCATGGGGCCACACACATAGATGGGACCACACATCTGAAGAAAGCTGACCTTTATCTAGAAGACATCCATTGTAAACAGCTCTTTAGCTAACCCTGGTGTATATGTGCCACTCACACAGCCACACTGTTTTGTTTGATCTTGTGCAGCTTCTGTGCAGACATCCCAGTTGCCGTGAGTTCATGAATTCAACCATTCTGCCATATCCAGAAAACATTGTTCTGTCATGAATTCATGAATTCAACTCTTCTGCCATATCCAGAAATCACTGTTCTGTCATGAGTTCATGAATTCAACACTTCTGCCACATTCAGAAAATATTGTTCTGCCCCAGTCCTCTGAATTCTGGCTCTTACACTCTCTCTGCCCCCTCTTCAGAGATGTTCCCTGAGACTTTCAGGGAAGGTGTGATATGCAGATGTCCCATCAATGTCTGAGCATCCTACAGGACGTTTATTCTCTGTATTTTGCCCAGTTGTGAGCTTATGTGTTAACTGCCATCCACCACACAAAGATGCTTCTATGATTGATATGGGAGGTGCTGTATGCTGTGAATGTATTTTATTGTCATTGGTTAATGAAGAAGCTGCTTTCAGACAATGGCTTAACAGAGTAAAGCCAGGCTGAAATAGATATATAGAGAGAGTAGGCAGAGTCAAAGAGAAGCCATGCAGCCACCTGCAGGAGACAGACACACTGAAACCTCGCCAGTAAGCCACAGCCACATGGCAATACACAGATGAATAGAAATGGGTTAATTTAAGATATAAGAATTAGCCAAAAATACACTTAAGCTATTGGCCTAACAGTATTGTAGAGGGGAGCTGCGGGCAGGCCTGCTTATTGTCCTGCCCGGCTCCCGCATAGCTAGCTTAGCCCCAGAAATAACAACACACAAACTGTATTCATTTAAACACTGCCTGACCCATTAGTTTCAGCCTCTTATTAGCTAATTTTCACATTTTGCTTTAATCCATATTTAGTAATGTGTGTAGTGCCACACATTACCAGGAAAGATTCAGCATGTATGACCTGGCGGCTGGCTCCATGGCATCTGTCTCAGAGAGGAGAGGCATGGTGGCTGTCTAACTTCCCTTCTTCCCAGCATTCTGTTCTGTCTACTCCACCTATCTAAATCCTTCCCTATCAAAAAGTCAAGGCAGTTTCTTTATTAACCAATGAGAGTCCTCCATCATTTCCCCTTTTTCTGTTTAAACAAAAAAGAAAAGCTTTAACTTTAACATAGTAAAATTTCATATAACAAAACAGTTATCAAGCAAGAATTACAGTTACAATATTTATATCTATTTTATCTTTTATAACAACAAAGGAAAACAACTACAACTATCTATCTATTCTTCAACTCCATCAAAGACTCCAGAAGGATATAATATTACCTAAGTAAATGAGAAATAAGCAACTTACAAAACTCTAGAAATCACAGAGACATCTCGCTGCCTGGACAGTCACCCAAAGTTCCTCTGTACTGTTGGGGCATCCATCTTTGGCCTACAGGCCCATGGTTTCCCTCAGATATTTCCATGAAGCAGGAAATTTCAAAGGCAATTTAGTCAGTATCTGCTGTGTCCTGCAGAATGTCTCGCAGACTCTTTCATGAATCAGAAACCCCGAAAGATCATCTCATCTTTAGGCAAGTTCAGCAGTCCTCTCTCTGAGGTTTCTCTGTGTCCAGTTTACGTAATAGTCCAGGCAAGAGCAGTTTCTTGCCCAAATGGCTATCAAACTCCATAAGGAGCCTTTTCAATGCCCATCTTCCTTTTGAAGTAGATTGGAGCTGCCAGGAGCAGATGTGTGTCATTGTCATGAAAAGCCTTAAGTTATTAGAACATTAAATGTCATATTCTGTAGTCTTTGAAATATATGAAGAATGTCTATCTAAAATATATCTATGTACATCTAGAAAATCTAACTAATATGACTACAAGTTTGACTATTATTGATGACTATTCATTAACAACCTATATACATTACATTTTTAAATGAACTACACAAGCACAATACCTTAATCAAGGTCAGAAATACATATACATATAACAAAATTGACCTTAAATTATATCAATAGAGTAAAATTTATACCAATGTAAATTATTCATATCTATATCATTTCCCCCTTTAAATGTAAAAGAACATTTATAAACAATATTTGGGAATATGGACATAGTTATTTCTCTCCAAACTTCTTCCTGCTGTATAGGGGCACTGTTAATTAGGTCTTTCTTGGTATAACCTGTCTCCTAGGTTCATCTCAGTCAGCAGTTGAGCAAAGTAATTTTTTGAGGGTGTTCACAGCAACCTTTCAGGAGGGTGTGGTCTATCATACCATATTGGGATAGAAGCAATCCACAGGGTCTCATCCTATGTGAGAACAAAAGAAGAATCTCTTTTCCAAAGTATCATGTCCTTACATCCAAATTCTGAAGTCAAGGTATTTTCAAAATATCTATGTTGGATTAGTTCAGCAGCATGTATAAACAAATATCTTTTAGCAGCTGTTGCTCCTTCCTCAGCATTCGAACAATTCAAAGAGAGCATAATAGTATTCAGTGTCAAGATTCTCTGTGTAATTTCCATCTTTGTGTGGCTTTATTTTAACCTCTATTTCTTTTATTTTTACTTTTACTTTTTGATTCAGGTTCCCTGTATATCTTTGTCCTGGAATAACTCTGTAGACCAGGCTGTCCTTGAACCCACAGAGATCCTTCTGTCTCTGCCTCCCAGGCATAGGGATTAAAGGCGTGTGCTACCACACCTTGAAGTCACAGAGGTCAATCTACCTCTGCCTCCCAAGTGTTGGGTTTAAAGGTGTGTACTGCCACACCCAACTACTCTCTTTCTCTCTTTCTTTCTTTCTTTCTTTCTTTCTTTCTTTCTTTCTTTCTTTGTGTTTTTCTTTTTTTTATTTTAAGAACTTTAACTTTTAGCCTGCATATATTTTTAACTCACTGTAAACCATTTAGAGGTTTTCTTCATCTATGAATCTCTCTTTACTGTATATCTCTCTTTTTCTGACTACATGAGTCTTTAAGGAGAGGATGAAAGCCATGGCTTTGATGACTGGATCCAGCCCATTCCTTAGCTTTCCAGCCTCATGGCAGAGGTACCAGCTGTAGCCATTTTTATTGCCACAACTCTATGGCATTTCAAGGTTCTTGCCAACAAGCAAGCTGCAGCATTCTGGTCACAGACCACAGTCAGTCAGACCGCCTGCCTGAAAACATCAGAGTTTGCCCTGGCAGGATGGCCCAGAAAGCCAGCATTTTAAAACAGTGTAACTTTTTTCCTGCTACAGCTGAAAACTGAAAAACAGGCATTCAGCTTTTCATCAACACCATTTAAGTGTTTCGTGGCAGGACATCTTAAAAGAGCTGCAGGGTTTGCAGCTAAAGCTGAGTCGGGAAGCCTCTCTTAGATGAGAGCACTTGCTTGCCTCTAGCAAGCAGAGCAGACCTGAGAAATTGCTGCTACCAAGAAAATATGCTTTATTCTATTCTTTCCCAAACTTTCTCTGGCTTTATGTGGATTCAGTTATCCACATGGGTGCCATTCTGTAGAAGGAGCTGCGTGCAGGCCTGCTTATTGTCCTGCCTAGCTCCCACATAGCTAGCTTAGCCCCGGATATAACAACACACAAACTGTATTCATTTAAACACTGCCTGGCCCATTAGTTTCAGCCTTTTATTAGCTAATTCTCACATCTTGCTTTAACCCTTATTTATTAATGTGTGTAGCACCACAAGGGTGTGGCTTACTGGTAAAGATTCAGCATGTATGACCTGGTGGCTGGCTTCATGGCGACTGTCTCAGAGAGGAGAGGCATGGCGGTTGTCTAACTTCCCTTCTTCCCAGCATTCTGTTCTGTCTACCTATCTAAATCCTTCCCTATCAAAAAGTCAAGGCAGTTTCTTTATTAACCAATGAGAGTCCTCCATCACAGTATTGCAATTAATACAGACTACAGTGTGATTATTTTGGGAGTCTGGGTGGCTGGGAAATGAACAAGCAGACTCCCCCAACTTATAATGAAAGCTGAGCCTACACTAACCTATTGGTAGAAATACAAATTCAGAAATGCCTTAGTTACTTTTATATTGCTGTGATAAAGGACCAGAACCAAAGGCAACTTAAAGCATGAAGACCTTATTTTGGCTAAGTTTCCCAAGTGATGGGAATCTATCATGATGGAATGCTGACAGGAACAGGAAGCTGAGAGTTTACACAGTTTGCCTTACTGTGAAGCAGAGACAGCAAACTGAAAGTGACCAAGAACTCAAGAGGAAGTATCCAATACCAGGCACTGGGCTTTAAAAAAGAACAAAAACAAAAACCAGGGTCTTAATATGTATCCATGACTGGCATGGAACTCACTATATATAGAACAGTTTGTGTTTGGACCCACAGAGATCTGCCTGCTGTGGCTAGGATTTAAGGGAATGCTTTGATTAAGGGCATGTATTATGTTCATAGCTGCATTATTTGTAATAGCCAGAACCTGGAAATAATCTAGATGCCCCTCAGCCAAAGAATGGATAATGAAAAAGTGGTACATTTACACAATAGAGTACTACACAGCAGTAAAAATAATGACATCTTGAAATTTGCAAGCAAATAGACGGAACTAGAATAAAACATATTGAATGAGGTAACTCAGACTGAGAAAGATGAATATAATATGTATTCATTCAAAAGTGGCATTTAGACACAAAGCAAAGAAAAACCAGCCTACAATTCACAATCCCAGAGAACCTAGACAACAAAGAGAACCCTAAGAGAGACATACATGGATCTAGATAGGAATGAGAAAAGATAAGATATCCTGAGCAAATTGGGAGCATGGGGGTCTTGGGAGAAGGTAGAAGGGGAGTGGGAAGGAAGGGATGTGAGAGGAGAAAATGTATAGTTCAATAAAAAAATTAAAAAAAAGGAAAAAGGAGTTGATGAACCTGTAGGATTTCCTTGGAAGCCGTCTTTCTCCGTCCATGTATTATATCAGAGCATTTATCAAGCCCATTGTTGCTGGTCTCAGTAGGAAGAGCAGCAGGTGGAGAACAGAGCAGCTCTTCTGCAGGTTCAGAAACTATGCTACAGAATTCCTAGCTGGGGGCATGGTTTGCTCAGTTTCACGATGCATCCCAAATGCTTTACCTACTGCTCAAAATGATGTGAGATCAGACATTGAGCTGGGTTGTAGATAGTTTCTAGGGGGAATACACACAGACCCCTCCTTTCCTAGAGAACTTCCTTTACAGAAGGCTAGAGGGAAAAAATTCTTAGTAACTGTTTGTGCACATTGATCTGTCCATTGTCCAGAAGACATGACATGTATGGACCAGGGAAGATGTTCCCTCTCTCTTTTTTTTTTTTTTTGGTTTTTTCAGGGTTTCCCTGTAGTTTCTAGAGCCTGTCCTGGATCTAGCTCTTGTAGACCAGGCTGGCCTCGGACTCAGAGATCCGCCTGCCTCTGCCTCCCGAGTGCTGGGATTAAAGGCGTGCACCACCACCGCCCGACTTGTTCCCTCTCTCTTATGAGAAGTGAATGAAATCGAGTCTTCCAAACTGAAGTTAGTTCTTCTGTGGAAAAGCCTGTTTTAACTGTGGAGAAAAATATGCCAGGAAACAGAATTCTGCAGAAAGCAGGCCAGCCATACTCTGATCTTTCCTTGCAGGTCATAGGGAACAGGTGGCTCCCCTCCTCTCTAAATTTTGCCAGCTATGCAGATTCTGTTCCTTCTCTCCCTCATTCCCTCCCTCCCTCCCTTCCTCCCTCCCTCCCTCCTTCCTTCCCTCCCTCCCTTCCTTCCTCCCTTTTTCCTTTTCTTTGCCAAAGCCAGCATTATGTATGTCATTAGAAGAATTTTCTCTCGGTTCCAAATTCTCTCAACATGAGAGCTTTTTAAAACCTTGAAAAGTCTCATTTTTTTTTGGTTTTCAACTGGTGGTTATACATTTCCAGAAAATTAATAGCCAGAATTAGAGACATAATAGAGATCAGTTGTGCAGTGAACCGAACTGGTTAATGAGGAGAGAATGAAGACCACACACTAGAGCTTCCCACATCAGGAAGGAGGAAAACAGGGCTATGAGGCTGAAAAATTGGTTCTGGAAAGCAGGGAGTGCATTAGAAAGAAAGCTGTGTGCACATGTATGTGCAATATTATATATAACACGTGCTGCTGTTAAACAGTGCACAGTGTATAATACATGTGCTTATACATATGGCCACTTTCAGTTTTTGTCTAGGACACTGATCCCTATCGAATGTATTCCTTATTGAGTATTGATTTCAGCAATTAATCTGCTGTTCCAATGGGTCTCGTTTTAGAGATATTCAGGAGATTGTGACAGACAGCAAAGGCTATCAGTGCTTCAACTGTCAAAACTTTTCCCTTAGCTCTTTCTATCACTCCTTGAGGTGTTGGTTGGCTGGTAGAAGTGTCCACATCTGCTTTCTTTCTCTTTTCCATGTTCCTAGAAAGAACACCCTAATGCGGGTTTGTGGCCGTGAACTAAAAAATATGATTTCACTGGAAATGAAATCTAAAAAAAGAAACTGGCCTGCCATCCAAATGAGCAGAGACAATATTAGCTATTAAGACTCAGTGGAAAAGACCTATGTTGATTAAATAAAATAATGATGTGAAAGTGACTAGTCCAGGAGAGTCCCCTCCACTCTGCCTCAGGACTTACTCCTTGTCCTCACTCAATCTTGCCAGCAACTTGGCTGAGGAAGACAGGGCTCTCCAGACTTCTGCTCTGACCACCTCCCAGGCACAGGGGCTGTGTTTCTTCTCTCTCAGGTAGGCAGTGATCCTGTGGAAGTATTTCCTCACAGCCACCATGGAGTCTTCCTGGCTCAGGGGAGGTTCCTGCACCCCCACCTGCTGCATCACACAGGCCTGCACGTCCCTGAGCTGCTGGTGGAGGCCAGTGCAGAATGTGTCTAGGAGGGTTGTCTCCCAAGCAGCAGATGAGTCCTTTGAGCTGAAGAGGATCAGGACCTCCTGGGTCAGCTCCTGCAGGAAAGGGCATCCACCTTCTCCAAAGGGAATGCAAAGTCCTTTCTGTCCTTGAGGCAGGAGAGAGGGGAGAGTCTCCTCGTTTATGCCAGGAGTGTCAAGGCTCCCTTGTTGCTGAGGTTAGGAGTCTGAGGCAGGTCACATCCCAGAGAGCAGGTTGACCAGTACAGGAGCTCATCACTACCAGGGCCATCAGGAAAGCACTGGGTCTGGCCATTGTGGATGTTGCAGATGTTGCTGGTCCTGAACCTTCCCCTGTAGGTTCTCCGAAGATCATCCTTTGTGCATCTGTCTTAAGTAGGGCAAACACTAGTTTCCACTTTCTGAATGCCCTCCCCTTCTCCACAATTCTTTTCACTTTTCTTCATTAATTCTCAGCGGTGTCTTGGCATTTTTCTCAACCATTTTTATTTTCATTACTGTTTTCTCTTTCATTGCTCTCCTAAACAAATCTGTATCAGAGGTTTTCTTGCCCTGAGTAAAATTGTCATTAACTGTTAACCACACATATGCATTCAACTTTTGATATTTACACACGTAATTCAATGATAAATTTCTTCTAAAACTTGTAAAAAAAAGATATTGAAATTCAGTTTGTAATTAAATTTTCTGTTGTTATTTATATCAAATACATACTTTTAAATTATAATTTAAGGTATGATGCAAATTCGCTGTTTCTAAATTTATCATATTAATGTAATGAGACACTGTTTTTCTAATGTTTAAAAGAAAAAAATACTTTTTCAAATTGCCCTTATTAACTTTAATACTGATTTATATGTATGCTTGATTTAATAATCACTGTATATTGGCTATTTATTCAATGATTGCCATGCCATCATGAGGTTTTAATATGTGAGGGTTTGCTGTCAAAGTTTCATGAGCTGAGTTTGATTCCTGGAACCCATGGTTGAAGCAGAGATCTGAGTCCTGTATTTTGTCCTCTGAATACCATATTCATGATGTGACAATCTTGAGGCTGCTCACACACACACACTCACACACACTCAAACACACAGATATACATACACACTCCCACACATACATACACACAAACATGCACACTCCACTCCTAACACACACACACACACACACACACACACACTCCAGCATATCTGCATATAGACACACTGCATTACACACAAAAATGCCCATTCACATAAGCACACACACACATATATGCACACCCTCCCCCCACATAAGTATACATCCCTCCCACGAAAATGCACTCACATGCACATTTACACATTCCCACATGTACAAGCCCCTCACACTCAAACACACATATACATTTCCACACATATGTACACACTTGTGCACACACTCACACGCTGGTGAACATACATCTACACTTACATACATGCTCTCTCTCTCCCCCCCTCACACACACACCTATAAACAATGCTCATGCACACACACACACACCTATAAACAGTGCTCGTGCATACACACACACTATAAACAATGCTCGTGCAGACACACACACACCTATAAACAATGCTTGTGCGCGCGCGCACACACACACACACACACACACACACACCCAGTCATAATAAGAGCAATAAGAAGTAAATACCTCAAAACTAAGATTCCTGTGAGGGATTTTTCTTGAGTTGAAGTGGGAAGCGCCACTTCTTAACAAGACTTTGGAGGGGAAGGCACACCTTTTATCTGGATCTTTGAGGTGGGACCACTCACCTTTAACCCAGATCCTTTGAGATAGAAAGACCCACCTCTATGCTGAGGCACACCTTCTGCTGGAATCCCATAGAGGACATGAAAGAAGAAAGCTTTTGAACTTTGCCTGCTTGCTCTCACCTTGATCGCAAGCCCATTCCTTCACTGACATTAGAACCCACTTCTTCTGGACCCCAGTATGTTAGGAAGACCATGTAAGATGTCCAGCCTCACGGGGTGAATAAATCCATAAAGGTAAGGATCTGAAGTGTGACAAATGAAAGTTTTTGTTTTGAGATGGTATTACTCTTATTACTCCTCTGTATTATCGGGAGTGTGTGTGAGCATTGTGAATAGATGTGTGTGTATGTGTGTGGCCGAGAGCATGTCTGTATGCGTGTGTCCACAGGTGTGTGTGCACCACTGTGTGTGTGTGTGTGAATTGATGTTTGTGTTTGAGTGTGTGGGTATGTGTTTACATGTGTGAAGGTATAAATGTGTAGGTGAGTGCATTTGTCTGGAGGAAATGTGTGCTTATGTGAGTGTGTTCTATGTAACAGTGTGAGGGTCTTTGTGTGTGTGCATGCATT
The DNA here is from genome assembly GCF_903992535.2 of Arvicola amphibius. Taxonomy (NCBI): domain Eukaryota; kingdom Metazoa; phylum Chordata; class Mammalia; order Rodentia; family Cricetidae; genus Arvicola; species Arvicola amphibius. The sequence goes on along the minus strand of NC_052052.2, from coordinate 57,663,571 downwards.
GTGTGCGTGTGTAGACACAAGCTCTTGCCATGTGTAAATGTGCTCATTGGAGTCTGACTTACGAGAGTTTGTTTCTCCGTTTCAACCCTGGACTCAGCGCGTCAAGACTTGAACAGCAAGTCTTTTCACCTAGATACCTTATGATGGCATGGCAATTATTGGAAGAAAAGTCAAGATACACTAATGATGTAATGAACATCTTATGTAAATCAATATTAGAGTTAATGGAGGCAATTTGAAGTGTACCATTACATTGATACTTTTAATTTAGAAATAATTTGCATCACACCTTACATATGATTTAAATATTTATTTAAATAATAGAAATAAAACACAATTTAAGATCAATTTAAATAACTTAAATAAAATTTTGGGAGAAACTTTATCTTTAAAATAGATAAAATAGTGTAAGTTTCAAAGAAGGAATGGTCATCTGTGGTGTAATGGCTAATGACAACTCCACTGACAAACAGAAAAGTGCTGAAAACAGCAGCTTTCTGAGGGCAGCGGTGAAAGAGGAAGCAAAGATGACAACCAAAATGATTTAGAAAAAAAATGTCTAGACAAAAGCAGAGGATGAGCTCAAGAAAGTGAAAAGACAATTGGAAAGTAAGGGGCGGGCATTCAGAAAACGAAAACCAAGGCTACACGATTTAAGACGAAGGCAGGAATGATGGTCTTCAGAGAACCTAGAGGAGAAGGTCCAGAACCACACAGCCCACAGGACCAGCAGCATCTACAACATCCACAATGGCCAGACCCTGTGACTTCCTGATGGTCCTGGTGCTGATGAGCTGCTGGTCAACCTGCTCTCTGGGATGTGACCTGAGTCAGACTGACAAAATCATGAACGAGACTCTCTCGATACTCCTGGCACAAAAGAAGCAATTCTCTCTTCCCTGTTGGAAGGAGACAAAGAACTTTCTCTGTCCCCTGGAGGAGATGGATGCCCAGCAGATCCAGAAGCCTCAAGTGATCCAGGTACTGGATGACATGACCCAGCAGAGCCTGACGCTCTTCTGCCTAAATAAGGCATCTGCTGCATGGGAGACAACACTCCTAGAGACATTCTGTAATGGCCTTTACGATCAGCTCAGGGAGCTGCAGTCCTGTCGGATGCAGCACGTGGGGATGCAGGAAATCCCTGTGAAGAAATATTTCGAGAGGATCACTGCCTACCTGAGGAAGAAGAAACACAGCCCCTGTGCTTGGATGGTGGTCAGAGCAGAAGTCTGGAGAGCCTGGTCTTTCTCAGCCAACTTGCGAAAAAGTTTGAACAAGGAGAATGAGTAAGTCCTAAGGAGTCTCCTGGGACCGGACACTGTATCTCACTGTTTAAGTTCTCCACTAAAGACTCTTGTTCATTTTGGCATGAATTCAATCAACCTGCCTAGCTGTTTCAGCAGAACAGAGACAATTTGGGTCTACATATGAAAGCATGTGTTCCTTCATTCTATTGGTGTATCCGTGTATGCATGTATTTACTCATTTTATTATTTATATAATTTAAGTTATTTAAATTCAATCTTAAAGTTTTATATTTTCTTTAATGTAGCAAACCATCCTGTGCGATTAAATTATTTTGTTTTCTATTAAATTTTGCGGCATAGAACATTTTTTAATTTGTTAATTCTGTTATTTTCCAATTTTCTCAGTACTTTTAAGTGGATACTCTACACCATACAAATGATACAAATGAACACAAGGTCAAAAAATTGAGCAGGATCCATGTGTGCACAGCATAGTGTTTAGACAAACCCTGCATCTGTCCCTCTAATTCTCTCCAGGATGTAGTATTCTCTGTGTGTACAGTCAGCATGCTGTCCAGAATCTTGTCCCTGTCACATTGTGACTTGGTCCTCTTTGATGTAATGTTCACCAGAGTAATCCTCCCTCTGACCTCCCTGACCTCTGGTACCTTTCATCCACTCTAAACTTCTGTGAGTTTTGGGTTCTAAATATGAGTGAGATCATGTGCAGTGATATAAAATAGATCACAGAAAAATGATCAACTTGCCTGAATACCACAGCAAACATACCAAGAAGAAGTCAGTAAATCAACTCCATTCATAATGGTCTCAAAAATATACCTGCAATAAATCCCACCACGGAAGTGAAATGCCTCTGAAATTAATCCTCCCTCTCCATTTCATGGTTTTTTTTCTCCTCTTTCTTCTCCTCCTCCTTTTCATCCTTCTTCTCTGTCTTAGTGCTTCTAGTTGTGCACAGGGGTATCTCCTGGAACCTTAGATAACCTCTCTTAGAGTCCCCACCCCTAAGGACAATGAATCTCTCTCTCAGAAGCCACCAGTTGCCTTAGTTCCTCGGCTACAAGTGGAATTTCCTGTGTTTTCCAAGCTGGGATGTTGTCTGGCTTGGTCTTGTTCATTCAGTCACAGCCACTGTCAGTTCATTTGTGCAGATACCGTGCTGGTCCAAGAACACTGCTTTGCTGTGGTTATGCACGGCCTCTGGATCTTGCAATCCTTCTGCTCCCTCTTCTGCAATGATCAGGACCAGGAAGTCAGCCCTTTATTTTCTGCTCTGTAACCACTTGTGGGTTTCTGTGTTCACTGACATAGGAGGCTCCTGTGGTAGGGGTAGTAATCCCGCAGTAACCGTCTCTTAGACATGTAGCTGTAATTTGAAATCAGGTATGGTGACACTACCAATACAGTACTACTTTACTCTTTGGTATCTTCATGGGAGAAATAAAATTTGGTAACTTCTGGGAGAAATAAAATTTCTATTTTTATTTGGATTGTGTGATGGTTTAGATAGGAATGGCCCCATAGACTCATGTGTTTGAATGAGGATTGGCCATATTAGGAGGTGCAGCCTTGTTGGAGTAGGCATGGCCTTCTTGTTGGAAGTGTGTCACTGTGAGTTGGGCTTTGAGGTCTTCTATGCTAAGACTAGGTCTAGTGTGAGAGACTCCTTCTGCTGCCTCTGGAACAACATGTAGAACTTTTGCTCATTCCCTAGTAGTGTGTCTGTCTCCATGCTGCCATGTTTCCCACCAGGAGGATAATGGACTACACCTCTGAAACGTTAAGCCACCCCCAATTAAATGTTTTCCTTTATAAGAGTTGGTGTGGTCATGGTGTCTCTTCACAGCAATAGAAACCCCAACTAAGACAGACTGCATTGAACATGAAGATCCCTTGGACATATAGAAACTTTCATAACAACATTATTGTATTTAATCAACATAGATCTTTCCCACTGAAATTAGTAGCTAATGTTGCTGCTACTGCTGCCACACTTGGATGATTCGCCAGCTCCATTCTTCAGCTTTCATTTCCAGAGACATCACGTTTTTTGGTTCACTGCCACAAAAGAACATCAGCGTTTTCTTCCTAGGAGAGTAGAAAAGAGAAAGAAAGCAGATACGGAGACTTCTACAATCAAATGAACATCTTAAGGACAGAAGACTTAATGGAAAAGTATAGACAGTTGAAACATTTAAAGCCACTGCTGTCTCTTAAAATAGCCTAAACATCTCTATAATGAGACACATTGGAACTGAAGATCAATCACGGAAATCAATACTCAATAAGGAATTGATGGCTTACAATTACTTTATATAGGGATCAGTGTCCTAGATCAACATTGAAAGTGGCAGTACATATAACATATGCATTACACACGATGCACTACTTAACAGCAGCACATACTATATATAATATTACACATACGTGTACACACAGCTTTCTTTCTGACACACTGCCAGTACCTCCCTGCTTTCCAGACCCCATTTTTCAGCCTCATAGCCCCGGTTTCCTCCTCCCTGATGTGGAAAGCCCCAGTGTGTGCTCCTCATTCTCTCCTCATTAACCAACTCTGTTCAGTATACAACCGATATCTCTTACATCTGGATTTCCGGTGATTACTTTCTTACTGAAAACGCATAACCTGAAGTGAAACAAAAAGAGAAACAACTCGAGGTTTGTAAAAAGTTCTCGAGGGAGGGAATTGTCTCACATATTTGGAACTGAGAGTGTTCTTCTCATGACCTAATGATGTCTATGGCTGAGAGAGAGAGAGAGAGAGAGAGAGAGAGAGAGAGAGAGAGAGAGAGAGAGAGAGAGAGAGAGAGAGAGAGAGATAGAGAGAGAGAGAGAGAGAGAGAGAGAGAGAGAGGGGGGGGGGGGGGGAAGGAAACTGAGCAACTCTGGCCTACAGAGATAACGATCGCCCCCTTTTGGCAATTGCCATCTAAGAAGTAACAGCTTCACTCTGGCATGTTTTCCGCAGATTTCTGCTTCCTAGTAGAGTTTTCTCCTCGGGTCAAATGGGCTTTTCCTCAGAAGAATGGACATCTGTTTGGAAGATTTGATTCCTTCCACTCCTTATCTGAGGGAGGGAGCATGCTCCCAGGTTCACACTGGTCATGTCTTCTGGACAATGGACAGCTCAACGTGCACAGATAGTTAGAAGAGATTTTTTTCCCTCTAACCTACTGTAAAGGAAGTTCTCTGGAGGAGGAAGTTCTCCGGAGAAGTAGCTGTTTACAAACCAGCTCCATGTCTGACCTCACATTGTTTTGAGCAGTAAGTAAAGCATTTGGAATGCAGCTGAGCAAACCATGCCCCAGCCAGGAAGGCTGTAGCTTAGTGTCAACCCATAGAAGAGCTCCTTCACCTGCTCTTCTGCCTACTGAGACCGGCAACAATGGGCTTGGTAAATGCACTGACCTATGACTGTCTTGATGTGTGACTTCAAAAGTTCGGGTTGCCTCTTCCACAATAGAACACATCACTTGGGGTAACACAAATCTGTATTCTACACCACGGTTCATGTGCCTATGAGTTCCAGCTTATCTCCCACCGTCTCCTTTATCACTTTCCGTGTACCCAGTCATATATCGAGGCCCTTGATCCTATGGAGTTGAGTTTACAGAATGATGAATATGGATCGATTTTCATTCTTCTCCATGTAACTATCCAGTTAGACTACCATCATTTGTGGAAGATGATTTCTTATTTCCAGTGTGTATTTTTGTATTCTTCATCAAAAGCAAGTTCCCAGAGCTGAATGACCTGTCTGGATCTTCAGTTCTATTCCATTGATCCATCAGTCTGCTCCTGTTCCAGTCTGGAGAGGTTGCTATTGCTGCAGTTCTGTAGCAAACTGTGAGGCTGAGGACAGTGGTGCTTCCATGGGTTCTTTCATTATTGGTGTAGTTATTGTGCTTGTTTTGTGAATACTAAATAAATTTAATTTAAATTAACTGTGACATACTTGTGATATTGTTTTAGATTATATAAGCCCTACTGCCTTCAAATGTTTGTGTATTTGTACCTTGTATATATAGACAGTGGAGGCAAATGTCAGCCAATGTCTAGTTTTTACCTTCGTCTCTCTTCACCTCATTTTCTACGACAGGTTCTCTCACTTAAGTTAGGGTTCACCCTTGTAGTTAGATTGACTGTCCTTGGAATTTGTGATGGCTATTCTTGATTATCAACTTGACTACATCTGGAATTAACTGACCCCCTCCCCCCAAAAAACCCTGAAAGCACAGGCACAGGAGCACACTTGTGATGGATTTTTGCTTAATTTGGAGTGTGAATATCCACTTATAATCAGGATCTTTAAGATGAATATTTGAAGTGGGAAGATACATCTTTAATTGAGATCTTTTGAGATGTGAAGACACAACTATAATCCGGACCATGCTTTCTGTTGGAAGCCTATGTAAGGACATGAGAGAAGGAAGCTTCTGTTTCTGTCTGCATTCTCTCATCTTATAGCAAGTGCGTTCCTTCACTGGCTTTAGAGCCTACTTCTTTAGATTCCTGCATATACTGAAGAACACTTAGGACATCCAGCATGTGGAGTGAACACCTGCTTAATTCTTGGACCTTCTACACATTGTAACCACTTTTGGATTAGCTGGACCACAGTCTGTAAGTTGCTCTGATACTGCACACACACACACACACACACACACACACACACACACACACAGAGAGAGAGAGAGAGAGAGAGAGAGAGGAGAGAGAGAGAGAGATAGATTCTTTCTATAAATTCTGTTACTCCAGAGAATCCTAAGTATTAAGGTCCATGTCTCCTCCCTAAGCACAAATGTTTGAAAAAGATTTGAAAGAAATAGTTAGAGACAGAAGTAGCTACAAGATTATGAACAAATATCATAAATAAAATGAGAAAATAGCCCATGCCATGAAAGAAGAACTCAGTGAAGAGATGCTATAAAGACAGAAATAGAAGTTTAAAATTGATGAGCTTTTACTGTGTAAGGAGAGAGCTTCAAAGCACACATGAGGTGCCTTCATCACAAATGAGACTTTTAAAAAAAAGACACTAGAATTATTATATTATTATTATTTGAGAAAATGAAGACAAACATCATAAAGCATGTGTTAAATGAATGAATGTAAAAATTCCTCTCATTTTAAGAATATTAACATACACATTCAGAGTATACCAAAGACACACAAAAAGGCATCTTCTCCTCCCATATAACAGGTGAGCTACCTGAAGCTCAGGACAAAAATCTTGTTAAACAGTTGAGAGAAGCACAACCCTGACATGGGCGATCCTACAAGCTCAACTCTACGTAACTACAAGGTTCCTCAGGATGAGCGTTCCAGGCCATCTGGGAAGAGGCAGACATGGAACGTGCTGAGCGGAGAACATTGAAATCCATCATGACTTCAGTCTACAAAGCTGTGTTTCTGGTAACGGAGGAGAAATGAACTTTCAGACAGAGACACAAATTAAGGCTCCGCTGTCACTAGACCAGCCCTGCGACACACGCTTAGCAGATCCGCACATTTCTTTCACCTTCCTAATACTTGAAATTCCAACTTCAGTCAAGTCGCTTACATGGATTTCAACAAATACAGACACACAAACTTCTTGGATAAGGATTCCAAGACAGAGGCATCAAAAGACCATGGATATTGAGGGGATAAACAGGCACTAAAGGTCTATACAGCTAAGGAAACAATCACCAGGGTTGCTAGACACAGAGAGATGAGAGAACATGTTGCCAAAGCATCTGATAACAGTGTACCCTAAAAAGTAGAAGAAACTAATATTATCAACAGCATAAAAGCAAATACTCCATTAGATACAGTTTGGAGGTGAGAAAATAGTGACTCTAATGTTCGCTTACACAGAAGACCTTTTATATAATCTAAACAATATAACAATTATGTGCTGCATTTAATTAGACTAAACTTATACATAACTTACAAAATGAGGACTAAGTCTTTGAAGTTTGCAACCACACACAGTAGGAGATGTTGAGATGCTAGATAGATGCCTCTATCTGATTTGATACAAACATTGTTTGTAGGTACCGAACCATATTACAATGTCCTGTGCATAAGGATAAATATTAAATGCTGATAAAATGGTTTTAAAAATTGGTATAATTTTAATAGTACTCATGGCATAGCATTTGAGATCCTAAGCGTTTGGAAAACAAAGTTTAGATTTTACCTGTATAATGTGCTTTGGATATAAGATGTTACTCGAGATTTTCTGTGCTGGGGGTTAATAGTCATGAGAGCAGTGTTCACAGAGAATCTGAACCTCCATTACATCCTCAGAGAACAAACTGTATCAGTGAAAATTTATTGCTTATTTCAGTGAGTGGAATATTAGTGTGGCTACACACACACACACACTCACACACATACACACATGCACAGGCATGCACATGTACACACACACTAATACACACACACTACCAGCACCACCACCAGCAGCAGGAATTGCAATCATTGGTATCTCTCAAAATCAATGGACTCAATTCCCCTAATTAAAGAAACACAGATGAAAGAATGGTTGGGAAAAGAGGATCCATCCTCCTGGTGTATGCAAGAAACACACCTCAATACCAAAGATAGATATTACCACAGAGTAAAGGGTTGAGAAAAGATTTTCCAAGCAAATGGACTTAAGAAGCAAGCTGGTGTATTCTTTTTTTCTTTTTAATTCTTTTATAACTGAGATTTTATTGGCTGAGGAGCAAAATATACAGACATTTCAATTCCCAAATCATGAGTCCAAACTCTGAAGAGTTAGACATTGTGTTCACATACCCCAGAGCCACGTGTTGCTTCTCTTTGAACTTATTGCAGTGATGTTTAATTCATAAACTTGGCAAGTTTTTCCTACAACCTCACATAATAATAAAATTCTCACAATCTTCAATTCCACTGAATCACAATTTTATGCCACATACAGTACATACTCAAAACAAGATAAGTATAATAAAAATTCAAAAAACACAGAAAAATAATTTTTAAAAATATACTGAAAATGTTTTGTTCTATTAAAGAATATGTACAATTTTCACATGTACTAAAATTTAACTTTCACTGTTAAATAAATAAATATTTATACACATAAATACAAATAACAAAGAATCTAGAAGCTCTCGAATGTCTCTACGATATACACAGTCTTGCTCATAACTGATGAAACACCCAGGAAGGCTGACTGAAGGATGTGAAAATGAGTGATATCACTGAGACAGCAGGTTTGGTGAGGGGAGGTGCAGGGTCCTAGTCCAGGAAAGTTCTCTCCTCTTCAGCTCAGGACTTACTCCTTGTCCTCACTCAATCTTGCCAGCAACTTGGCTGAGGAAGACAGGGCTCTCCAGACTTCTGCTCTGACCACCTCCCAGGCACAGGGGCTGTGTTTCTTCTCTCTCAGGTAGACAGTGATCCTGTGGAAGTATTTCCTCACAGCCACCATGGAGTCTTCCTGGCTCAGGGCAGGTTCCTGCACTCCCACCTGCTGCATCACACAGGCCTGCAGGTCCTTGAGCTGCTGGTGGAGGCCAGTGCAGAATGTGTCTAGGAGGATTGTCTCCCAAGCAGCAGATGAGTCCTTTGAGCTGAAGAGGATCAGTACCTGCTGGGTCAGCTCCTGCAGGACAGGGATGGCTTGAGCCTTCTGGATCTGCTGGGCATCCACCTTCTCCAGAGGGAATGCAAAGTCCTTTCTGTCCTTCAGGCAGGAGAGAGGGGAGAGTCTCCTCATTTGTGCCAGGAGTGTCAAGGCTTCCTTGTTCCTGAGGTTATGAGTCTGAGGCAGGTCACATCCCAGAGAGCAGGTAGTCCAGTAGCTCATCAGCACCAGGGCCATAGGAAAGCACAGAGCCTAGGCATTGTGGATGTTGTGAATGTTTCTGGTCCTCAAGGCTGAATGGTCTTGAACCTTCCACCCTAGGTTCTCTGAAGATCATCATTTGTGCATGTGTCTTAAATAGAGAATAACACTACTTTCCATTTTCTGAAGCCCTCCCCTTACTTTCCAATTCTCTTTTCACTTTTTCTAATTCATTCATTCTCTGCTTCTGTGTGAGCATTTTCCCTCTACCATTTTGATTTTCATTATTGCTTCTTCTTCCTTTTTTCAACAAAGCCATTTTAGAAGTTCTTTTCTGAACAAATTTTCTTAACTTTACCAAACCCATAACCTCTAATGAATAAAATGTCCTCATCTAATATAAATAATAAAAAATCATGTGTACATAGAAGGTATTGAAAGGCTCAGTCACCCAAATTCTAGGAGTACATGCTTGAGTACCTAATTGGTATCTTAGCACTGATGAAAAACCTGGCTCAGAAGCACATGCCTGTCATCCTGAAACTCAGGAGGAGACACAGACAGGTCCCTAGAGCTCCAAGACAACCCAACCTACCTGTAATGTCTTGTCCTAGCTTAAGTGAGAGGACCTGTCCCAGAAAACAAGGCAGGGAGTGAGTGAGTTAGGAACTGGATGTTGATATCTGGCATCAATCTGCATGAACACTTGCATGCAAATGTAAACACACACAATTGTGTATAATCTCCAACCACACACACACACACACACACACACATACACACACACACACATAATAATGAACAAAGGTAAATTAAATGAAAAAAATATGATTTGAGCCAAGTGTTCTTGCTCATGCCTTGATAATTAACATTCAGGAGGCAAAGAAGTTGGTTGATCTGTGTAGTCAGTTTCAGGACAGCCAGGGCACATAGAGACACTCTGATGAAAACAAAATAATAAGAAAGAAAATCGAACTCAAATATATTGAGAAGCTTTTTTATACATTTATTGAAACGTGAAGGTGAATACATTTTATATTAATATCTAAATGTCATTGAACGAAGATGGCAGTGGTTGCCAGCACATACTGCTGAATTCCGAGAAGGCTAGGAGACTCATGGATGTTTCAAGGGGTGACAGCCCAGGGTGACAGCTATTGCAGGCCTGCAATAGCTCTAGAACAACTAACACGAAAATAAGGCAAGTCTCATGGAAAGATGCTTTAAAAATGCAGCCTCTGTGGGCCCATATTTCATATAAAATAATTTACAGGCAGGCTCACTAGCCACTAGGCAGCTGCAATCCTGCCAAACAAGCAAGTTAGTCAACTAACAAAAGCCAGAATGTATGGCTCCTTCTCCTTTGTTAAAAATGTAGATTGCCTGGGGAGAGGTTCTTTCCAAAACTGGTGACTAAGTTGCAGGTGTTTCAGTAGCCCCATGTCCCCTGGAAAGAGAATATTAATGAGGCTCCACCTTGGTTTACCTTGGGGATAAAAGGTGTTTTGGATAATAAACGTGGGTAGTTCTTCAGGATGGATGAAGCCTGAGATGCCCTTCCGTGATGACTGTATGAACTGTGTATTGTTATTTTCTCGCGCCTCCGTACCGGTCCAGTTAGGGAAACTAGTTTTCTATATTGGGGCCTACGGGCTCTGACACAATGGTGCCAGCAACGTGGTGCTGACCACTGAACCCCGAGAAAAGCCGGAGAAAGAACAAGAAGTACAAAAGAGAACGTGGTGGTGACCACTAAACCCCGAGAAAAGCCAGAGAAAGGACAAGAAGTATGAGAGAGACAGTGAATGCTGACCGCTGAACCCCAAGAACAGCCGGAGAAAGGAGAAAGGACGGAGGAGAATGTGAGGCTGATCTGCGAACCCCAAAAAACAAGGAAGAAGTGACCAGACGTGAGGAATCCTCGAGAAAAAAATCAGTGGATGCGTGAGTAATGGGCGCTTAGATAACAAAACGAGACGGTAATATTGGGAGTAAAATTTGTAAATATAGAAATATGGGACAAAGAGAAAGCAATCGGATGGCTATGCAGTTGATTGAAGATATATTAAAAGACAGACGAGAGAGAGTACAGCAACATCAGATACAGGCATTTATAGAATTCATAGAGGAGATATGCCCTCGGTTTACCCAGCATAGGACCTTAGACATAGCTGTATGGAAAGAAGTGGGAATGAGAGTCCAACAACATTATTGTAATTATGGACCAGGAAGCATCCCTGAAGATACACCTTATTTCTGGATGCTAATACAGGAAAGGCTGGACTCAGATCCTGACCAGCAGGAGTAGTTCCATCTGCACCACCCAAGGGGTTGCTAGATACTCGTTCAGAACAGAGCAGTTACAGCAGGCCAGAGACTAATGATTCAGGGCTTGAAAGGGAGTCAGGGTGGAACAGGCTCACATCTGTGGACTCCCACAAGTCAGAAAGAATATTGAAAATGCTTTCATTTTCAAAACACTTCTCCATTGCTTTTCTTCCTCTTTTTGTAGGGAGCAGTTCATTTGTATGTTCAGAAAACACAAAGCTTCAGATACTAAGTTTGAAATAAATATTCACTTTAACACTAACACTCAAGCATACCAATTATAAATGGAAAATGTCATTTCCAATGAAAACCATCTATGATAGAAAATCAAAGTGCACACATACATGTATGCGTAACAGAGAAACCAGATGCATTTCAGATCCTAGTATTGCTCTTTGATGAACAAAGTTTCAGCTTTAGTCTTCACCCCATTGTTCCCATTGCTTCCTTTAAATGGAAAAAGATGCTCTCTCAGCTCTAAGAGCTTCCCTTACTGTGCAGAGACTGGTCAGAGCCTTCATAGCCCAGAGACTCTTCAGGATGAAGAAGCAGATGATGTAATGAGCCATAGGTGACTCATTACAGCTGACAGAGCTTCGCTGATATTTTTCTCTTAGGAACAAATTCCTGAAGCTCTTGAGATTGGGCTTCATATTCCCTCAAACTAAGAATTAATGTTGACTGTGCAGTGGTGGTGCACACCTTTAATCCCAGCACTTGAAAGGCAGAGGAAGGAGGATCTCTGTGAGTTTGAGGCTAGCCTGATCTACAAGAGCTAGTTCCGGGACAAGCTCCAAAACTACAGCGAAACCCTGTTTCGAAAAACAAAAAACAAACAACCAAAAAAGAACTAATGTTAACATCTCCTGTGTCTACTTTTTATGGACTAATGTCTACAGTGTCCTTCAGTCTGCAACAATGACCCTTATCCTGAATGTTTCTTAGGCTCTCTCTCTCTCTCTCTCTCTCTCTCTCTCTCTCTCTCTCTGTCTGTCTCTCTCTCACACACACACACGCACACACACAGGGAGAGGGAGAGAGAGAGAGAGAGAGAGAGAGAGAGAGAGAGAGAGAGTCTGATGTCAATGTAATGCCATTTCCCAAGTCACTTGGAACTCATTCAGTGACTTTTGAGTCTGCTCACACTCTTGGCTGCACAGGGACACAATACCCTCCATCCTCTTTTTGTAACCTACTCTCTGAGAGTGAGCGCACCACATCCTGATGGCTTCAGCTCTCACAGTGGATATACTTTATGCTTGGTTTTCAGAATCATAAATCCTAGAGGATTACTGTTTCAAGTGTTCAAGTGAAGGGCTTTTGTTTTCTGACTCACATTGCCAGGATCAGAGTGTCAAAAATCTCCAGACTGTAACAACAAAAAATGTTTTATCCTTATAGTTAGAATATTTTCTAGATTTTTTTCTTAGTTTTCATTTGTAATAATAAGTATTAGTTGTTCTGACAAACACAATTTTTTATGATTCACACTTAATCATCAAATATTTGTTTGAAATAATTGAATGGGTGTAAAAGATGCACAGATGACTGAGCACTTGATCACAATTATTCAGGAATCAAGCCTAAGGATGTTTATGTAGTAAGACTATAGTAAGGAGTTAGGGTCCTCACATATTCATCTCCATTCAACTCAAAACTGGACAGTAAAGATAATTGGAAAATTCTTCCAGAGAGTAAAAACTTTATATCCTTCAACTGAATATAAACTTCCATTTAATTTTACTGCATTTTTGAGGTGATCTTAATTCATTGGAGGGATTCTGCCCTCTGTCTTTTCTTTACATTTACTCCATAAAGATGTCAGAGATAAAATGACACAAGTAGATGCATCCATTCCAAATTTCATGACAGTTAACTATTTATTTAGTTATTTACTGATTTATTTACTTTCTGATCTTTTCTACTTTCCTAGAAAGCAAAAGCCAGTCTTGGTTCTTAGCATGGAAATAAAAATGTGATGTCAATTGTCATGAAAGCAAAAGAGAGGAAGTGACTTCTGCTGCCCAGAGGGGAAACAAACGCAGTAACGTTAGTAACATTCAATATAGCCCTCGGGGAATCCTAACGTCATGAAATAAGAATTGATAATCTGAAAATGACTGTGTGTTCAAAAGTGACATAAGATTTAATGAAGTTTCAACAAAAGTTTAACAACATTCCACTCAGAATCAGAAACATCTGTCCTCAAATACACACAGAAGCACAAAGTGCAGTGGTGGGGGTGTTCTGACACCTGATTGCATGTACTACAGTGTCACAGCAATCAAAACAGCAGGACACTGAGAACACTGTTACAAAAGGAGATATGAGGGTCAGTGCAATGGGATAGTTGGCCGAGAAATAAATACACACCTACGTCCATCTGAATCTCCAAAAGCACTCATTGGGTGTGCTGTAACCATGCCTGGGATAATGAAGCTAGATCTCTGTCTGCCACCTTGTACCAAAATCAAATCAAAATGATGAAAGACCTGCATGTAAGGGCAGAAACATTGAAGTCGGTAAGACAGACACAGAGAAAGCTCTTCATTGTAGCTACAAGCAAGGGCTTTATGAAAAGGACTTGAACAGTCCAGGAAGTAACAAGAAATGAGAAATAGGAAATTGACCAAAATTAGCATAAAATTTCAAACCTTCTACATATAAAGGAACAGTAGCCTAAGTGAAAATATGGCCTACAGAGAAGAAGGAAAAGGATTTCTACTATTCATCTGGCTGGGCATCAGATACTAGAAAGGATAAAGAATGTTAAAATGCCTAGACAATCTATAATTCCATTAATTCATGGGCAAGTGAATAAAGAGATAGTTCTCCAAAGAGCTAGTGCAAAATGTCAATGCATATTAGAAACATGTCCAGCATCATTAGCTGTCAGTGAAATTTCAAATTAAAACTACATTCATGTTTCATTCCACTGCACGCAGAATGGGTGTCATCTAGTAAATGATGATGAGAAGCAGGTGTGCAGAATATTTTATTTGGTTTTAGTGATGTTAATTAATGCTAAGTGTAACTATTAATTTTCCTCACAAAAGCTTATAATGGAGCTAACATTTGATCCAGCTGTAGCACTCCTGTATGTATGTATGTGTGTGTGTGTGTGTGTGTGTGTGTGTGTGTGTGTATATATATCAGAAAAAACAAAGCGAAATTACAATAGAAACATCTGTAAGTTAATTCACAATAGACAAATATTTAATTAGTCTAGCTGTATATTAAAAGGTGAAAGAATATTTAAAACACACACACATTATATATATTGTGTTTGTGTGTGTCAATTCTATTAGCTATATGGCTATAAGAAAAATAAGAAAGAAGAAACTACAAGATATAAAATGAAGTAGAAGATTATTCAGATATAAAGCAGACATTATATGATTTATATGAATCTGAATAGATATCAAGAACATCAAAAGGAGAACCAGGTTGAAAGGTTTGGGAGCAGAGAGGCTTGTGGATAGGGGAATATATAGACTACATTACAACACACAACGATGCAACTATCACACAAAACTCCATGCTATTTCAAAGACATCACACACTTTGATCACAGGACATGGGAGAATCGGTTTGATACTAACCTAGAAGTTAACTTTTGTTGGCTTCACAGTGGGAAGGTGCTTTTCATCTTGCAAGGGGAGAAATCCATGAAATACCTTATTCGGCTTTGCACACAGTGAGGTAAGATAGTGAGGGGACTGGAAAGTTATGCTCATTAGCACAATGGCAGCATCAATGAATGCCGATTATCAACCACAGTCTAATGGGAACTCTGCCCAGCTCCAAAGAAGAAACTCATGCCCAGCACTCTCAACCTGGCCAAAAACCCATGGGTAGGGAGCTCAGAAACCCTACTGTTATTATGCCAAAGGGTCACAGTATCAGAGAGCCTTTTAAAGACTTATATTTATACCCTTATGCTAGTGAAATACTTAACCCTCTTCAAAGAAACTTCCTTATGCAAGAGACAGCAGTTAATAGAGAAATTTATACTCAAAGAAATGGCAGGGCATAATCAACTGTGAGTGCTTGCCCCTAGATAAAAGGTTAATTTCACACCTCCTTCCCCAACCTAGACTTATGGCACACTGCAGAAGAAGGGGCAGAAGGATTGTAAAGACAAAGATTGGGAAGATTGATGAATACATCTTCTGAACAGGACAGCACTGTAGCACTCCTAAGGCAGCTTTGACTGTGTGAAAAGAAGTGTAGACAAGGTCAAGGCAGTCACCACCCCAGCGTGGACAGGGGAGGGGCCGAGATTCCCCATCCCTGTCTGAGGAGCCACAGGCAGCTGATGGCTGCTGAGGGAGAGTCAGGTTTCTCCAGCGGTGTTTCGTACAGAAGACGACGTGTTCTCCAGTGGATGCCACCCTGTACTATGTAAACATGCGAAGCACTAGTTGGGCTATGATAGAAAGGCAGAGTAAAACAAGACATGATGTTAGCACGAGAATGTGGAGGGGAGGTCTAGGAAGAGTCAGGCAGGGAATAGAGTGTGTATATGATCTATATACATAGTATTCATGTATAAAATTACCAAAAGGGAGACAAAATTTAAAAAATTGTGCCATAACAATTAGATATGAAAATATGTTCTCCTTTACTATTGTACAACATAATGACTAAAAAGAACAGCTGTACTGCATATTATAAAGTACTAGAGGATAAGATATTAGGATTTTCAGAGCTAAAGAAACGATGCTACTACATGATGGGCAGGTCTGCTTATATCCAAGCACCATGCATTTTACACCTGTACCCTCTAAATGTTTGTGGTTTTTACATTGTAATGTTAGTTTAAAGAAATAAAAGTGAGAATATATAAAGGATGGAGATATATAAGACCTATAAGAAACAAATTTACAAAGCACAGGAAACTTTTATTACATACAGAGAAATGTTTTATTATATCAAATATAATGTAAAATGGTATTATAACTTAAATTTCATAGTTAAATAAATATTTATACACATGAATATAAATAACTGGGTGAATCTAGAAGATAATATCTCTACAATATACAAGTCTTGCTCATAACTGATAAAACATCCTGGAAGATTGTTTGAAGGATGTGAAAATGAGTGATATCACTGAGACAGCAGGTTTGGTGAGGTGAGGTGCAGGGTCCTAGTCCAGGAAAGTTCTCTCCTCTTCAGCTCAGGACTTACTCCTTGTCCTCACTCAGTCTTGCCATCAACTTGGCTGAGGAAGACAGGGCTCTCCAGACTTCTGCTCTGACCACCTCCCAGGCACAGGGGCTGTGTTTCTTCTCTCTCAGGTAGACAGTGATCCTGTGGAAGTATTTCCTCACAGCCACCATGGAGTCTTCCTGGCTCAGGGGAGGTTCCTGCACCCCCACCTGCTGCATCACACAGGCCTGCAGGTCCCTGAGCTGCTGGTGGAGGCCAGTGCAGAATGTGTCTAGGAGGATTGTCTCCCAAGCAGCAGATGAGTTCTCTGAGCTGAAGAGGATCAGTACCTGCTGGGTCAGCTCCTGCAGGACAGGGATGGCTCGAGCCTTCTGGATCTGCTGGACATCCACCTTCTCCAGAGGGAATGCAAAGTCCTTTCTGTCCTTGAGGCAGGAGAGAGGGGAGAGTCTCCTCATTTGTGCCAGGAGTGTCAAGGCTCCCTTGTTTCTGAGGTTATGAGTCTGAGGCAGGTCACATCCCAAAGAGTAGGTTGACCAGTAGCTCATCAGCACCAGGGCCATCAGGAAAGCACAGAGCCTAGGCATTGTGGATGTTGTGAATGTTGCTGGTCCTCAGGGCTGAATGGTCTTGAACCTTCCCCTCTAGGTTCTCTGAAGATCATCATTTGTGCATGTGTCTTAAATAGAGAATAGCACTACTTTCCATTTTCCGATGCCCTCCCCTTACTTTCCAATTCTCTTTTCACTTTCATTCATTCTCTGCCTGTATCTGGGCATCATTCCTCAACCATTTTGATTTTCATTATTGTGTCAACTTTTCCTGCTCCCCTCAACAAAGCCATTTCAGAAGTTCTCTCCTAGGTGAATTTTCATTAACTCTTATGGTACTGATATACATCAAATGTATGAAACTTGCTTATCTAATATAAAGAATGAACATTCTTTCAAATTTCATTCAAAAAGTATACTTAAACTATTAGAATTTATTCACCATTAAATTTGTACCCTGATTTTTATTTCCTCCGTACATTATACAACTATAAGGTAGTTCTTGATAAAAATTATTTTTTACAAATAATTAATTACAATACTGGCAATGATATAATTAAATTCATTCAATGTTTTTATAAATTAATGATTTATTTTCTTCACATTCACTTTTTATTTTCTTTTTTAATTTTTTTATTCAAAAATTTACACTTCTCTCCCACCATTCCCCTCATGCCCCCCTACTCCCTCTCCTCCCTCTCCCTCCCTCCTTAAGAGAGGGCAGGTTACCCTGCCCTGTGGAAAGTCCAAGGCCCTCCCCCTCCATCCAGGCCTAGGAAGCTGTGCATCCAAATAGACTAGGGTCCCAAAAAGCCATCACAGGCAGTAGAAACAAGTCCCAGTGCTATTATCGATGGCTTCTCAGTCTGTCCCCATTGGCAGCTACAATCAAAGAGTCTGGTTTGATCACATGCTCATTCAGTCCCAGTCCAGCTGACTTTGGTGAGCTCCCATTAGATCAGGCACTTGTCTCAGTGGGTGGACCAACCCCTCGCGGTCCTGACTTTCTTGCTCATCTTCTCCCTCCTTCTGCTCTTCAACTGGACCTTGGGAGCTCAGTCCGTTGCTCTAATTAGGGTCTCTGTCTCTATCTCCATCTGTCGCCATACGAAGAGTCTATGGTGATATTCGAGATAATCATCAGTGTGATAGTGGGGCAAGGCCAGTTCAGGCACCCTCTCCTTGCTGCCCAAGGACCCAGCTGGGGACATCCCCATGGACACCCAGGATCCTCTCTAGAGCCAAGTCTCTTGCCAACCCTAAAATGGCTCCCTTGATGTAGGTATCTTCTTCCCTGTTCCTATATCTGCCCTTCCTCCACCTCCACCCTCCCACTCCCCCCAAGCTCTCCCCAGTCTTTCCCTCCTCCCTTCTCTCTCCCCCTCACCCTTTCCTCCACCCCCTCCCTCATCTCTACCCCTACCTCCATACTCCCAACTTTTGCCTGGCGATCTTGTTTGCTTCGATATCCAGGAGGATCTATATACATTTTTCTTTGGGTTCACCTTGTTATTTGGCTTCTCTAGGCTTATGAACTATAAACTCAATGTCCTTTGTTTATGGACAGAGTCCATTAATAAGTGAGTACATTCCATATTCATCTTTTTGGGTCTGGGTTATCTCACTCAGGATAGTGTTTTCTATTTCCATTCATTTGCATGCAAAATTCAAGATCAATTAGAAGAGAAGAAGATGGACACTTTATACTCATAACAGGAAAAATTCATCAGGATGAAGTCTAAATCCTGAATATCTATGCCCATAATATAAAAGCACCCACTTATGTAAAAGAAAAATTACTAGAACTTAAAGCACACATCAAACCCCACACACTAATAGTAGGAGACTTCAACATTCCTCTCTCACCAATGAACAAGTCAGAAACCTAACAAGACAGAAACCTAACAGAGAAATAAGAGAACTAATGAAGTTAATGAATCAAATGGACTTAAGAGACATCTATAGAACATTCCACCCAAATAGGAAAGAATATACCTTCTTCTCAGCATCTCATAGAACCGTCTCAAAAATTGATCACATACTTGGTAACAAAGCAAACTTCCACAGATACCTGTGTCTTATTGGATCACCGTGGAATAAAGTTAGAATCTAACAGCAATTCTACCCCCCAGAAAGCCTACAAACTCATGGAAACTGAACAGTCAACTACTGAACCATCCCTGGGTCAGGGAAGAAATAAAGAAATTAAAGTCTGCCTTGAATTCAACGAAAATAAAGACACAACATACCCAAACCTATGGGACACTATGAAAGCAGGGCTAAGAGAAAAGTTCATAGCTGTAAGTGACCACATTAAAGAAACGGAGAATGCTCACATTAGAGACTTAACAGCACAGCTGAAAGCTCTAGGAAAAAAAGAAGCAGACTTACCCAGAAGGAGTAGAAGACTGGAAATAAGCAA
Source organism: Arvicola amphibius (assembly GCF_903992535.2). Classification (NCBI taxonomy): domain Eukaryota; kingdom Metazoa; phylum Chordata; class Mammalia; order Rodentia; family Cricetidae; genus Arvicola; species Arvicola amphibius. Next base: position 57,644,002 of record NC_052052.2, on the reverse strand, counting down.
ACTGAAGGCTGAAATCAACAAAATAGAAACACAGAAAACAATCCAAAGAATCAATGAAACAAAGAGCTGGTTCTTTGAGAAAATCAGCAAGATTGACAAACCCCTATCCAAACTAATCAAAAGGCAGAGAGAGAACACACAAATTAACATGATCAGAAATGAAAAGGGGGACATAACAACAGACACTGAGGAAATTCAGAGAATCATCAGGTCTTACTACAAAAGCCTATATGCCACAAAGTTGGAAAATGTAAAAGAAATGGACTTGTTTTTAGATAAATACCATATGCCAAAATTAAATCAAGACCAGGTGAACAATTTAAGTAGACCTATAATTATAATTCACGAGGAAATAGAAGCTGTCATCAAAAACCTCCCAACCAAAAAAGCCCAGGACCAGATGGGTTTAATGCATAATTTTACCAGAACTTTCAAGAAGAGCTGATACCTATACTCCTTAATGTGTTTCACATAATAAAAACAGAAGTCATTGCCAATCTCTTTTTATGAAGCCACAGTTACCCTGATACCAAAACCACACAAAGACTCACAAGAAAGAGAATTACAGACCAGTCTCGCTCATGAACATGGATGCAGAAATTCTCAATAAAATACTGGCAAACCGAATCCAAGAACACTTTAGAAAAATTATCCACTATAATCAAGTAGGCTTCATCCCAGAGATGCAGGGCTGGTTCAACATACGAAAATCTATCAATGTAATCCATCATATAAATAAACTGAAAGAAAAAACCATATGATCATTTCATTAGATGCTGAAAAAGCATTTGACAAAATTCAACACCACTTTTTGATAAAGGTCTTAGAGAGGTTAGGGATACAAGGACATATCTAAATATAATAAAAGCAATATACAACAAGCCAAGACTAATATCAAATTAAATGGAGAGAAACTCAAAGTCATTCCAGAAAAATCAGGAACAAGACAAGGCTGTCTACTCTCACCGTATCTCTTCAACATAGCGCTTGGAATTCTAGCAATAGCAATAAGACAACATAATGAGATCAAGGAGATTTGAATTGGAAAGGAAGAAGTTAAACTTTCGTTATTTGTAGATGATATGATAGTGTACATCAGTGACCCCAAAAACTCTACCAAAGAACTCCTACAGCTGATAAATACCTTCAGTGGTGTGGCAGGATACAAGATCAACTCAAAAAAATCAGTAGCCCTCCTATAACCAAAGGATAGAGAAGCAGAGAGGGAAATCAGAGAAATTTCACCTTTCAAGATAGCCACAAATAGCATAAAGTATCTTCGGGTAACACTAACCAAGGAAGTAAAAGGTCTATTTGACAAGAACTGTAAGGCTTTGAAGAAAGAAATTGAAGAGGATACCAGAAAATGGAAGGATCTCCCATGCTCTTGGATGGGGAGGATCAACATAGTAAAAATGGCAATTCTACCAAAGGCAATCTATAAATTCAACGCAATCCCCATCAAAATCCCAACAAAATTCTTCACAGACCTTGAGAGAACAATAATCGACTTTATATAGAAAAACAAAAAACCCAGGATAGCCAAAACAATCCTATACAATAAAGCAACCTCCGGAGGCATTACCATCCCTGACTTCAAACTCTATTACAGAGCATAAAAACAGAGACATTGACCAATGGAATCAAAACGAAGACCCGGATATTAACTCACAAACCTATGAACACCCGATATTCGACAAAGGAGCTGAAATTATACAATGGAAGAAAGAAAGCATCTTCAACAAATGATGCTGGTATAACTCGATGTCAACCTGTAGAAGAATGGAAATAGATCCATATCTATCACCATGCACTTTTCATATTCTGCTCTATTCTGCCCTGCCATGGGCCAAAGCACTTCTTTATTACCCAATGATAATAAAACATATTCACATCATACAGAGGGGAATCCCACATCACTTTGTGTCCCTGCTCTCTCTAAGACCTTTATTGTGAAGGGGCATTGAATTTTGTTGAAGGTTTGTTCAGTGTTCAGCCTCTAATGAAATGATCATGTGTTTTTTTTTTTTTCCTTTCAGTATGTTTATATGGTGGATTCCATTAACAGATTTCCCTATGTTCATCTCTGGGATAAAGCCTACTTGGTCATGGTGGATTTTTCTGATATGTTTTTGGATTCAGTTTAGCACTATTTTATTGAGTACTTTTTCATCAATGTTCATGAGAGATTGGTCTGTAATACTCTTTCTTAGTTGCATCATTATGTGGTTTGGGCAACAGGGTAACTGTAGCCTCGTAAAAAGGACTTTGGCCATGTCCCTTTTGTTTCAATTGTGTGGAACATTTGAGAAGTATTGGTATTAGTTCTTCTTTGAAATTCAGGTTGAATTCTGTGCTGAAACCATCAAGCTCCTGGCTTTTTTTTTTTTTTAAATTTAGAGGCTTTTGATGATTGTTTCTATTTCCTTAGTGGTTATGGATCTATTTAATTTGCTTATCTAGGCTTTATTTAATTTTGGTATGTGGTACTTATCCAGGCAGCTCACTTGAGACCCTAGGTCATTTGATCTAACTGCAATGGGGATCCCCAACTTCAGGGAGAGAACCTCATAAAGAAACCAAGTAAGGCGGTGACTGAGCATCTGGGCATTGATATTTGGCTTTAACTTATATGAACATGAACATATAAATTCAGAAATGTGTTATACTACACCAAAGACATACTAAGAAAAATATAGTTTATATAAATAAAATAAAAATTAAGTAAGGTGTAATTACTCATGTTTTTTCCTTAATATTTGGGTGGCAGAGGAACACTGATTCTGTGTCAAAGTCAGCATGGTTTACAGATTTTGTTTCAGGACAGCAAGAGACACATAGAGAAGCTTTTTTTTATAGAAGTAGAAAGAAAACAAAATGATGCTCAAATAAATTGAGAGAATTAAAGCCTTATGCATTTATTAAAATGTAAAGAATACATTCTTCTAAATACACAAATCTTACAGCTATTTTATATTAAAAGTTATGGAAATATGAATACATTCTTCTAAATATACAAATCTTACAGATAATGTACATTAAATGTGGAAATATGAATAAATTCTTCTAAGTATACAAATATTAAAGTATTGTATATTTAAAGAAATGGAAATATATAAACCAATAAGTGAAATATAAGGCCTGTCCTCTCTGAAGACTGTTGTTAAACGCTGTAGATAAACACTTTTGACATTCACGAGCATCGTGTGGTTAAATGACACGCTCTCTATCTGTAAAGAACTGTGTCTAAAGTGGGAGTCAGAGTCTTTTCAAAGTCACCAAAGATTCATGGGAATATTTGAGATGACAGAGCAGTCAGAAAGACTATTGCAAACATTTTCATTTTCTCAACTTTTTTCCATAGTTTTTTTTCCTTCTTATGCATCATTTGTGTGTTTTCTCTGTGGCCTGAAAACACAAGAAAGATACAAAGTTTGAAATTCAATGTTAATTTCCCTGGTAAACCTCAGGAATACTAAATATAAGTAGAAAAAGTTGTTCCATGGAGAAAGACCTGTGACAGAATACCAAAGTGCATACATTATGCAAATATACACCAAGTCACGGAACTTTTAGCATTAGTTTTCACCCAAGTTTCTTTTGCTTCCTTTAAACGGGAAATGGTGCTCTCTCAGCATTAAGAGCTTCCCTTACTATCTAGAGACTGGGCAGAGCCTTCATAGTACAGAGGCTCTTCAGGATAAAGAAGCAGATGCTTTTCTGTTTATTCCCATGGGTGACTCATTACAGTAGAAAGAGTTTCACTGATATTTATGTCTCTCTAAGGATCCAGTTCTGAAGGCCATGGGTTGCTATTCATTGGTCCACAAAGTCAGGATTAGTGTAGACATCTGTCTTTTTATCCACCATTTGTGCACTGGTGCCTACAGTGTTCTTCACCTTCTATCAATGACCTCTAAGCTGAATAGCTGAATACTGGTTCCTTCTTGGTGTGCGTGTGGAGAATTTGATGCAATGTGATGTCATTTATCAAGTACCATGTGACTCACTCAGTGGCTTTTGAATCAGCCCACACTCTCCGCTGCTCAGTGACACAATACCCTCCATCCTCCTCTCATCCCCGAGTCCCTGAGAGTGTGCTTTCCCCATGCTGATGACTTCAGCTATCATAGTGGATATGGTTGCTTGATTTTTCAGCATCATAAATGCTAGAGAATTACTGCTCTTATATTTAGTGTATTCATGTGAAGGGTTATTGTTTTCAGTCATGACTCATATTTCCAGGAATCAGAGTATCTGATTCCTAACTATTCCCAGATGTTAATGATAAAATTATGTGCTGCCTATTTTGAAGAATAAATAGTTCTACTTTGTCTTAATTTCACTAGTAGTAGATAAGTACTGTCAAATACTCTTCTATGATGAACACTTAATCATTGAATACTTGTTATGTTTGAAATTATCTTATTGAAGTACAAGACACACTGATGGTGAGCATTTGATTACAGTTATGTAGGAGTCAAACCTAACGTTGTTTATCCAGTTTCAATACAATAAGTGACTGAGGGTTCTCATATCCCATCTCAACTCAACTCACATCTGCATGGTAGAGAAATTCAGTCTATTCTCTGGAGAAGAAGAACTTCATGTTGTTAAATTGCTTATAATAATTCTTTTAATTTTACTGTATTTTGAGGCCTGCATTTAACGATAGAATTCTGCCACCTGCCTTTCCTTGTATTCATATCCTAATAATGTTAGACAGTTAAACAACACAATCGTATAACATCAAATCTCTCTAGTTTTTATGACATTTAACTTTAATTAGCTATTTATTTACTTACTAACCTACTTACTTACTCATTTTCTTTTGTCTCTTTTACTTTCCTAGAGAGCAAAACCCAGTTTTGGTTCTCAGCTTGGAGATACAAATGTGACGTCAGATGTCAAGAAAGCAGGGGAGGAAGTGACTTTTGCTGTCCATATGGGAAGCACTAGCAAGAATGTGAGGGACATTTATTATAGCACTAAAGCAGCATGAAATAAAAGAATTTACAAATGTAAATGGCTGTATATCAAAAGTGACCTGAAATTTAATAAAGTTTTAATAAAAATTTACCAACATTCTACTCAGAAATTGAAATAAAAACCATTAAACATACATAAAAGCACGAGGACATGGGAAGTATAACACTGCACGGTTTCATAGATTACTGAGGGACAGAAAACAGAGCAGCAGGACACTACCACAGAGCAGACATGCAGAGCAGTGCAGTGTGACAGCTGGCAGAGAAATAAACACACACAGCTACACCCCCCTGAACTACACTGAACTACAGATAACACACAATGCAGGGAGGTAACTGTGTCTAGGAGAGTGAACTCAGGTCTTTATCTGCCACTCTGAACACAATCTAGTCAAAATGATAAAGACTTGAACATGTTGCAGAGACAATAAAGTTGGTTAGGGAAATAAAAACACTTCGTTCTATCTATAGGCAAGAGTTTTATGAAAAGAACTCAATAGCCCACAAAACAGCAAGAAGTAAGAAATGGAAAACTGACAAAAAAAACACTTGTGCAAAGCCTCTGCATATCAAAGGAAGAGTGGCCTGAGTAACTAGCCCACAAGGAGGAAGGAAATGCTTCCCCACTATTCACCTTGCCAGACATTAGATACTAGAAAGGATAAAGATCTTTATAAGTGCACAAACAATACACAATCCTACTAATTTCTGGGCATGTGAATGAAGAGAGAGTTCTCAAAATAGCAAATTCCAAGTGCTAGTGAATGTATTAGGAAATGTCCAGCGTCATTAGCTGTGAGGGGGAAATTCTAGTCAAAAACTACATTCATATTTCATCTAACCTATGGTCGAATGGCTAAGATAAATTAAATTCTGGTGAGAATAAAGGTGAACAGGAGCCTTTATGTTTGTTGGTATGGATGTTATTATTACTGACACAATGGGAGTCATTATGAATGTTCCACAAAATATTTCATAATAGAGCTAGCATGTGATTCAGCTGTACCACAACTGTGTATACACCAGAAAGAGAAAAGTGAATGACCATAGAGACTTCTGCACATCCATGTTTATTATGGTACATTTCATACAAGACAAAATATTTAATTAGCCTAGATATATATCAAAAGGTGAATGAATAATTGAAAGCATATATGTATGGATACTATTATAAGGATAAAGAAAAAGGGGGAAGTGACACATATATTTCTAACATAGAATAGAAAATTATTCAGCTATAAAAAAGAATAAAATGTATGACACATGGAACCAAATAGATATCAAGAACCTCATGCTAACAGAAACAATAGGGAAATACATAGTATATGTTTTCTACCATATGGGAAATCTGGAAACAGCTATACAAGTTTATACTTATATATTATGATATAATATATAAGAATAAGGTCAATTTAGAAGCAAAGAGGACCAGTGTGAAGGATTTGGGGGAAGAGGAGAGGATTACAGAAGAGGAAATATATAAGTACATCACAACACACATGGATGCTGACATCACACTAAAGCTCATCCTATTAGAAAGGTATCACACACTTTGATCACAGGACACGTGGAAAAGAATCTGATACTAATCCTAAAACTTCCTCTTTGTTAGCTACCTCTCACAAAGTGGAAAGGTGCTTTTCACATTGCTAGGGGAGAAATCCATGAAATATCTTGTCCTGCTGTGAGCCCTGTGAGCTACCATAGTGACTGAGCTATAAACCTATTCCCATTACTGCAATAGTGTCAGGAATGTAATAGGAGCAATCAACAACATTCTAACGGGACTTCTGATCTGTTCCAAAGAGGAATCTCATGCCTTGTACTGTAAACCTGGCCAAGGCCCATGACTGGGGATCAGAGACCACGCTGCTATTATTTTGTTATAAGAGACACAGTATCGGAGCCTTCTAAATACTTACTGTACACACACAGGCCTGTGTAAAGCTCACCCCTTTTTAAAGAAACTTACTTATGCAGCAGACAGTGTTTTATACAGATACTCACAGTCAATCAAAGTGTGGAGCATAAATGAGTACAGAGTGCTCACTCCTAGTGTAATGTCAGTATCACACCTCCTTCCCCAGCCAAGGCTCAGAGAACATTGCAGAAGAAGTGGCAGAAAGATTGTAAAGCCAGAAGCTGGGGAAGATGGCTACAAAGTATCTCTGAACACAACAGGACCATTGCACTCATGAATCAGTACAGCTGTTACTGTGTGCAAGAGATCTGCAGAAGCCAAGCCAGTCCACACCCCAGCATGGAGAGAGAAGGGCCTCACAATGCTCCATCCCAATCTGACACTTTGTCGCCAGTGAGGAAGTGCTAATTTTTGTTCAGTTGTTTGGCCTATGGTCAATGACCCATTCTTCAATGAATATTACTGTCAACCTATGCAAATATGGGAAGCATTAATTGATCTAGATGGGCTTAATAAAAAGAAAACAAAGAAAATGAAGAAGAAATGAAGTTGGGGAGATTATGTTAAGCAGGTCTAGGAAGACTTCAGGGCAGGGAGGAAGTGGTGGATACGATGTACACACACTGCATTGATGCATGAAGTTACCAATAATAGATAAAAATTGTGAAAATATATATACCAAGTCATAATTTAATGAGGAACACAGTTTTCTGTTTTACTATTGTACAACATATAGGCCACACAGAAATCTGCTGTGCTACATGTTTAAAAAACACTAGAGGAAAAGATTCTAGGATTTTGTCCTAAAGGAATGGTTGCTACGAGATGCTTGGACCTACTTCAATTTAAACAGCGCACAGTTTAAACATTGTCTCAGTCAGGGTGACTAATGCTGCGATGAAGCACCATGGTGAGAGCAACTTGTGCAGGAAAAGGTTGACTTGTCTTCCACTTTCACACCACAGCTCATCACCAAAGGAAAGGAACAGTAATGGGCAAGGACTGGGAGGCACAGCTGATGCAGAGGCAATGGAGAAATTCTGCTTTCTGGCTTGCTCAGCCTGCTTACAGAGCTAGGACCATCAGCCCAGGGAAGACAACACTCCTTACATCAATTTCTAATTAAGAAAACACCCCCATAGGCTTGTATATAGCCCCAGCATGTGAAGGAATTTCCTTAATCAAGGTTTCCTCTTCTCAAATGTCTTCACTTGCTCTCACATTGGCATAAAACTAGCCAGCACGCCTGACCTCTTGCCAACTTGACATATAAACGCATTGCTGTTAAGGCCCAACCTTTCCTTTTCTTGTATATGCTAACAATCACATTAATATCAACTTCACAATAAAAAATATTCCAAGTTTTAAGAGTGACACAATCTTTAAGCATTTAATCATTTAAAATTTTAGTCTCTTTAAAATATACAAACTCTGGACGAGGAGAGGGTCTCAATGGTTAAGATTACTGCCTATTCGTACAGAGGACCTGAGATTGATTCCAGCACCCACAACGTGGCTATAGCCACCAGTAACTCCTATTCTAACAAGATGGTGTTCCCTTCTGACATCCACAGGGTACAGCCATACATGGAAAAAATAGACATAAATGAGGTGAAAACATTTATAACATACAAAGTAAGAAAGATACAAAGTTTTTAAATATTCAAACTCTCTTTTTAAACCCAAAGTATCTCAACGGTTGGCTCATCTAAAAAATCAAAAATAAATTAAGCACTTTCTTACTTCAATGAGGAAGAAGGAGAACATAGATCACTTCTCCAGATCCACCTGCAGCACACATAACTTGACCCCTAGGCTCAGGTCAGCTCCAGTCCACATGATCACTCTCCTTATGGACTTCCCAGGGGCCTGGCATCTCCAAAAGCCTGGAGAGTCGTGCTAAAATGGGGCTGCACTATTAGCATTAGCCTCTTTGGGCTATTCATAGGAATCTAACCCTGCCACAGAGTGCCGACCCTCAGATGCTCTCCATGACTCCTTCATGCCTTCAAACCTGCACCAGCTGGATGATTCCTGCTCTAACAAGTTCCACTGCCAGGTTGAGGTGCAAACTTGACAGCCTCAGGCACACGGCTTGCATGACCCAGCTCTGAGAAAACCTGTTCCGGATGATTCCAACTCACCGATGCTGCTCTTTTCTTAATCTCCCCTGATGCCTCAGCTCCTTCTCCCCAACATCAAATGTCCTAGTAAAACAGATGTTTTCCCTTTAGTGGTCCTGGTATCTTGTTAGTCACAACTGATGCTTCATGCCCTGGTAGCAAGAACCAGATTCTTAACTGAAGTAGCGAATGACTCAAATAGTGTCCTTAACAGACTCTCAAACTAGCCTCTGAAATAGTTCAAGCTAGGCCTTTTGTTTGGATTGCTCTCAACATTCTTATCTTCCAAGCTCTCAGGGAACAGATCACCAAGCTATGAACACTCAATAGCTTTTCACAGTCCTTCCCAAAGTACATGATCAGGTCTGTCACAGAAATACCCCCACAATCATGGCACAAATCTCTGTCTTAGTTAGGGCTATTATTGGTTTGATGAAATGCCATTAGCAAAGCAACTTGGAGGGGAAAGGTGTTTTTGACTTAGACTTGCACGTCACTGTTAATCATCAAAGGAGGTCAGAACAGAGACTCAAATGGGGCAGGCTGAAGGCTGGCACTGATGCAGAAGCCGTGGAAGAGTGCTGACTACTGGTTTGCTCATCATGGTTTGTTCTCCCTGTGTTCTCTCTCTGTGTGTTTTTTGTTTCGTTTTGGTTTGGTTTGGTTTGTGATGTAGGTGCGTCTTCTATCTATCTGATGATTTCATTGGTTAATTAATAAAGAAACTGCTTGGTCTGATAGGTTAGAACATAGGTGGGTGGAGTAGACAGAACAGGATGCTGGGAATGAGGCAGATGCCTCGGGCAATCGTCATGCCTCTCTCCTCTCTGGGCCAGTCGCCATGAAGCCAGCCACCAGGTCAGACGTGCTGAATCTTTCCTGGTAAGACATCACTCATGGTGTTATACAGATTATTAGATATGAGTTAATAATAAGATGTGAATAAGATGTGAATAAGAGACTGAAACTAATGGGCCAGGCAGTGTTTAAATGAATACAGTTGGTGTGTTGTTATTTTGGGGCATAAGCTAGCCAGGCAGCTGGGAGCCAGGCAGGAAAGCAGGCCTGCTGCTCCTCACTACAGGTTTGGTTAGGTTTTTCAAGATAGAGTTTCACTGTAGCTTTGGAGAATGTCCTGGAACTAGCTCTTATACACCAGGCTGGCCTCCAACTCACAGAGATCTGCCTGCCTCTGCCTCTGCCTCTTGTATACTGGGATTAAAGGCATGTGCCACTAACACCTGGCTCTCTGCCTGATTTCTTATAGACCTAGGACCATCAACTCAGGAATGCTACCTCCCACAATGGGCCAGGAACTTTTCCTCACATATTAAGGAAATGCCCTACATTCCAAAAAGAAAAAAGAAGGAAAAAAATCATACAGCATTGCTTGAAGACCCCATCACATGGAGGTTTTAAGGTTCCCTCCACTCAGATGAAGTTAGCTTGTATTTAGTAGACAGAAAACTAATTGGCACACAACAAACCATATAAATGTAAGGAGTTTTATGCTGTACTGTGTCAACTTTACTGAAATTTATACGATTGAAAGTTATAAAGAATGGAAAGACACAAAATTAATATAATATTTAATACCATAGAAAAATAATTTTATCACACATAAGAAAAATGCTATATTAAAGAATGTATAAATTTTCACATGATATTATAACTGAAATTACATAGTTAAATAAATAGATATGTATACAGATAAATACAAATAACTGGGTGAATCTAGAAGCTAATTAATGTCTCTACAATATGCAGTCTTGCTCATAACTGATGAAATATCCAGGAAGGTTGGCTTAAGGATGTGAAAATGAGTGATATCACTGAGAGAGCAGAATTAGTGAGGTGAGCTGCAGGGTCCTAGTCCAGGAAAGTTCTCTCCTCTTCAGCTCAGGACTTACTCCTTCTCCTCATTCAATCTTGCCAGCAACTTGGCTGAGGAACACAGGGCTCTCCAGACTTCCGCTCTGACCACCTCCCAGGCACAGGGGCTATGTTTCTTCTCTCTCAGGTAGACAGTGATCCTGTGGAAGTATTTCCTCACAGCCACCAGGGAGTCTTCCTGGCTCAGGGGAGGTTCCTGCACTCCCACCTGCTGCATCACACAGGCCTGCAGGTCCTTGAGCTGCTGGTGGAGGCCAGTGCAGAATGTGTCTAGGAGGGTTGTCTCCCAAGCAGCAGATGAGTCCTTTGAGCTGAAGAGGATCAGGACCTGCTGGGTCAGCTCCAGCAGGACAGGGATGGCTCGAGCCTTCTGGATCTGCTGGGCATCCACCTTCTCCAGAGGGAAAGCAAAGTCCTTTCTGTCCTTGAGGCAGGAGAGAGGGGAGAGTCTCCTCATTTGTGCCAGGAGTGTCAAGGCTCCCTTGTTGCTGAGGTTATGAGTCTGAGGCAGGTCACATCCCAGAGAGCAGGTTGACCAGTAGCTCATCACTACCAGGGCCATCAGGACAGCATAGGGCCTGGCCATTCTGTACCTTGTGGATGCTGCTGGTCCTCTAAGCGCAATGGTCTTGAACCTTCTCCTCTAGGTTCTCTGAAGATCATCATTTGTGCATGTGTCTTAAATAGAGAATAGCACTACTTTCCATTTTCTGATGCCCTCCCCTTACTTCCCAATTCTCTTTTCATTTTTTCTCATTTATTCTCTGCTTCTATGTGGGCATTTTCCCTCTACCATTTTTGGTTTCATTGTTGCTTCTTCCTTCTTTCAACAAAGCCATTTTAGAAGTTCTTTTCTAAATGAAATTTCTATAACTTTTACCAAACACATAACCTTTAATATATGAAATGTCCTCATCTAATGTAAAGAATGAAAAAAATTCATATCAAATTGTACTTAAAAGCTATTGAATGGCTCATTTACCAACATTCTCGTAGCACACACTTGAGAACTTGATTGGTTTCCAAGCATTCAGGTAAAACCAGACACAGAAACACATGCTTGCAACCCTGAAACTAGGAAGGAGACACAGACAGTCCCTGATGGCTTTACTCTCATAGTGGATATGCTTTCTGCTTGGTTTTCAGAATCATAAATCCTAGAGGATTACTGTTCTTATCTCTAGTGTGTTCAAGTGAAGGGGTTTTGTTTTCTGACTCACATTGCCAGCGTAAGAGTGTCAAGAATCTCCACACAGTGACATTAAAAAATGTTTTATTCTTATAGTTAAAACATTTTCTAGTTTTTCTTACTTTCATTTATAGTAGATAAGGATTAGTTGTTCTGACAAACACTATTTTTTGTGATTCACACTTAATCATCGAATATTTGTTTAAATATTGGATGGGTGTAAAAGATGCATTGATGTCTGAGCATTTGATCACAATTTTGCAGGAACCAAGCCTAAGGCTGTTTATGGAGTATGATTATAGGAAGGATCACATCCTCATCTCCATTCAACTCAAAACTTCATGGTAGAGACAGTCAGATAATTCTTCCAGAGAGTAAAAACTTTATATCCTTCAACTGAATATAAACTTCCATTTAATTTTGCTGCATTTTTGATGTGTTCTTAATTCATTGGAGGGATTCTGCCCTCTGTCTTTTCTTTACATTTACTCCATAAAGATGTCAGAGATAGAATGACACAGTAGATGCATCCATTCCAAATTTCATGACAGTTAACTATTTATTTAGTTATTTACTAATTTATCTACTTTCTGATCTTTTCTACTTTCCTAGAAAGCAAAAGCCAGTCTTGGTTTTAGCATGGAAATAAAAATGTGATGTCAATTGTCATGAGAGCAAAAGAGAGGAAGTGACTTTTGCTGTCCAGATGGGAAAAAAAATGCAGTAACGTTAGTAACATTCAATATAGCCCTCGGGGAATCCTAATGTCATGAAATAAGAATTGATAATCTGAAAATGACTGTGTGTTCAAAAGTGACATAAGATTTAATGAAGTTTCAACAAAAGTTTTAACAACATTCTACTCAGAAACGGAAACATCTGTCCTCAAATACACGCGGAAGCACACAGTGCAGTGGTGGGGGTGTTCTAACACCTGATTGCATGTACTGCAATGTCACAGCAATCAAGACAGCAGGACACTGTTTCAATAGGAGATATGAGGATCAGTGCAATGGGATAGTTGGCCAAGAAATAAATACACACCTATGTTCATCTGAATCACCAAAAGCACTCATTGGAGGTGCTGTAACCATGCCTGGGATAATGAAGCTAGATCTCTGTCTGCCACCTTGTATCAAAATCAAATCAAAATGATGAAAGACCTGCATGTAAGGGCAGAAACATTGAAGTCGGTAAGACAGACACAGAGAAAGCTCTTCATTGTAGCTATAGGCAAGGGCTTTATGAAAAGGACTCGAACAGTCCAGGAAGTAACAAGAAATGAGAAATAGGAAATTGACCAAAATTAGCATAAAATTTCAAACCTTCTACATAGTAAGGGAACAGTGACCTAAGTGAAAATATGGCCTACAGGGAAGAAGGAAAAGGATTTCTACTATTCATCTGACCGGGCATCAGATACTAAAAAGGATAACGAATGTTAAATTGCCATGACAATATATAATTCCATTAATTTACAGGCAAGTGAATAAAGAGATAGTTCTCCAAAGAGCTAGTAGAAAATGCCAATGCATCTTAGAAAAATGTCCAGCATCATTAGCTGTCAGTGAAATTTCAAATCAAAAGTACATTCATGTTTCTCCTCATCCCAAGCAGAGTGGTTGTCATCCAGAAAATCAGTGTCATGAGAATGCAGGTGTATATGGTATTTTATTTGGGCATAGGGATGTTAATTAGTATTAAGTGTCACTATGAATTTTCCTCACATAAGCTAATAATGGAGATACCATATGATTCAGATGTACCACTCATATATATATATAAATATATATATATAAATATATATATATATCAGAAAGAACAAAGTGAGCCTACAATAGAGCCCTATGCATATTAATATTTTTTCGTTATACTATATGCATTTTTCTACTCATGTTTGGAGTATTGTGCTTATGCAGTTCATTTGAAAATATAATGAATATTTAAAATAGATGTTAGTAGTTAATAAGCTATAATATTCAAACTTGTAGTCATATTAGGTATTCTTTCAAGGTTAAATAGATATACTCAGACAGATGGTTTCCAAACATTTCAAAGACCTACATAATAAAACACTTAATATGTTTAATAACCTAAGGCTTCTCATGGCAGTGAGATACAACTGCTGCTGACAGTACCAATTTCCTTTGTAGTGAGGAGCTGCACACACGCCTGCTTTTCGTCCCACCCGGCTCCCGGCCACCTGGCTAGCTTATGCCCCAAAATAACAACACAAATAGTATTCATTTAAACACTGCTTGGCCCATTAGCTTCAGCCTCTTACTGGCTAACTCTCACATTTTGATTAACCCATATTTAGTAATGTGTGTAGCACCACGAGGGGTGGCTTACTGGGAAGATTCTAGCCTGCATCCATCTTGGAGAGGAGAGTCATGGTGACTCACTTCCCTCCTTCCCAGCATTCTGTTCTGTCTACTCTACCCACCTATGTTCTAACCTATCAGACCAAGCAGTTTCTTTACTAATTAACCAATGAAATCATCAGATAGATAGAAGACACACCTACATCATTCCTTCTGCTTATTTATTTATTTATTTATTTATTTATTTATTTTTTGTGACAGAGTTTCTCTTTAGCTTTGGATTCTATACTGAAATACCCTCTGTAGACCAGGCTGGCCTTGAAGTCACAGAGATCTTCCTGTATTTGACTCCTGAGTGCTGATATTAAAGACCAAGTTGCTTCAAAAGTGGATGGTGGGTTTCAAATAAACCCCATATGGAGTTTGCTTTTTTGTGGCCAAAGCTAACCATTTGGGCAAAGAAACTGCCCTTGCCTCACCTGCTACAGGTGTAATGTTCAAATTGGACCAAGAGGATGCAAAAAAGGTGACTGTCAAAGGACAAGGTAGGACAGTCCTTCAAAATTCCCTGCTTCTCAAAAATGTCTGTCAGCTATACTAGGTCTATTGTCTAAGTTAGGGCTGCTATTGCTGTGCTGAAATACCAGGACCAAAGCAACTTGGGTAGGAAAGGGTTTCCTTGTCTTACTCCTACATTGCAGTCCATCATCAAAGGACAGGAACACAAAGGGGGCAAGAACTGTGCTTCTGTAATGCCCCAACATGGCCGAAGAACTTTGGGTGACTGTCCAGGCAGCCAGATGTCCTTGTCATTAGGTAACATTACACTTTTCTGGGGTTTTTGATAGAATTAAAGACTAATTAGATCTAAAACTCTTTTTAGTAATGATAAAAATGTAAATTAAGTAAAAACTTTAGACTCATAAAGATAAAAAAGATAGAATTTTCTTTAAATTTGGCAGATACAAAGGACCTGATGATATTTTAACTGTAATTCTTACTTGGTAACTGTTTTTTGTTATATGTAATTTTACTATGTTACAGTTAAAACCTTCCTTTTTTAATTAGACCAAAGGGGGAAATGTGAAATATTCCTTTACACTGTGTGAATATATGTCACTATGATTGGGATAATAATGAAGCTGACTAGCCAATAACTGGGCTGGTAGAGGTTAGGTGGGACTTTCAAAAAAAGAGCATGAAGAATAAAAGGGGGAGTCTCATGAATCACAAGGAGGTGCAGAAGAAACAGATGAACTTGCCATACTGAGAAAAGATACTAAGCCATGTGGCAGAGTGTAGATCATAAATATGGGTTATTTTAAAATGTATGAGTTAGCTACTAACAAATCTGAGCTATTGGCTGAGCATTTACAATTAGTAATCAGTCTTTGTGTGGTTATTTGTAAACTGGTTGATGGGGCAGAGAATTCTGCCTATTATACATTCCAGGATGGACAGGGAGGGGGCTCACAATGCTCCACCCCAATCTAAAATACCACTGGCAGTTGATGACCACTTTGGAAGAGCCAATTTAGTTCAGTGGTTTGGCCTGTGGTTAACAACTCATTCTAGTGGATATTATCCTTTACCTATGCAAATATGGGAAGCGCTAATTGGTCTGGGTGTATTATGAAGAATAATTGTTTAATGATGAAAAGATATGGTGCATTTGCTTAACTCTGTAAATCTGTGTTATTCTGCAGCTGTTAAACCTGGTTGGTCTAATAAAGATCTGAATTCCCAATAACTAGGCAGGAGAAAGAAATAAATGGGGCTGCCAGGAAGAGAGAATAAATAGGAGGAGAAATCTAGACTCAAGAGAAGAACAAAAAACTAGAAACAAGAAAAGGAGACGAGGAGGATTCCAGGGCTAGTCACCCAGCCACACAGCCAATTACAGAGTAAGAAGAAAAGAAAGACATAGAAAAAATGAAAGGCAAAAAGTCCAGAGGCAAAACATAGAAGAAAAGAAACAGGTTTACTTATGTTAGAAAAGCTGGTTAGAAGCAAGCCAAGCAAAGGCCAGGCAATCATAAGTAAGAATAACTCTCTGTGTATTTATTTATTTGGGAGCTGGGCGATAGATCTCCAAAAGTTTCAATAAAAACTATATGGATGTGCTGTAATAAAAGGAAAGCAAAGAAAAGCAAGAAGAAAGAAGAGATGAAGTTGAAGAATATGGTAGGGAGGTCTAGGAAGATTTCAAGGCAGGGAGGATATAGTGGATATAATGTACATACATTGCATTATTCATATTAGAAATTACCAAACAATAGATAGAATTGTAAAAATTGTACGAAGTCACAATTTGATAAAGATTTTCCCGCTTACTATCGTACAACATAGGCTACACAGAATACTACTCTACTAAATACTTAAAAACACTAGAGGCAAAGATTTTAGGATTTTTATCCACAACAGAGCTGAAGCATGCAGCTTAAACACTGTTTAAATTAGGGTTGTGGGGCTGGAGAGATGGCTCAGTGGTTAAGAGCATTGCCTGCTCTTCCAAAGGTCCTGAGTTCAATTCCTGGCAACATGGTGGCTCACAACCATCTGTAATGAGGTCTGGTGCCCTCTTCTGGCCTGCAGACATACACACAGACAGAATATTGTATACATAATAAATAAAAAAAGAAAAAAAATTAAATTAGGGTTTCTATTGCTGTGATAAAACACCAGGACCAAAGAAACTTGAGTAGGAAAGGGTTTACTTGTCTTATGCTTCACAGTTCATCATCAAAGGATAGGAATACAAAAAAGGCAAGAACTGGAAATAGAGTTGATTCCAAGGCCATGAAGGAATGCTGCTTACTGGCTTGCTACTCAGGGCTTGCTCAGCCTGCTTATGTATCTAGGACCAGCAGTTCAGGGATGGTACCACCCACTATATCAGTTACTAACTGATGCCCCCACAGGCTTGCCTACAACCACAGCATGTGAAGGAATTTTCATAATTGAGGTTCCCTCTTCTCAATGACTTTAGCTTCTGTCACACTGATGTAAAATGGTCAACACAACTGATCCCTGCCAACTCGACATATAAACATATCACTGATAAGGCCTAACTGTTCCTTTTCTGGTTCATCCCCATAATCGCATGTTAATATAAACGTCACAATGAATAATATTCCAAGTTTTAAGGGTATCACAGTCATTAAGAACTCAAACACTTAAAACTTTAAAGTCTCTTTAAAATATAAAAACTCTAGCCGGGCGGTGGTGGCGCACGTCTTTAATCCCAGCACTCGGGAGGCAGAGGCAGGCGGATCTCTGTGAGTTCGAGACCAGTCTGGTCTACAAGAGCTAGCTCCAGGACAGGCTCTAAAGCTGCAGAGAAACCCTGTCTCGAAAAACCAATATATATACATATATATATATATATATATATATATATACATATATATATATATATATATATATATATATATATATATACTCTGGGACAGGAAAGAAGCTCAATGGTTAAGAGCACTGACTCCTCTTTCAGAGAGCCTGGGTTTGATTCCCAGGACCCACAAGGTGGCTCAGGGCCACATGTAACTACTTTTCCATAGGATCTGATGCTTCCTTCTGACCTCCACTGGGACCAGGCATACATGTGACAAAGAGACATAAATGAGATAAAAAATTATAAAATAAAAATTAATGAAGATATAAAATGTTTTAAAATACCCAAACTCTCTTTTAAAACCCCAAGTATCTCAACTGTGGGCTCCTATAAAAAAGATCAAAAATAAATTAAACACCTTCTTACTTCAAGAGAAAAGAAGAACATAGATCACTTTCCCAGATTCACCCTCTGCAGCACACACAACTTGACCTCTAGGCTCAGGTCAGCTCCAGTCCACATCTCCTGCTGTTCTTATGGATTTCTCAAGGGGCTTTCTCTGAAAGCCTGGGGTGTTGTGCTGAAATGAGGCTGCACTTCACCAGTGGTGTCTCTGGGCTCTTCTCAGAGACTCTAACCCTGCCACAGAGTGCCGACCCTCAGATGCTCTCCATGACTCCTTCATGCCTTCAGAACCTGTACCAGCTGGATGATTCCTGCTCTACCAAGTTCCACTTCCAGGATGAGGTACAACCTTGACAGCCTCAGGCACACAGCTTGCATGACACAACTCTGAGGAAACCTGTTCTGGATGATTCCAACTCAATGATGGCTCAGCTCCTTCTCCCCAACATCAAATGTCCCAGTGAAACAGATGTTTCCCTTTAGTGGTTCTAGTATCTTGTTAATCACATTCAGGCTATCGACCAAGAACTAAAGTCTTAACTGAAAATAGCCAATGACTCTGACAGAGTCATTAACAGACTCTCAAACTAGCCTTTCAAATTTTTACACTGGGACTATTGTCTGCATTGCTCTCAACATTCTTATTTTCCAGGATCCCTTGGAACAGATCACCAAGCTATGAACACTCAATGGCTTTTCTAGCCCAATGTTTCGAAATCTTTCCACAGTCCTCCCCAAACTACTTGATCAAATCTGTCACAGAAAATACCCCCACGATCCTGGTACAACTTTCTCTCTTAGGTAAGATTACTATTGTTTTGATGAAACACCATGACCAAAGCAACATGGATGGGGAAAGGTGTTTTTGACTTAAACTTGCACGTCACTGTTCATTATCAAAGGAGGTCAGAACAAAAAATCAAATGGGACAGGAACTGAGAGCAGGCACTGATGCAGAAGCCATGGAAGGGCGCTGATTTCTGACTTGTTCATCATGGACTGTGCAGTCTGTTTTTCCGTAGAGCTAGAACCATCAGTTCAGCGATGCCACCTCCCAAAATGGTCCAGGAACTGCCATGAAGTATTAATTGAGAAAATGCCCTACAGGCATGCCTGCAGACCCATTGCATGGAGGTATTTCTTTTTGAGGTCCCCTCCACTCAGATGACTTTAGCTTGTATCTAGTAGACATAAAACTAACCAGCACACAATGTATCCTACAAATGTATGGAGTTGTTATGCTGTAATAAGTCATTTTAATGAGATTATAGAATTGAAAGTATATAAGAATGGACAGATTGAAAATGAATATAATATTTAATGACATAGAAAAATAATTTTATCTCATATAAGGAAAATTTATATTAATGAATATGTAAAATTTTACATGTATAATAACTTAAATTTTATAGATAAATAAATAAATACTTATATAAATAAATACAAATAAGTGGACAAATCTAGAAGCTAATGCATCTACACTATATACAGTCTTGCTCATAACTGATGAAACATCCAGGAAAGTTAACTGAAGGATGTCAAAATGTGAGAACGTTGAGACAGCAGAGTTGGTGAAGGAGGTGCAGGGTCCTAGTCCAGGAGAGTCCTCTCTTCTTCGGCTCAGGACTCACTCCTTCTCCTCACTCAATCTTGCCAGCAACTTGGCTGAGGAAGACAGGGCTCTCCAGACTTCTGCTCTGACCACCTCCCAGGCACAGGGGCTGTGTTTCTTCTCTCTCAGGTAGACAGTGATCCTGTGGAAGTATTTCCTCACAGCCACCAAGGAGTCTTCCTTGTTCAGGTGAGGTTCCTGCACCCCCACCTGCTGCATTAGACAGGCCTGCAGGTCCCTGAGCTGCTGGTGGAGGCCAGTGCAGAATGTGTCTAGGAGGGTTGTCTCCCAAGCAGCAGATGAGTCCTTTGAGCTGAAGAGGATGAGGATCTGCTGGGTCAGCTCCTGCAGGACAGGGATGGCTTGAGCCTTCTGGATCTGCTGGGCATCCACCTTCTCCAGAGGGAAAGCAAAGTCCTTTCTGTCCTTGAGGCAGGAGAGAGGGGAGAGTCTCCTCATTTGTGCCAGGAGTGTCAAGGCTTCCTTGCTCCTGAGGTTATGAGTCTGAGGCAGGTCACACCCCAGAGAGTAGGTTGACCAGTAGCTCATCAGCACCAGGGCCATCAGGAAAGCACAGGGTCTGGCCATTGTGGATGTTGCAGATGCTGTTGGCCCTCAGTGCTGTGTGGTCCTGAACCTTCCCCTCTAGTTTCTCTGAAGATCATCATTTGTGCATGTGTCTTAAATAGAGAAATACACTAGCTTCCATTTTCTGAAGGCTTCCCCTTACTTCTCAATTTTATTTTCACTTTCTCCCATTCATTTTCTGCTGGTGTTGGGAAATTTTTTAACCATTTTTGTTTTCATTATTGTGTCAACTTTCCCTGATTCCCTCAAAAAAGCCATTATAGTTGTTTTTTAAATATTTTTTCCTTTTACAGTACACACATAACCTTAAATGTATGAAATTTGCTCATCTAATGTAAAGATGAAAAAAAATTTGTCCAAGTGTACATAGAAGCTATTGAATGGCTCAGCCACCCACATCCTAGGAGCTCATGCTCGAGTACCTGATTGGTTTCCTATCACTGATGCAGAAAAACAATGATAGCAAGCACATGCCTGTCATCCTGACTTGGGAAGGGACACAGCCAGGTCCCTAGAGCGCCAAGGCAATCCAATCTACTTGGAATATCTTGTCCTAGCTTAAGTGAGAGGACCTGTCCCAGAAAACAAGGTAGAGAATGAATGAGTTAGGAACTGGACATTGACATTTTACATCAATCTGCATGAACACACACACGCAAATGCAAACACACAAATATGTGTATATCCTACAACCACACAATACACAATAATGAATAATGGTTAATTAAATGAAGAAAATACAAGTTGAGACAAGTGTGCTTCATCAAGCTTTTATTATTAACATTTGGGGGGCAGAGGAATAGTGTTATTTATATAGGAAGATAAATTAATTATATTAGAAGATCAGTTTCAAGACAGCCTGAGCTTCATAGAGAAACTCTGGTTTAATAATAATAATAATAATAATAATAATATTAAAGAAAATAGAACTCAAGTATATTTAGACATTAAAGTTTTATACATTTATTGAAACAAAGGGAAATTATTATATATTAATATCTAAATCTTATTGATCAAAGATGGCAGGGGCAGCCAGTACATGTTGCCAAACTCCGTGGAGGCTCAGAGACTCTGTGGATACTCTGAGGGGTGACACCACAGGGAATGGAGTCTGCAGGGCTCAAAATATCTCCAGAACAACTAAGAAGAGAATAAGACAGGACTTATATGAAGATATTTTAAAATACGGCCCTACAAATTTGGAAGGAAAGATTATAGAACAGAGCCACATCTCAACCAGCAGGCTACAGGTACAAAAATCATTCCTGGTGAGCCATAGGGCTGCTGGCATTAATGAGAGAGAGATGTGAAACTCTTAGGAGCTCCTGCACAACATTTGTTGGATAGGGTCTTTCCAGGCCAACTGACCAGCCCCTGGCATGGAACCACTGTGTGTGTGGCCAGTCTTGTTTGACCTGCTGGGAAACAGAGTGAGCAGGACAGCAGTCCTGCAATTCACAGTCACAGCAGTCTTGCCTGGAGACACAGAGGTGTGCAATAGCCTAGGGCTCCCACGGTAATATGTCATAACTGAATAGGATCAGTCCTAGGCCAGTACACCAGAGCCCAGCATGGATCTGCTGCAGCCAGGGCTGGGACTTCTTACCTTACTAGGAGACAGAGAGCTGGGGAGGCAGCAGTGCTGTCAGCAGGCTACAAGCACAAAGGTAGAGCCTGGACAGACTTGTAGTGGCAGACATAGAGGGCAGGGAGGTGTGCTGTAGCCAGGAGCTAGCACAGAACCTGCTTGCAGGATGCCTGGTGTAGCTGCAATATCAACCTGACTCTGGACAACAGCAGGATGTCTGATGGCAATGGTCCTGTACTTATGGTGCTTCAGAATCCAAAAACAAACCAGATAAGTGACTTGTTGCAATTAATATTTGCATGCAAACCTGTCCGGGCCAAATATATGCGCATAAGGCGACACACTGCAATTTCCAATGCTGCAGTAAGGAAGGAATGGTCAATGGATGCTTGGGAAAGATAGAAGAAGGGAGTGGTGAGCAAGTGTGTGATGGACAGAGGCAGAGCGAGAGCCTCTGTGGCTGTGACAGGTTGTGACAGGTTTCATAGAAGGCTGTGGTGTATGGGGATCATGTGGATTCCAAGCAGGGACAACAAGGTGGTGTGCAGTAGACTGGAGCTTCCATTCCAACTCTTCCTCCAAACACGCTGCCCAGCAACGAGATCACCCTGGTGCTGAGCAATGACATGATATTCAAGATGAAGAATGCTCATCTTCTGGATGAGATATTCTCAAAAGATCTCTATATAGCTCATGTGGGTGTCCATGGTTCTCCTGCAGGCAGGAGCCATGTTGACATCCTTGGCTCAAGTTACCAGCAAAGGCCATGCAGAAGTCCTTCATCAGTGCTGCAGCCTGAGCCATATTGATGTCAGTGGACCATGCTGACACTGGGATCCCAGCCATACTGATGTGAGTGGCCTGTGCTGTCACCTGAGACCATACTGCCAGCCAGGTCCATGCTGCTGCCAAGAGCCTTGTATTGTCTGTGGTCCTACTGTCACTGGGGTCTGTGTCCATGGCTGGTGTTACCACCAGCAGCTATGCCAATGGTGGTCTGGGTTGCAGCCTCAAACCATGTTGATGCCCTCAGGCTGTGTTGCCACCAAAGTTCATGTTGATATGAGTGACCTGCTCTGCCACCTAAGGCTGTCTTGATGCCCTTGGCATGTGCTCCTGATGTGGGATTCCCCTCTGTATGCTGTGAATACCACTGGTTAATAAAGGAGCTGCTTTGGGCCTATTGCAGTGCATAATAGGGCAAGGTGGGAATTCCAAGCAGATAGAGGAGGAGAGAGTAGCCAGAGTTGGGGAGAAACCATGTAGCCGTGGCAGGAGACAGACACTGGACACTAGACGGAACCTTACCGGTAGGCCACAACCATGTGGCAATGCACAGATTAATATAAATGGGTTAATTTAAGATATAAGTGCTAGCCAATAAGAAGCTTGAGCTAATAGGCCAAGCAGTGTTGTAATAATACAGTTTCCGTGTGATTATTTTGGGTCTGGGCAACTGGGAAACGAACAAGCAGTCTCCGGCAACATGCGGCCATCAAGAGCTGTGATGGAGTCTGTGACCCCCTCAGCACAGACCTGGTCTGTATTGGCACTGGAGACCATGGTAAGGTCTGTGGCATGTGCTGACCCTGGAGACCATGTGGATGTATATGGTCTATACTATCACCACGAACCGTGTGTAAGTCCATGACCTGTACCCTGATGACTATAAAGGGCAAGGAAGCTATGTTTGCCATAGTATTGATGACTGCAGAGTCACAGTTGAGGTGGAGGGACACAGAAGGCCTCTGTGACAACCCCTACACCCAATCCCTCTCCCAGGAAAAGTAACAGCCTAGATAAAAAGCCATAGAAGAGAACTCTTAAAGTTGGTTTTAAGGATGCTGAAATGTATATCTTCAAAATTAATGGCTTCTGGCAGAGGTGCAGATGGGGAAGGATTCAGCTTTCTTTATAAAGGGTTGCCTACTACTAGACTTACCATGCTCTAGTGAGTATATGAGCAACACAAAGATTTGTGGTTTTTGATCTTTTTTACTTCTTCTTTTTCTTTGGTGGTGGGGGAAATCCCAAGGACAGAGGAGCAGACCTGGAAGGACTGGGAAGTGAGTGTGCTTGGGGTTAATACTGTGAAACTCCCAAATAATCAATAAAAATATTATGTATATATATACACAAATCTAACATATATTGTCCATTTAAAAGTGCTGGAAATACATAAAAACATAAATAACATTTAAGTCCTGCCCTCTCTGCAGACAGCTGTTCCTTAGATGAGCACTTTTAACTTTCACAAGCATCACATGGCTCAGTTATGTGCTCTCTATTCCTAAAGCGAATGTGTTTAAAGAGGAGCCAGAGTTTTGCAAAGTGACCAAAGATTCATAGAAGCCTTTGAGATGACAGAGCAGTCAGAAAGAATATTGCAAATGCTTTCATTTTTGAAACTTTTCTTTGTAGTTTTTCTTCCTTCTTCTTTTTCTTTTCCTCTTCTTTTTTTGTGGGGAGTGGTTCATTTGTGTGTTTTCTCTGTGGCCTGAAAACACAAGACTCAGACACTAAGTTTGAAATAAAATGTCAATTTTCCTAGTAAACCTCAGATATATCAAATGTCTTAGTTAGGATTTCTATTGCTGTGAAGAGACACCATGACCACTATAACTCTTACAAAGAAAATAATTGATTGGGGTGGCTTGCTCACAGTTTAAGAGGTTCAGTCCATAATTATGACGACCGGGAGCATGGTGGCATGCAGGCATATGTGGTGATGGGGGAGTATCTGAGAGTCCTACATCTTGCAGGCAACAAGAGATCACCTGGGACACCGGGTGGTATCCTGAGCATAGGAAACCTCAAAGCTCACCCCACAGTGACATACTTCCTCCAATAAAGCCACACCCCTAATAGTGTCACTCCCTATGAGATTATGGGGGCAATTGCATTCAAACTACCACACCAAATATAAATAGAAAATATCATTCCAATGAGAAAGAGCTGTGTTAGAGCATCAAAGTGCATACACACGTGTAGGCATACACAGAGTCACCAGACTTGTTTCACATCCAAACACTGCTCTTTTGGGAACAAATTCTTAGCGTTAGTCTTTGCCCCACAGTTTCCCTTGCATCCTTTAAATGGGAAATGATGCTCTCTCAGCTCCCTGAGTTTCCTTTACTGTGTAGAGACTGGGCAGAGCCTCACAGCACAGAGGCTCTTCAGTCCCCACAGGCTTATATGTTTGAGTGCTTTGTCCACTTTGTGTATCTGTTTGGAACGAGTTCAAGGGTGTGGACTTGTTGGAGGAGGTGTGTCATTGGAGGTGGGCTTTGAAGCTTCAGTTGCCCAGCCAGGACCAGTCTCTTGGGGTCACCTGCTCTCTGAAGATGTAAGTTTTTCAGTTACTGCTCCAGCACCATGCCTGTCTTCTTCCCACCGTAATGGTCACAGACTCTGCTATCTTCTGGAATAGTGAGTTCCAAATTAGATGCTTTTCAAAAATCTTTTAATAAGAGTTGCCTTGTTCATGGTTTCTCCTCACAACAATGGAATACTAGCACACAAATGAGTGAAAAAATACACCTATCAATTTCTCAGTTTACTTTTGAAAGCCTGGGTATGGATTTGGACTTATTTTTTTAGAAAAAAAATCTAATAGAAAGCAAAGGTGAATGCATTTGGTAGATTTTCACATAAAGTAAAATATGATTTGTGAAATATGTAAATATTATAAATACATGATAAACAAATAAAAATTATATATTAACATTAATAACAATGATGAATTAAGAGCTGATTGGTTGGAATTAAATATTTGTAGTGTATTTTGTTTAATCATAATGGTATAATGGCAGCTGAATTGATTTTAAAATTGCTTTTTAAAACTGTGATAAGCATCTTTTAGAATAACCAAGATGAGCCTGAGTGGCACTCACCACTAACCCCAGCTCTGAGGAGTTGGAGACAAGAGGATGGGAGCTGAAGGCCTCAGCTTTAGCGCATCTTCCAGAAGAACCTGGGCTGTACGATTCCCTGTGATGACAGAAGTGGGCTCGGGAGAGACAAAAAGGGAAAAGAGGAAATGAAGGGAAGGAAAGAAGGAAGGAAGTGCCCAAAGAAACAAGTGCCAGTGTGAGATGTCAAACTAGTCCAGGAGAATCATCTCAAGGCATCTTCCCGTGACCCCTCTGTTTGAGTGTTTACTACATCTCGTTTTGTCTTTAAATAGGCTTCATCTTAGCTGTAATTGTGAGATTTTCATGATGAAATAGATAAGGAGGTCCCACCTCTTCATAGTGGGGTATATTTTCCTTTGGGGTTAAGTATTAGATGAAACTTCACTGACAAAAATAAATATTCATTTCACACTAGATGTTTGGTGCAAGCGCTCCTTCATGTTCTTTCCTGTTAAGTAGACTGAAGCTGACAGACATCTCTTGGCTACTTGATTGACAGCTATCAAACCCAGACACCCACGACATGGGTAGGTATCAGGTAGCAGAAAAGAACGAGTCCCCTTGTTTCAGGAGACACAAGTCTGGGAATGGGAATGTGGTGTGGAAGATCCTTCTGTCTATGTGTTGCTTTTATTGGTTAATGAATAAAGAAGCTGTTTCGGCCAGTGTCTTAGCAGAACAGAGCTAGGCAGGGAAAACTAAATTGAATGCTGGGAGAAAGAAGGCAGAGTCAGGAGAAGCCATATAGCCCCACTGGGAGACATACACCCGAACTTTACCTGGTAAGCCGCAGCCTCATAGCAATACACAGATTAATGGAGATGGGTTAGTTTAGGATAAGAGTTAACCAGAAATACGTTTAAGCTATTAGCCAAACAGTATTGCAAATAATATAGTTTCAGTGTGGTTATTTCGGGGCAGAGCAGCTGGGAACAAACAAGTGGGCCTCCTTACAACAGGAACGGGAGCCACTGCTATTGCCCCCATGGTTCTGAGCTAATCAGGATGTAATTGATATTGCTGTCACTCCTGAAGCTCCATCAGGGTGGCCCAAGCACAAACTCTGCCTAGACATTTTCCAGAAATGGCAGAAGCTGTCAATCAAACAGCTGCTTCTTCAACAATTCCTCCAGTTGTTCTCAAGACAATCATCATAACATTGGGAAGATAGCCACTCTGCTTCACATATGCCCCGGATTGCTCTGCCTACAGCTGCTCCAGATAACCAGGCCTGCTTGCAACTGTCTTCATTCAGGACGAGGACTGCTCCCATTAGCTGGTGTCTTACATGGCTGGCTACACAGGCAGCACTCCTTATTCTCATGGGAGCAACAGGGAGACCTTCTTTCTGTGTACTGACACCCCTTCCCCAGCCCTCTGCTGCAGCCCTGCCCCACGCCTGCTTGGATGCCGCCATGCTCCCCACCATGACGAACTGTACCTCTAAATTGTAAACAAGCCCCCTCAATTAAATGTTTTCTTTGTAAGAGCTGCCATGGTCAGGATGTCTCCTCATAGCAATAGAACACCCTATGGCAAGTCACAGGAGCGGGGATCTGTCACATCTCTATGACCCCGGTGACATCCTTGATGTTGCAGGATGAATTTTGGAGCTTGCCAGTCAGTAAGGGCAGAAACTTGGTCACAATCACAGTGTCATTACTGAGCCCGGTAAGCCTCAGTTGCTTGCAGCATTGTAACCTTACAGCCCCACCCACAACCATCTGGGTACCTGGCCTGCCCTTCCCTTCGGCACTCCCTTTGTTGGTGAACCACTGACACCTCTAGGGATGCAGAGGCTCAGCTGTAGTGTAGGACTTGTGGGAACTGACCTGGCACACCCTGGATCACTTCCTCAGCTGTCTTCTGGTATTTGGGTCCTCACATTTGGTTCGCCAACACTTCATGTCTCTAGCAAGTGGTTAGCTCTGGCAGGTGAGTGAGAATATGGTCATAGGTATTTTCAAGAAAATGCATGAGAACAGAGCCAAACCCCAGAACTCTAATGCTCCAAATTATAATTTTTAAAAAAAAACAAATCTAAACTAAAAAGCAAGTTGCATTGAAAAGGAAATAGCAGCCAGAGACTTGGAGGGGTTTAGGTTATCACAGAGAGAAGCAGTTGAGACCCAAGATGTTTGTTTCCTTTTTCCTAAACTGGTCCCTGGGATGGAAGAAAATGAAAGGGGCCAAAAGCCATTTAATGGAAACATTAGTTTCCTAACTCCCACATGTAGAGAAGCCATCTGAAAGTGTCGTCTGTAACCCAAGGCTGATCTGAGCGATCCCACCTAAGCTGAAGTCACTTCTTTCTCAAATGAGCCTCATAGACGTGGGCTTCTTTATTAATTATTCCATTAGAATATTTCAGCTACTTCCTTTATACCTCTACTCTGTTTACATGTGACACCCACCAGCTGGCGGTCATCATCTGTTATGGAATATTAAGATGTGTTCCATTTATTTGTGCCAAGGGACATTTGTTTGACGATGCAAAGATGTGTTGCATTCTTTTATGCTGCATTTGTTTAACTCTGTGAAGCTGTGTTACCGCGCCTGTCTGAAACACCTGCTTGGTCTAATAAAGAGCTGAACAGCCAGTAGCGAGGCAGAAGAAAGGATAGGTAGGGATTGCAGTCAGAGACCATTAAAAAGAGAAATCTGGGAGGGGAAGATTAAGGAACAAGAGAACAGAAAAGGAGGACGCTACGGGACAGCCACCCGGCTCCTTAGCCAGTCACGGAATGAGAGTGAAAGCAAGAAATACAGAAGAAGGAAAAGATCAAAGTCACAGAGGCCAAAGACAGAGGGGATAATTTAAGAGAAGCTGGCTAGAAATACGACAAGCTAAAGTTAGGCATTCATAAGTAATAGTAAGCCATTGTGTGTGATTTATTTGGGAGCTGGGTGGCAGGCCCCCAAAGAGCAAAGAGCCAAAACAGAAAAACAGTAAAAGAGTAAATATTTTAAAAAAACAACCAACTATAATCATCTTCTCTGGCATCTCTTAAACCTGTCTGCCTATATTTTCTTCTTCTATGGATAAAAGCAGAAGTAGAGGGGATGCAAAGTCACTATTCAAGACGAAGTGAGAATTTTCTCCTGATTACGAAGTCAAGCAACACATTCTGACAGAAGTAATTGATTTCTAAAACTGGCAGCTTACACATAAGAATGCATGTGCTATCAGTGGTACTTCCTGACCTCCCTGCAGGTCCACGCTTAAATTGCCAGGTCGTCCCTCTCCTAGTCTATAGTTCAGTGCATATGCAGTGGGGTTGAGCAAGCTGCAGCCCAGGAGCACGGGCTACCGCTCTCTCACAAGGCTGTCGGTCACTAAAAGCATGCTGCTCTTGAAGCTGAATGCTCTTTCTCCAAGATGGGAAAAGCCCAAAGACACAGTTCCCTTCAATAATAGGGTCAGTGAAGAGCTCGTTTAACTGTGGGGAGAAATCTGCCAGGAGATGGAGTTCTGCAGAGTGGCAGAGCTCCAGGCTTCCGCGCCTCGTGCCCACTAGGGGGCTCTCACCCCTCCTAAGGACCCTGGTGTGAACTGACTAAAGATTTCACTTGCTCTTTTGCCACAGCGACGGTTGCATCATTTCATAACGAGGGCATTCCCTTGTTTCTAAAAATATCGACTAGGTGGGGGAGGGGCTATATGGGAGGGGCGCGAGGATCATCTTTTATATATGGAAACTTCTGGAAAAAAAAAATCTTCAACTTTCACTCCATTTTTGCTTTCAATTTAAGGGACAAATTAAAGCCAGAAACCAACATGAGAAAGAAAGCAGCTGCTCAGAGGAGAAGGCAGGTTAATGTGGAGAGGGTGAGGAGAGAACCCTGGGGGTTTCTCCATGTGGCCAGAGGGGACTATTGGGACAGAGTGGAAGGATGGTACTCAAGGATGTATCAGAACCAGCTTCCATTGAGTGGCTGCTATCGCTGGCCTACAAAATGTCCTCCAAGGGCCTGGTTCCCTGAGGGTGGTGCTGCGTAGTGTTGTGGCCTTTGAAGGGTAGAACTCAGTGTCAGGCTCTTCGGTCTGTATGGGTAGGGAGCATGCTGTTCATTCCATGGGGTGTGGATGAAAATTCATATGCCCCTCACTCTTTCTCTTTGTCCCTCTCTCGCTCTCCTTTCCCCAGTCCTTCTCATACCCCCTTCTTCTCCCTCTTTCTTTCCCCCACCTTCTTGTCTGTCTTTCCTCTCTCACTGTCCCTTGATGGAATATGGGCTCCAGCTCCAACACCCATTCCTGTCAGCATGGATTCTCCTAAGGCCCAAGTTAGTTCAGCTGACCTTGGACTTGAGCTAGAGCTCAAATGAACTCATTTTTTATTTCTTAAGTAGTCTGCGCCATATACTTTGTTATAGTGATGGAAAGTCAATACAGAAAGTTAATAACGACTTCCAGATTTGTATGCAAACCGCCATTCTACAGTTTTCTCAAAGTATCTTCGAAACAAATGCAACAGACCTTCAGGTTGACCCTGGCCTCATGATCTTGGCATCTGGACCAGCAAAGTCTATCATCCAGTTCGATATCTGCTGTTTAATAGCTAATTTTCTTACATGTAAAGCAAATATCTAAAGGGGAAAAGTACTGTTGCAGAACCTCTTCCGAGATGGGCTCCTGGGGGTGGGGGCAGATGGGCCTTTGTGACCCAGACTGAGCCCCACGTCATTATCTTTGAATCCAAGTATTTCCCTGCCACTAGACTGGGTGTTATTTGGACAGACTTGGTTTCCTCCTCACAGCCATAAATTATGTACTCTCCTCTCCCTTCCACCCTCCCGTTAGCTTTTCAGGCTCACTCACACCACTCTTCCTCCTTTGTGTACCTGGGGGACTGGTGGATTGCTCAAGTCCCAGCTGGGGGACCAACTCTCCCACACCTGTGGTAAAGGGCGGGGCCATCTTTCCCAAGTGTGGGGAGCCAACTCTCTTAATGCGAGTGGTGTCAGCTTTCCTGTGCTGGTGTCACTGGGGTCCATAATCCCAGGGCCACTGAAGGATGGGGTCAGCTCTCCAAGGAAGTGGGGACAGCTTTCCTCAGGTGAGTGAGGGGTAGGAACAGTTCAATGAGGCCCTTGTACTTCAACTCATGGTTCAACACATGGTTTGCATGGGCTCTTGAGATAACATGAGCAATGACCGTCAACACAGATCATGGACCCAGACATGACCACCACCAGTAGCTTGGGCCTGAAAGTCACCATGAACCTGGGTGGCAGCATATACCTCTCAGATTGGAATAGGCCCAGCAGCAACATGGCCCCAGGTGGCTGTAGAGACCCCGAACAGTTGAGCAGCCCCTGATGGCAACAGGAGCCACAGACCTCAGAACAAACCCTGGCTGCAGTTGAGCCCCAGACCCAGACATGGCCCCTGGCCATAGCTTGGGCCTGAATACCAACATGGCCCCAGGTGGCAGTGCAGGTCACCTTGATTTGCATGGCCCCAATGACAGCATGACCCTCCAGCACCAACATGGCCTCGGGTATTGGCCCAGATTCAGGCATCTGTACTGCCTTTGGTGGTAACCAGATCCCCAGACATCTGTGTGGTCCTTGGGTGTGGTGGGCCACGGATCCAGACTCGGCCCTCAGCAGCAGCCCAGGCCCAGACGACTCCAAGGCCACGCGTGGCACTACAGGCCACTTAGGTCGGCATGGCCCTGGCAGCTGCATGTCCCTTGGACTCCAGCGTGGTCTCAGGTGGCAACCTGGAAGCCGGCATCCTTGTGACCTTTGGTGGGAACACGGGCCATGGAATATATTTCGTCCATCACAATTCTGTTCATTTTGCTTTTGCAACTTAGGAACCAACTTGGAAAATATGGGTGTGATTATATCTATGGAAAGAAAGGAAAGATGGAAAAGTTTCATTTTATGGAATAGCAAATTAGATAGCAGTGTTATTCAATCTGGGCATCATCCATGAAAAAAGGACAGAGATTTGACAGAGCATTGGAACTGACTTCTGCAACTGGCACAAAATGCCCAGCAATGGAGAATATCATGCCATCTCACCAGGGCACACTATGGTCCTCACTGGCAAAGCTTGCCTTATTTTCTTTTGTATGTTCTTCAGCGGTTGCAAAGGTTCATCTCCTAATTAGGAGAGTCTGTGGTTTACTTCAGGAATGTAGTTGTCCACACGAACATGTGCTCTTTTGAAACTTTTGGAACTTCACAAGAATACTGGTGTGATGTAAGACTAGCCATTTGCTGCAAGGTCTGTGGTGTGCTTTAGTGAGGTAACAGTGGTTATCCCATCCACTAGTGTTTGTCCTGAGATGAATCCCAAGTCCTCTCTTTGCAGCGACTTCCGTCTTTCAGGGACAGTGTGGACTGAGGCTGTGCCACTTCTTACAACCGTGTTCTGAAGGAAAGTGAGACACAAGCTTCAGGTACTTATCACTGTGAGTTAAGGACTTTGCCAAGCAATTAGGGCCATGAAAGACGCAATAACTATCTTGGCTTCCTCAAGAGGTGATCAGTAAACCTCTAGAGTCTAGACAAAGTTTGAGTACAGCTTCTCTTTTACTACTCTGTCATAGGTAGAGAATGATGGTGCACTCCTAACCCACAGATACGCTGAAATACATATCTTACCCAGCGAGTTCATGATGCTGAGAATCTACTGTAAAAAGGTATTTGATGCACCACTAAACATGAAGCTCATTGAAAACTGCTTACAATTTAGCCGTCAGAATTTCAGATTCTTTCTACCTCCCAGTTTAGTGTAGATACATTATTAATCAGGGTTAGCAGAGCAAACTCCGGGAAAGGAACATGTTTTGACCCCTTATATCTGCTTCTGGGACAAAGATGCATGCTCTGCCTGAGCTGGTCCTTTTTGTGGTTGTTGTTGTTTTGTAAGAAAGACTATGTCAAGAGCAAAAGTATTGAGGTTAATTTCTAGCATGGAAGAGACTCTTCAGTCTGCATGAAATAGCCCCCAAAGAGAGTACATGGGTCATGTCATAGACTAGATTGAACTCCCAGACTTGGCCTCGGGCCATACTGCACATGGCCAGCAGGGGGCGCTCTTCCTGCGCAGCCTTCATTAACTCAGTTGGTGGAGCCTGCTGTTTCCTTTATCTATGTGGTTGCTCTCATATTCCAAAAATAATCACCATACGAAGGAAGACTTGCATATGCTTCTGCAAACCTCGAATTATCTCATCCAATTTCTACTTTCTGTTCTTGTCTCGCTGTGAAACCTTTAAGCCAGAAACTACAGCAGAATAGGAAGAGGCTGTATGAAAGAGGAGGGGTAGGCAGTTAAGGGCCCCTAGTATAGGGATTTCTACACGGGAGAAGGAAAATACAAGAATATGGAAGGGAACAGGTTCAAAAGGAGATTTGGCAGAAGTGCGTAAAGTTTCAGAGTCAGCACGAAAATTCAATATGCTTCCCCCTTACCAGCCTAAGCAGCCCCTTCCAGTTTCAGCTTCCTGTTTAAGCCACTGTGCCCAATGACCACCGTCAGTGTGTTACACACATGTTTTCTAGCTTATCACTTCATTTCTTGCATTAATGAATATTCTGTTGCTAAGACAAAAGGCCATGACCAAGACAACTTGAAGAAAAAAGTTTATCTAAGCTTATGGTTCCAGGGGAATGATTTCATCGTGGCAGGAAGGGGCAGGCACAACAGCAGGAGCAGGAATTGGAGAGCTAACGGATTCTAATCATTAGACCAAGCAGAGGAAGCAAACTAGAAAGAGGTAAGGATTTTTTTTTTCTCTCAAGACCTGCTCTGCGTGATATATTTCCTCCAGCAAAGTTCCTAAACTTGCCCCATTCAAATATGGGAGCCTATGTGAGATAGTTCTCATTCAAACCACATAATTTTAAAATTTAGCTACTTTTTTTGTCAACCAATACACCTTCAAATTCTTTGATTGAAAAAAAAATCTCATACAACTCTGCCCTCAGAAAACAAAGATAACTTCCATGCTAGCTGCTTGTTTTGCAGAACAGTACATGAGTGCTTGTCTAACAGGTCTCCAGATGAGGCAAAAGCCCATGGGACAGTCTCACTCAGCGAGGACCAGCAGACTTTGGGGACAGCGCAGATATTGTTGGGACCCTGTGTCCTGCCCACTCTCTTATAAAGACTGACGAGTCTCTTGGAAGTCTTAGTGTCCTTTTGTCAGCCGTACATTGGACAGATGTGATCATTCCTGGAAATCTCAAGTTTTTCTCGAATGTTTTCCCTAAAATTCTTTGGGAACTAATGTTTCTTAGGTTTCTTGTCTGAAGATGCCAGCTGTCACTTCAGACCCCGGGGAGCTGTTCTGATTCAGGATTTGTATTTTTTTTTCACAACTACATATGCACTGTACTGACTTTAATTTGTGTTTTTTTACTTGGTTTTATGGGAGAGAAATAGTCAGATGCAGTTCCGTTTCTGTGTCACACAAAGGACGTGTCTCAATTTTATGTTCATTGCGGTATGGTTCTAATTAAAACCACACATTTTTAACAATTTTTACAAAAGCAGCACTGACCACTATTCAAAGTCAAAACAATTCAAAGTTAATTAAGAATGGTCAGAAATATATCAGAAATAAAAAAGAAACATCCTTAGACTATGTATCTCGACAAGAACAATGAACTTCTGTTATACAAAATAGCAATAGCGCTGACAAGATGGTTCGTCCAGTAAAATGCTTTGCATACGAACAGGTGGACCTGAGTTCAGATCCTAATACCCACGTAAAACAAAACCTGGGTGTGGTCTCGTACAGGGCAGGCAGAGACAGGGAACCCCCGGACTAAGTGGCCAGTCAGTCCATCTAATTAGTGAGCTAATTACCGAGAGTCCCTGCCTCACAAAATATGTGGAGAGTAATTGAAAATTACTCTCCCGACGACACATTCACACACTCTCTTAGTTAGGGTTTCTACTGCTGTGAAGAGACACCATGACAGCGACAACTCTTACAAAGGAAAGCGTTTAATTGGAGCTGGCTTACAGTTCAGAGGTTTAGTTTATTAACATCATGATAGCACGCAGGGAGACATGATGCTGGAGAGTAGCTGAGAGTTCTACATCCAGATCAGCAGGCATCAGGAAGAGAGAGGAAACACTGGGCCTGGCTTGCACAAGCATTTTGAAACCTTAAAGCTGACCCCCAGTGACACAGACACAGTTTCCCCAGCTTGCCACATTTATTCCTTCAACAAGTCCACACCTCCTAATAGTGCCACTCCCTATGAGCCTATGGTGGCCATTTTTATTCTAGCCACACACACACACACACACACACACACACACACACACACAAGTTCCATCAACAATATACCCATGGTATTCTAGTTTCATATCTGATACGGTGATAAAAACACTCTAGCAAAAAGCATCTTGGGGAGAATGAGTGAGTTATTTTGCTTTTGCTTCCAGATCACAATCTGGAATCACTGAAGAAAGCCAGGGTGGGGACTCAAGTCAGAAACCTGGAGGCAGGAACCAAAGAGGAATGCCACTTGCTGGTTCACTCTCTGCATTGCTCAAGCTTTGCTAGCCCTTATACAACCCAGGACCAACTTGCCTAGGGTCGGGACTGCCAAAAGTGGGCTGGGTGCCCCTAGATCAGCTAATAATCAGAACAATCCTTTGCAGACATTCCCACAGGCCAATCTGACTGAAGCAATTCTTCAGCTGAAGCTCTCTGACATATGACTCTACGCCATGTCCAGTTGACAAAGCTAACCAGGACACATACTAACAGTGGAGAGATTAAATAGCCAATGCAGTTTTTAATGAGACTGGCCCCCGTAGGCTGATATATTTGAATGCTTTGCCCCCAGTCGGTAGAACTGTTTGTGCAGGATTAGAATGTTTGGCCTTAGTGGAGGAGGTATGTCATGGTGGAGGGGTTTCTGAGACTCAGGCCATTTCTGGTTGACTCTCTCTGCTTCCAACTTGAGGATTAGGATATGAGCTCTCAGCTGCTGCTGCCTCAGTGCCTTTATTAAGGGGAGCATGGATAATAAGGAAAAGAAAATTAAAATATATGAAAAGTCCTTAATAATTCTTAAGCCGGCAGATATGAGATGGGAGAGACTGTTTCTACATGCCCAATATTCTGGCACTAAGAGAAAGTTTGAAAAATGAACATAAGTGTAAGCATAATTTATAATCATACAAAAATATAGTTAAAATGAAAACCAAATAAAGGAGATCAAAAATAGTGAGCAATGCAAAAACAAAGCATTTCATCCACTAATATTTTAGAATTGTTAAACAATGTTTGGCATTAAGAAGTTATTTAGATGTTTTAGCCTATTATGTAAAATAAATAAAATATGATTTTATGTGTCTTGTACACCTAGAGCCATTCTTTGCAACAAATCCTAAAAAGTGTTATAAAAAGTTAAAAATTACTGGGGGTGTGGGTGGATGGAAGGGTGAAGAGGAAGGTGGGGAGGGAGTGGAAACGGGGATAGCTATGTCAAATGAGAAAAGATTGTATTAAAACTTCTTAATAAAAAAACCAGAAAAAGTTAAAAATTTCTATGTGGGGGGCATATATTTTTAATTTCAGCACCCAAGAAGCAGATGCAGATACATCTCGAGGCAGCCTGATCCACACAGGAGGTTTCAAGGCTACACAGTGAAATCTTGGCTCAAGGGAGAAAGCTAAAAATTATGTATGCTGTAATATCCCCCAAAGAGCTTTCTGTTCTATCTGCCCTCAATGTGTTTTCTCTCATGTGCCCTCAGGGGATATCTCTTTTTCCTCTTGTTTACCCTAAGTGAACATCTGATGTGGGATTCCCCTCTGTATGCTGTGAATATGTTTTATTGCCATTGGTTAATAAAGAATGTTTTCAGCCAATGGCTTAACAGAGTAAAGCCAGACGGGTGCTCCAAACAGAAAAATAGAAAGTAGGTGGAGTCAGTGAGAAGCCACGTAGCCCCTCTGGAGACAGATGCTGGACGAAACTTTACCTGGTAAGTCATAGCCATGTGGCGATACACAGATTAATAGAGATGAGATGGGTTAGTTTAGGATATAAGAGGTAGCTAAAAATATGCTTAAGCTGCTGGGCAAACAATATTGCAAATAATATAGTTTCTGTGTGATTATTTTGCTGGGAATGAAGAAACAGCCTCCCCCAATAATCTTCCATTCTGAATTTGGTGGAATTAATTCTGAAAACCAGTCTCCACTTCCTCAGAAAATAAGATAAACTCTTTTAAAAAATTATTAAAAGTTAAAAGTAAGTATAAGCATTTCAGTCCTTTACTATTTACGTCGTGTGTGTTGAGGGTCACACACGTGGAGGTTGCGGGACAACTTGTAGGCATCTGTTGTCTCTTCCACCATATGGATCATCACGCCGGACTATCTCTCTGACCCCAAAGCAATGCCTTTTAAATGTGTTTCTTCTGTAATACATTCTCTTGTCGCCATTTCGCCTGGGCATCTCCCCATTGTCCCTCCATACCATCCCAGTGCCTTTCGAGTTCCCCCTTGTGCTTCCCTTCACTGTGAGGCAAAGTTCCCACGATTTAAGTTTGGACATCATTTTACTCCGAGATTTCATTCATCCTTGGCCTTTGCTGACTGACCAGCTCTGGTCTAGTTCCCAAGTTAGAACCTCTAACCCTACACTCTGTAAATCGCAGAACGATATGCAGTGTCACGTTAGAACCTCTGAACCTTCCAGTTTCTTATGATGAAGACACTTTCCTTTTGCCTTCAGAGTTAGCGTGTAATATAATTAAAATTGGTCACCTGAGCCTAGAGTGGTGATGTACATCTCTAGCCAGCACAAAAGAGGCCAGTGGAAGATTGTTTCAAAGCTATTAACAATTTTACTAAAAATGGGGAATTCCCAAGAATAAAAAAACAAAATCCCTGCTGTTTACGCCATTGCCACAGTGTTCTGAAACCTATCACATGAGTATTACTTGTAACTTGAATAAAGTGGACCTTCATTCTTCATTTGAGAATAAAAAACCAGCCTTAACACTGACTTAAGAGTAAACATGAAATGTCTAAAAGTAAAACTTTAAGTGATGACAAATGAACTAAAACTGTGAAGTTAAAAACTTTTTGTTACTAGTGAAATGTGAAGGTGAACATGATATGTTTTCTAAATACTAAGATTTAGTAAATTAAAATTTATAATAAACCAATTAGACTTGGCATAAAATATATAATCATATATAATATATACATGATATACAATGATTATATAATGTTATAATGAAAAAGCATATGAGTAAATAATGCTGCCTCGTGGGCTGGTGCCCCTAAGTAGGTGCTTTAACACATAGCTTTTTAACGTGACCACCAAACGCTGTGACAAAAGAGATGCATTTCATATTGAAAGCAGAAAACAATAGTCTTTTGCAATAATTAAAAGCTGAAGTATGGAAAGCATCTGTTCCTAATAATGATTGATGTTCGTCTCTTGTTTCCCGTCTATTAATCTTGTAAGCTCCATGATTAAACGACTGGTGTGATTTTTTGCTCTGATGCCTACTCAGGCACAGCGGCTTTCTTCTTTCTTTTCCAGGTAGAAAGTGATCCCGTGGAAGTCCCTCTCTACAGCCGAGCCCACATTCCACAGTAAGTTAGGGAATGTTCTCTTCAACCCCCTACCAAATATCCTCCCAGAATGTCCCTTGTCCACAAGAATTTCTCAAGACCGGTTTCATTTCAACAAAGCTCTTGTATCAAACAGACTGGATTGCTGCTAGAGCACCTTGGGAAAACAGTGTTGGTCTACTAGCCTCCTGGAGTTGCTGCAATTCGGCAGAAACAATGGGGAGAAAGGAAGAAAGATAAATAACTCGTAATTAAGTAACTTATGGTGCACACATTTAGTGGTGAACAACATGTTGCAAGCATGCTCTTTAGGGCAGTGGTGGCGCACGCCTTTAATCCCAGCACTCGGGAGACAGAGGCAGGCGGATCTCTGAGTTCGAGGCCAGCCTGGTCTACAAGAGCTAGTTCCAGGACAGGCTCTAGAAACTACAGGGAAACCCTGTCTCGAAAAACCAAAAAAAAAAAAAAAAAAAAAAAGAAAAAAAAAAGAAAGAAAGAAAAAAAGAAATATATACCAATTTTGGAAAACCTTGAACTGAAAAAAAAAGAAAAACCAGAAAGATATAACAGGATATATGCTATTTAGAAAAGAACTAAGAAGCAGAAGAGAAGGCTAAGTATATTCTTAGTTTGCATACAAGTAAATTCAAAAAAGATTTGAAAGATAGCAATAAGGTCAAATTCAGAGAATAGAAAGTTATGACAAATTATATACTTATTTTCAAATATAAAATAGAGATTTCTATTAGTTAAAGAACTGCACATTAATAAAAATTCCCACAAAAATTTCAACAGAAGGCAAATGCAAACCCAAGCATTGCTGGTAACAATATTTTGGAAACATCAACTAGCATATTCTGCCAAATGTTATCATCATCCAATACTGAATAAATTTTGTGTCCAAATTCTCTTAAGCTTGTTACATATTCCAAAAGACAATGGAGGACAAGATTTGTACATTTAGGAGAAAACAGTGGGCAAAGTAAACTATAACATGTTTAATTACTGGGAAATTGTGTAAACACTTAAAAATATTGCTTGGACAACACAACCATTAATTATTTATGACGGCATTATAGCTCCTGCCGAATATTCAAAATGTATCATTAGGACTAAATTTTAGTAACAAGTTAAATGATTTAAAAAAAAAACCTTACAAGCAATATTTTAATTGAAGTGTTTATTGAGTGTGATCTAAACTGAAAAACTGTTTTTAAAGTAAAAAAATTCGATGATACAGTGATTTCTTCTGCCATGTTCTTCTCAGTCTTAACAAAGGCTACGTTCCGAGACTGTTCTGGCAGAAGACGGTAAGCGTAAACCATAAAAAGAACGCGTTCTTGAAAAGCATTCAGGAAACCTCCCTCCGCAAGCGTAAAATCACGCCTGCGCACTCCCGCAAGCTCGCCAGCTGGACCCCGTCCACCGCCGCGCTGGCGGAGCGAAACCCCGCCCCCAGCCCTCCCGCGCCCTTCCCCCATCCTCCCGCCCCCGAGCCAGGCCAGCCGCGCAGGCGCAGTAGCTGCACAGCCGCTCCTAACCCGAGGTATCCTGGGATTCGGTCTTTCAGGAAGGACGGGCTAGGTGTCCGGTCTAGGCCCTCGTTCCAGGCCCAAGCCGCGGTTCCAGGCCCTGCTCCAAGCCGAGCCGGTGGCCGTGACGACGCGGCGGGGGACATCCGAGGACGCAGCGGAGGTGCGGAGCCCGGCGGGCGGCGGCGGCGGCGGTGGCGGTGGCGGTGGCGGCGGCGGTGGCGGTGGCGGTGGCGGTGCGCAGGCCGTGACGGCCCCTCCCCCGCCCTGAGCGCAGCTGCGGCGGACGCCCGCGCGAGCCGGCCCGGGTGAAACGGTCCCGTAACTGCCTCGGGTTATGACTCAGTCGCTCCGCCGTCAGATTTGAGCGGCGCTGCGTGATCCTGCGGCGAGGCGGGCGTCCGTGGGCGCGGAGCGGTGCAGCGGCGGCGACCGCTGGCCCTTGCATCGGCGGCCCCGAGTCTGCCCGGAGCGGCCTCTTTGCCACGTCGGCAGCCTGCGGCGAGCGCGGGGCTTTCACATGAAGGTGTCTCTCGGGAGCGGCGACATGGGCGTCTCTGCCCACCTGCAGCCCTGCAAGGCGGGAACGACGCGGTTCTTCACCAGCAACACGCACAGCTCTGTGGTGTTGCAAGGCTTTGATCAGCTC
This sequence comes from Arvicola amphibius, assembly GCF_903992535.2. Taxonomy (NCBI): domain Eukaryota; kingdom Metazoa; phylum Chordata; class Mammalia; order Rodentia; family Cricetidae; genus Arvicola; species Arvicola amphibius. The sequence goes on along the minus strand of NC_052052.2, from coordinate 57,603,361 downwards.
CGGATAGAGGGGCTGCTTTGTGACGTGACTCTGGTGCCAGGCGATGGAGATGAAATCTTCCCGGTCCACCGAGCCATGATGGCGTCGGCCAGTGATTATTTCAAGGCCATGTTCACAGGTGGAATGAAAGAGCAAGATTTAATGTGCATTAAGCTTCACGGGGTGAACAAGATTGGCCTGAAGAAAATCATTGATTTTATTTACACGGCAAAACTGTCTCTTAATATGGACAGTCTTCAGGACACCCTCGAAGCGGCCAGCTTTCTACAAATCTTACCCGTTTTGGACTTTTGTAAAGTATTCCTTATATCAGGCGTCTCCTTAGAAAACTGTGTTGAGGTTGGACGGATTGCCAACACCTACAATCTTATAGAAGTGGATAAATATGTAAATAACTTCATCCTGAAGAACTTTCCTGCGTTGTTGAGCACTGGGGAGTTTCTCAAACTCCCCTTTGAGCGGCTCGCCTTTGTGCTTTCCAGCAATAGTCTGAAGCACTGCTCCGAGCTGGAACTCTTCAAGGCAGCCTGCCGCTGGTTGAGGCTGGAAGACCCTCGGATGGACTATGCCGCCAAATTAATGAAGAATATTCGATTTCCGCTGATGACACCACAGGACCTCATCAACTATGTGCAGACAGTAGATTTCATGAGAACAGACAATACGTGTGTGAACTTACTTCTGGAAGCAAGCAATTACCAAATGATGCCGTACATGCAGCCAGTGATGCAGTCAGACAGAACTGCCATTCGGTCTGACTCGACGCACTTGGTTACGCTAGGGGGAGTTTTGAGGCAGCAGCTCGTTGTCAGTAAAGAGCTGCGGATGTACGATGAAAGGGCACAGGAGTGGAAATCGTTAGCCCCCATGGATGCTCCTCGATACCAGCATGGCATTGCTGTTATTGGAAATTTCCTTTATGTAGTTGGTGGTCAGAGTAATTATGATACAAAAGGGAAAACTGCTGTTGATACAGTTTTCAGATTTGACCCTCGCTATAATAAGTGGATGCAGGTGGCATCATTAAATGAAAAGCGCACGTTCTTTCACCTGAGTGCCCTCAAAGGACATTTATATGCAGTTGGCGGGCGCAGTGCAGCTGGTGAGCTGGCCACAGTAGAATGTTACAACCCAAGAATGAATGAATGGAGCTATGTGGCGAAGATGAGTGAACCCCACTATGGCCATGCTGGAACAGTGTATGGTGGGTTAATGTATATTTCAGGAGGAATTACCCATGACACTTTCCAAAATGAGCTCATGTGCTTTGACCCGGATACAGACAAGTGGACACAGAAGGCTCCTATGACTACCGTCCGAGGACTGCATTGCATGTGTACCGTTGGAGACAAGCTGTATGTGATTGGGGGCAACCACTTCAGAGGCACGAGCGATTACGATGATGTTCTAAGCTGTGAATACTATTCGCCAACTCTGGACCAGTGGACTCCCATTGCTGCTATGCTAAGAGGTCAGAGTGATGTTGGAGTTGCTGTCTTTGAAAACAAAATCTATGTCGTTGGTGGATATTCTTGGAATAACCGTTGCATGGTAGAAATTGTCCAGAAATACGACCCAGAGAAAGATGAGTGGCATAAAGTTTTTGATCTTCCAGAGTCACTTGGTGGCATTCGGGCTTGTACTCTCACAGTTTTTCCACCGGAAGAAAACCCTGGGTCGCCTTCTAGAGAATCCCCTCTGTCAGCACCTTCAGATCATTCTTAGATCCAAGGGAATACCTTTTCAGTGTGTCGTGGAGGATCTCGTTCCCCTCCAGTTGTCTCTATTACTACCGTTAATAGACAAAAAGGTAACTTAGGGGTTTTGTTTGTTTGTTTGTTTTATTAAATGACTAACAAGTACATTCTGAAAAATGTGTTAAATGTATTTAGCTGTTTAACAAGTAGAAAAAAATCCATAAAAGTTAGTTGTCTTTTGTGGTGTTACATGTCCTGTTGTAGGTGATCATAGTGGATGTGAAATTGTCTGTTATGCTGCAAAGTTGAAAGTTTTGACTGAAACATCAGATGGAGGTCCCCTGTTATAAACTAAGATAATACAAGATTGCCAAGGTTCAGCTACCTCCCTCTTGGGTAGTTTTTGACTGTTAACTAGACTGTGTGATCACTCCTAGAATATATTAAATTTCTTAGGTAGAAGAAGTAGTAAAAATATTAGCTAGAAGAAACAGTCAAAATTTGTTATCTCACTGAAGAAAAAAATTTAAATTGTGTACACAGACATGCTCACCCAAAATTCATGTGTACATACGTATAAACTTTTAGGATTGATAGAAACTGTAGTGAAAATGAGCTAATGTTTTCTTCCAGAAAGCAGCTAATTTTATTTCAATGGAAATTCAATACCAGAGAGTTAGTGTCTAAAGTCCTAAGCAAAATTTAGGTAGTTAAGGGTTACAACAAATTGACAGCCAAATTTGTCATTTAATGAGATTGTTTCTTTAAATGAAATTTAACTGGTTTTTCTGTATACTCTGCAGTTACATGTATATAGATTATTTAGCAAAAGCCAAGTTTCGGAGAATTATTTTTTCTCAATTTTTTTCATGAAATTCGGCAATGGAAGTTAAACATTCTGAGCAAAGCTATAGGATTTTAAGTTTGGCCTCCCACCTTTGTCACTCTGACATGCTTGTTGTCTGATTCTGAGTGACTAGGTGCTGCTGCAGCTGATAAGCATCCTGAGCTGTGAGCTGCCTCAAGGCTGAGGTCTGAGCAGACAGATCCTGTTCTGCATCAAATCAGAAATACTCCTTTTCAGCCTTGACTCAAGAGCCCCTAACAAGCCAGCTGGTTTCTTTAAGGCAAGGCTAAAGTAGACCTTCAGTCTTCAGTACTGTGGGAATACTTTCTGGCTGAGAATTACATGGGCAAATCTTAAAGGGACAAATGGAATTATAGTTGGCCTTGGTAATAAGTGATACTGAATATGTGCTTTCCTGGAAAAGGAGTTCATCTGAAGGAAAAAAAATGCGCATACATAAATGTGAGCACGGCCAGCCCTGGGAGAGTGGCAGTGTAATCAGGAGCAATGCCATTGACAGTCTGTCTCTTAATGGAATGCAGACCTAGGGAAAGGGTTTGACTTTTGGAATCTGAACTTTACTTACTGCCCATGCAAGGGTTGATTTATTTTTATGCTCTTTATGATTTCTACATTGACAGAAATTTTCTTGCTTTCTGTGTTTTTGTAATGACTCCATTTTTTTATTACTTAGATTAGACATATTGAATACATTTAGAAGTTAAGGTAAAAATTGCTACTAACTGTAATATGTGTATTGAATAAACAAGAATGAATGCTTATGTATTTTGAATAGCTTCATTTTTCTCTTTGGTCAAATGTCCATGTCCTTTTCCTTGTGATACCTATTAGAATTGCTTTGTTTTTCATATCAAGTTACAGAATTTCTTTAATAAAATTATTTAACTGGTATTTTCTGTATTGCCTTTATCCCCCCCCCCCCAACTCTTAGTTTTACAAATAGAGGCTGTTCGGTTATTTTTAAATCCAGAATTGTCCCTTCTATATTTTGACCTTTGTAGATAGCTTTCCTATGGTTCATTTTTTAGCATGGAATTTTGATACATTATTTTTCATGCTGACTCTGACATGCTGGGATGATGTAGCACAGCCTGTTTTCTATGCTTTTCCTTCTCTTGCTAAAAGAGCATTTCTGCCTTCTACTCAGTACATTTGACATTCTCTTTCTGGAATTAGCAAGTGCTCCTTAGCCAGGTAAGCTGACTGCTCCATCTGTATCACCCCAGTCTTAATACACCTCTACTTTTTTCTTCCCAGTGTTCTATAGTTGATCAGCTATACATCCTTCATGCAAGTAGCTGACTGATACAATGTCACTATCACTAATTAAACCCAGAACTCCTCTGAAGATGGAAATTTTAAGTGAGTTTGAAATGACTGATATTTTCATTGTGAAAATTTTCACAATGAAAATATTTCATTTTTCATTATAAATGTACTTTCATAAATCTAATTTTTAAAAGACTGAACAAACATAAAGGGGTATGCAAGCAAATAATATCATTACAAAACATTTTTAACACTTGTTTTTTTTTTCAGTAAATTTTCAGTATTTACAAGCTTTTCTGATATAAACATAAGATTTGCCCTACAAAATGAGCAGGGAAATAAAGCATAGAATAAAAATTAGCCTTGATTTTACATGCCAGCCATAACCTCTGTGAATATTGGGTTCATGATACTTACACATAAAAAGACAATGGCAAGTAGTTTTAATGCTGCCAATCTAAGTTTTAAAGACAAACTATTATCACTATGATTTGCTTGGTATTTCATGTGTAGATATTAAATGATATACATGGGGTTTATTTCTTAACTGCTTGTCGTTATGAATGGCAGATTCTGTTGGAAGTAGAGAAACAGGATTGTATATTTAAGACCAGTCTAGGCTGCATAGTGAGATCCTGTCAAAAAACTAAATAAATAAATTGTGTTTTCATGCAGATAAAGTCAGACTTGGATTTTTCTTGCTTTCTAAAAGTGTAGTTTGTTCATTGGTCATATTAAGACTTTTCCTGGATTATAACTGAAAGTGCTTTGTTCTCATGAAGAAAAAAATATGTTGCTACAGAACATTTCTACATTTTACAAAGTATCCTTAGCTCCACTAAGACTTTGGGGATGCATTTACATCTGAAAGGGTCGTGTTTCCTCTTACCTATGAAGCTTGTTGAGTTTGCTTCTTAAGGCTGGAGAGAGGGCTCAGGACTTAAGATCCCAGGTTGCTCTTACAGAGGACTAGGGTTCAATTCCCAGCTCTCGCATGGTGGTTCATAACTATCCATAGGTAACTCCAGTTCCAGTGAATATGGTGGTTTCTGACTTCTGTGGGCACCAGACATGCACATGGTACACACATGTACATGTAGGCAAAATGCTCATAAGTCTAAAAAAAATTCTATGTGTTAGGATTGTAAGTTAATGTTTTAAAACTGGTTTGCACATTGAGTAGGTGGTAGTTGTAGCCAATAACATTTTATATTTGTACATGTGTGTATGTGGGTTCACATGAATATATGTGTGTATATGTAGGTTAATGTTTATATGTGAAGTTTATTGTGTGCTTGTGTATATGATTTCATATAGGTGTGTAGATTTCTATATGTACAAGCATGTGGAGGCTAGAGGCAGAAGCAGGTATCTTCTACAATTGCTTCTCCACCTTATTTTGTTTTGAGACAGGGTCTCTCACTGGACCTTCAGCACCTCAGTTCAGCTAGACTGGTTGGTCAGAAAGCACTAGGCATCTGGTTGTTTAAAAAAAAAAAAAAAGCTGAGCAAGCCATGGTAACAAGCCAGTTAAGCATCGTTCCTCGTGTTCCTCTGTGTTCTGCTTCAATTCCTGCCTCCAGGTTGCTGTCCTGACTTCCCTTCATGAAGGACTTTAAACTGTAAGCTAAGATAAACCCTTTCCTCCCCAGGTTGGTTTTGGTCATGGTTTATCATGGCAGTAGAAAGCAAAGAGGAACAGCTCTTCAAATTGTGACCAGAACGGCCCATCTCCTATGTATTGACCTTTGGGAAATAGTTTTACTGTCTTGTTCTTATGTTGCAAGAACTGTTTTCCTATCTTGCAGCTTTGCCAGTAATGCTTCTGACCTGCCAAGCTGACATTTACTGCTTCTCTCTTGTTCAAGTAGCTTTCCATTCTGCTTGAAATGGAGATGTTTTTCTTCTAAATATATATTAAAAATAAACTATTAATATTCTCAATAGTGAATACTTGTCCTCTAAACATGTATTGATGTGCAATTTTAGTTTACGTTGTGGTAGTGGAGTTGGGTTATTTTTTTTGTTGATACTGTTAATTGCTTTTTTTTTAAGGCAGGGTCTCATATAGCCCAGGCTGGCCTCAAACTCTATGTAGCTAGGGATAACCCTAGACTCTGAATCTTTATCCCACCTCTCAAATACTAGGATTTCAAGCATGTGCCACCAGCTTGGCTCTTTTTGTTTTTAATTACTTTGCTATATATGTTTTTGTCATTGTACTGTAATATAAGTATCTCCATTTTCCTTCTTTCCATACTTTCTTCTCCTATTCTTCCTCCTTTTTTTTCCCTCCTAGACATGGTTTATCTGTGTAACTGCCCTGGCTGTCATAGAACTTAGTTTGACTGGCTTCACACTCACAAAGATCCGCCTTTCTCTGTCTCCTTAGTATTGGGATGAAATGTATTTTGTTACTGATACGACATTCTCCTGCACTTTTGGCATGAAATCTGTGTATGTTTTCAAACTATTATGTATTTGTTCTGTAACTACATGTATAATCTAGAGTTTGTTTAGAAACTTCCCAATTCAATAAACGTCATTTCTTCCTCCCTCCCTTTCCCCTTTTCCCTCTCCCCCCTCTCCCTTCCCCTCCCTCTCCTCCTCCCCTACCTCCCTCTCCGGACTCCAACAGGACCTCACTAAGCAGCTCTGGCTGGCCTGGAATTTGCTAAGTAAACCAGTCTGTCCTTGAACTCACAGAGCTGTCTGCCTCCCCAGTGGAGGATTAATGGTAAATACTATCACGCCTGGCCTAATAAGCACTGCTTTTTAAATACCTCACCTCTGTTTAGTTTTTGGTCTTAGCTTTTTGTTGTACCTCATGGATTTCTTCTAGATGGATTAGTTACCTCCTGTGACACAAGGTATTTTCTAATGGGGTACCACCCTTCTTTCTACATAGTATGCGGAACCTAACTTGAAAGCAGGTTTTGGAGATAAAAAAGGAAAATCTAATTTTACTTGTTCCAGCAGTATGGTGTTTAAAACATTTCTATAGTTCCAATGACCATGTTTGTGGACTGCAACACCTTAATTGCTTACAGAGCCTTTAATAAAATTTCTACTTATCGCTCTAATTTCTGTTCTCTCTCCTCCCATGTCTATATTTTAGCCTTGTCTTTTACTCTGTTCCTGTATGACCCCACAGGACAGTACACTGTCACATCCCTGATGTTCCAGAGTCTTAATGCCAGCTGAACAGTGACTTCTAGAGGCTTCCTCTCACCCACACAATCCCTGCATGATCCACAGTCCTGTTGTTGTTCTTTGACAACAACTGTCCATTTGACAGTTGTTATTGCTGTTGTTATTGTTGAATGTTCACAGTCCACACCCACACAAGACTGGCAGCTCAGAAACCAGAGGTAGACACTCAATAGAGAAGTGAAAAGTGGGTGGGTAGACAGCACATTGGGTGCCTGCTGAAGTTTCAGGGTTAGAGAATTTATATTTTAGTTTCCAATGTATGCAAATGCTAAAGCCAAATCAACAGCCATCAGATATGATTTCTCTTAAAGGGGAGTAGTAATCAGTTTCTTCAACTGATGTTATGGCTTCAGAGCCTTGGAAAGCTTGCTTTCTCATTGCTTTTCCGCTAAAAGTGTTTCTCTTTTTACAAAAGAAAGTAAAGTCTTTGTTAAATATACTACTACATTCACAAGGATTAGTAAATTGCTGGTAGCAAAGATACTTAAAATATATGACTAAATGGGCTTAACATTCCCTCTTGATTTAAGAACAGATTAAAGGTTTAAGGTTTCTCTGAGTATGAGTCGGTGTTTATAAACTTCCCCGATTTACCAAGCAATACAAACTGGAAGCTGACCATATTTATAAAGAATAACTTATGACAACATGACAATTGTTTTAAAAGATAAGCTTGAATTATTACATATAAAATTCAAGTTTTTCCTGCACAGAAGTGCAGTTTCTACTTTTTAAAGTTTCTTTTATAACTGAAGCAGAAAAATGTTCTTGAGTGAATCTTTACAGTCTTGAAGTAATATATTAGTAAATGAGAACCAGCTCATCAAAATGAGGCCTCAAATCTCTCTTCCACCCATGGGGTTTCTGATATCCACAAGCATGACTACGCATTGTGCAGTGGAGACTGGCTCCTGAGCACATCTCTAGTGGCCAGGCTGGCTTCCTCATGTCATTTCCTGTACCAAACAGATTACCAGAAATTCCAGCTACTGATTAGGTCCTAAAACAGTGAAGATCAGAAAGCAGAGGTAGCCTGATCCCTGGGAGTTGTTACTCTTGATTTGTCTTGAGGGAACCTGCAAATGTAATCATGGGATTCAGAGAAGAAGAGAAATGTATGTAATTCTAGGGCAAAGGGGTCTGGGAATTATAAAAGGAACTGAAAATGCAAAACTTGTAACACTGTACAGAGAAGAAATAGCTTTATATTAAAATGTGTATGTGTCTGTGAAAATACTGTTTCTCTAAAATTTATTGGGTCTGTGTCCACTACTCAGTAACTGACTTCAAAGCAAACAATATAAAACAATATCGTGTTATGAAGTCTAGACAGGCAGAAAGCACCATAGCTGAGGAGAGCTCTTCCTTTTAAGGAAGTCTCCTTATGTTTATATGGTGATGGTGACTGGATGGGGAAACATCTGGAAGTAAGTGCATAAGACCTGTGATGTTTAGTTAGCGATTGGGCAGCTGCCACCCTTTGCATCCGGGATTCATTTCCACAGCACCAGGATGTCACTCAGTCTCAGGTGACCTTTGCCATCTCTCTCTTCACCTTTCTGCCTGTTCTATCTGGTTTCAGCTCTGGTTTCCCTAAAGAGCTGTACATCGAAAGCAGCAGTTAAATGTCTGTGTTTTGTCATGTGTCTGCTAGAGCGCCCTCATAACTTCTGCCCCATGTCATCTCATGCCACACTTTCAGTATGCAGGATGTAGTGCTTCCTGTCGGGGACCAACCTTGAAAAAAATAATCTCTTGCCAGGGTAGGAGAATGGGGATCAGAAAAATAAGTAGAGTGCGAAGATACGAGTAAAATAATAAAACAGAAAACAGTCTAGTACTGGGAGGGCCTTCCAGTGAATACTGAAATTGCCGGTGTTTAATTGTCCATACACTTTTATACCCCAATATAAAAGGAAAAAGAAGGCAACAAAAGACTTCTTTAACATGGTACATACAAAGGACAACTTGAACAGTTAATTGCTTTGACACTTTGAGACATCAAGTCATTAGCATTTTATTGTTTAGGCAGTGAAGCCACCCTTGACCATGTATCCTAAAAGCAGCCACTCCCCAGGTAACCTGCAATTAGAAAAGAAGGAGCAAAAGTACACTTGCATATCCTGGCCATCTGTCAGCGGGAAGGGATCTTCCTGTATGAGCCATTTTAATGTCAAAAGAACCAAGTAACCACATCCTGATTCAGGATGTGTAACTCTTGATTACTGCTAGCAAAATTGAGCAACCTCTAACTCTTTGACCTTCAGACAAGATGGGAATAGGCTCACATTTTTGGGCCTCCACAGCTTGAGGGTCAAGGAAAAGTCAAGAAAGAGTTGTACTTGGAGAATAATCGTACTAAGGGCAGCAGCCCAGGCTGGGGAGGAGGGAGTAGATTCTGATCGTGTAGAAATCCCAGCACTGATTGGGGGTTTTCTTCATGATGTAGAGACAAGTTTTTTGGTAATACTAACAGTTGCATATTGTACCTTAAAAAGACTTTTATATAAAAGTATATATCATGATACTGAAATCTTTTACCTATCTTAATAGCAATCTTTAAAATCATTTTTCTAAAATCTAGAAGAACCATCTAGGATGAGTTCCGGAGAAGACTGGAGAGCAGTCACTCCTCACGTGGGAGTAGCTCCAACTCCATGCTCAGCTAGGAAGTGACCGCTGGTGTCCTGGGCAGTGTTCCCTTGCTGATTCAGACACCCAGCACGCTTTCCAGTTCTTAGAACAAAACTTCTCATTGAGAAATCACAGTAAGCATCTTTCTCTCCCTCCAGAAGTGCCCAATTGCTCTGCTCACTCACTCGTTAACTCACACTTCGTCCAGTAGCCGTTTTCCCCCAGCCTTGTGGTATCTGCCCTTAGTTTCCCCCAAAGAGAACAAAGGCACAAATTAAAAGCAAAAGATGAGTGAAAGTTGTGATTTTGTAGAAATTCCTAAAGGAATTACTTTACCTTCAGATGAATAATTTTAAAAAGATTTATTCATATTTTATGCGTATGGATGTTTTGCATGCCTGTCTGTCTGTGCATCCTGTGCACGCAGTGGCTGAGGGTGCCAGAAGAGGGTGACAGGTGGTTGTGAGCCTCCATATAGGTGCCGGAAAAATCAAAGCCTGGTCCTTTGGAGGAGCAGCCAGTGCTCATAACTGCTGAGTCACCTCTCCAGCCCTAATGTAGAATACATTTTAAAATTACTGACTTACCTGTTAAAATGATGGAACTAGCAGCTGGTTGTGGTGCTCGCCTTTAATCCCAGCACTCGGGAGGCAGAGGCAGGTGGATTTTTGTGAGTTTGAGTCCAGCCTGGTCTACAGAGAGTTTCAGGTTAACCGGGGCTGTTAACACAGAGAACACTGTCTCAAAAAAAACAAAAACAAAAAAAACAAAAACAAAAAACAAACAAACAAACAAAAAACCTGTAACTAACTATAGCTGTAGCTAGAAGGAAATCAGAAGCTGGGCCATTTTATTCTTTTGCTGAGAGAGTAATACCAGAGAAGTGCTCCACTACCTGCCAGGAGAGAGGCCAGTCAAGCCTGGAGACCTGTTCATATTTTGTTTCCGTAGAAATCCACTGTCTCAGAGCTAGTAAGAAATCTCTTCCATGCAATGAGTTTATTGCTGCAGCCGAATGGACGCATTTGCTTGGCTTTTGTATCTTGTAGAAACACTCCCTACTCAGTCAAGCATTGTGGGAACAAAACATTCAGAATGTGTCCATTGTTTCTAGTCTGCTCCTCATACAAGGCAGGAGGAAATTTTGACATATTAATTCCTCTGGACTCTGCAGGTCTCATGTGGGGAGGGAGGACCTGCTCATCTGGATGTGACATTGCAAGGGAGGCCTCCTGTTTGCTGTGCATTGCAGGGTACTAAGCAGAGGTTGTTTGCATTTCCTTCTTCTAGAAGCTCTCTTCCCTTGACCTTATAACCCAGGGAGCATCCTACCACTTTGAAGCAATGAGCTTGTTCAGTGCCAATCTCACTGGGTCCTTAGAGAAAACACAGACAAGGGTAAAGCAGCCCTAGAGATGATTAGGATAGCCTGCTGACGTCTGTAGATTGTATAGAGCTCACAGGCACATTGTAACTAAGGAGCTGATGTGACTGCTGAGGAGGACGGGGACTTTCACTTCCCTTGGGACCAGCCTGGTGTCTGCCTGTGGTCAGAGAACAACTGTGGATTGCTCCAGCCCTGCTACTGGATCGGTGCTATGGTTTACACTGGGAAGACTCCTGGCCTTCTCTGCTCTCCTCTGCTTGTAAATGGGCTAGTCGGGGCTCAGAGTGACATAGATGGATGTGTTTTTAACTGAATTTCTTGTTGATGCCTTAAAGGAAGAAACTTGTCCATCTTTATGCAGTACTGTGTGACATTCACACATGTGCGCATGCTGTGAGGTTTATGCAGTACTGTGTGACTCCCCTCAAACACCGTTTTCTGTTTTGCAGAGAAAACATTGCAACCCCTTCTCACAGCTTTAGAATTGGCATGGCCTCATGGCTGTCTCTTTGTAAATAATATGCAGCAGCACACATGGTTCTTTTCTTCCTGACCAATTCTAACTGTCTAGCAGTCTCTTTCTTCTGCATTCCCTTAGCGCTAACCATTTTTCTTTCTGAGGGTTGTTGGTGTAAGCTAGGCTGACTTTGTGATTATGTAACTTCTTTTCCCCTGACCACTTCTATTTTTGTTGTTGCTTATATTATCAACTCAGTTTAAAATATAAATAATCACTCCCCCCGAATAATATTTCCATACTGCTACATTGCCCTGGACTTCTCCGTAGCTATATTTTGTTTCATAATGCAAGACTATTGACTCGTTATACATTCTGAAAATTCTGGAACTGAGAAGTTGGCCTGGACATTGTGTGAATGAGTTGGAAGATCCCCAGCATCCCTCAGTAGAGCCAGACTGTCGGGGTCCAGTGGCAGTCCGGACCCTAAATTATTTCTCTGGACCAGACCCCAACATAAACTATCTCTCTGAACCGGCATGGAGGCACGGGAATAAAGGCACAACTCACATGGCTTTAGTGGGAGGAAGATTCTCCGTGATCCCTCATGAAATCCTGAGTTCACATCCTGAGAAATTCCTCCTGTTTAGTCTCCAAACAGATTATATATCAAAACATAAACAGAGGGGGAAATACATTAGCATTCTGTTTCCTAGGCAACCAGGTGAATGGCTTTTAGTCACGTCCACATCTACCTATGCCTGCTGTCACTTCTTGCTCTGTATGCTAGCTCAGTCATGTAGGCTAAATAAGCACCTCTTTCCAGGCATCCTCCAAATTACAAAGAAAGGAACAAAACAACATCCTGACCTTTTGTTAGGGTAGCGACAGTCTGTCTGGAAGGGTATGTGACCACTTCAAGTGTGACCTATGGCTTGAGAGCCTGGCTGCCATAACATATAGAAATGTGGGCCTACTTTATGGACCAGACTTTACTCCTTTTCCTGTAGCTCTGCTGTGAAGTGTCTAGTCCATACAGGAACAGGCACAGGATGTGGCCTGCAATGACCCGATGAACACTGACAGAGTCCTCGGGGAAAGATAAACATGTAAGGTCAGATAGAGGTCACATCCATTTAGAGCCTCAGGACTAAGACTATGACTGTAGCCATGACTTGAATTTTTCAGTCTCCTGATTCCTGATGCAGTGTTCTAGATGCACTAATGTCCAATAAGATACAGAACACATTTGCATAAAGAACCTGGAACACACAGATTAACCCCCAGTGAAACGGTTGAGGATTCAGTAAGCCATCTTTCCCCTGCTTAGGTGCTTTTGCATCCTTACTCCACCAGAAGGTGGAGAGGGCGCAGGAAATGTATTCGCTCAGAAAACAAATGTGCCCCGCTATAGAATGTGGAATGAAAGCAGAGTAGCTTAAAACGTTTCTAGAACATTCTAAGGGATGGAGCAATATCACTGGCTATGTGGAGTCAACCATTTAAACGTTTTCAGTTTTAAAGAGAGATGACCGAAGTGCTGCTCCAGGGAGCACAGTGCTGCTCCAGGGAGCACAGTGCTGTTCCAGGGAGCACAGTGCTGTTCCAGGGAGCACAGTGCTGCTCCAGGGAGCAGGCACCAACAGCCAGTCTCCCCAGTAGGGGGACTCCGAGCACAGCAGCCTAGGAACTATTTGGTCATTCTGGTGCCCTTCACAAACAGGTTTTCTTCCTAAACCACAACAGGTCATCACAGTAAGAAGAAATTGTACGCGTGGAGCCCAGGCATCCCAGGGGAACTCTTAGCTACTACCCACAATTCAGTTTCTTTAGAATACAAATGCTGTGTATGTCGTGTGTGCACACCTAGGGTCGCAGGAGCCTGTGTGTCCATTTTGGAAGAAAAAGGCCTTTCCCAGCGGAGCAGACATAATGCACAGACTGGAAAATCACAGTTGCTATTAGCAGCCAAGTCTTTCGTGAAGGTCAATTTATGGATTTTACCTAGATAAATCAAGTTGCTAGATTAGGTCCTATCCATTTTTAAAAGTCTGTAAAACTAGGATGACTGCCTATAAAACTGGAGAAACAGTACAGAGACAAAAATGTGGGGGGACATCGATTTTGATGCCCTTTGCAAACAAAGATAAACGCATCCAGCCTTGGCACATGTATGTGGACACACACACATACTCATGAATTAAAGCAAACAGAAAAAGCACTTTGTCTTTTTTCTTACAAACAGAAAGAAAACCCACTTAAGCTGCTGTTATTCCACCCTCCTCCGATTCCTTGCGTGGGTTTCCCTGGGCTCTGAACGCTCATGTGCATCTCGGTCTCCATTTCTCTTGAGGACTGTTGCAGAGGAATCATATCCCAACTCGACCTTAAATCCGTGTTCTTACTTTGAAGATTACTTTTGTCTCCAAACTATTGTATAAATGATGTATCATTTATATAAATGTATTATTCAAACAGTTTTCCAGAGAAGGCCGTGCAGATATTCTGGTTATGGCATCTCCCTGGCTAGGCAAGTGCTATGGGAACACATTCTGCTCCTTCCACTTGGGCGTAGTCTCTTATCCGTAAAAGCAGTGGTAAATGTGCACCCACTCTCTTGCTTCCGGCTCCCGCTTCTGGCTGCTAGACTCTGCTCCTGTTCACAGAGGACTGTTGTCTAGGACAGTGATCTGTACGTTTTCCCCGAAAATAAATACCTTTTATTATTCATAATTCTGACTGGTGTGGGATTGTTTTGTGACTTACGCCATCAGGTAAGTATATGATTAAATATTCTCAAAGACCTACAGCAATGTAAGCTCCATAATTAGCATTTTTTTACATTTTAATGTCACTATAAGTGTTGCCAAAAGTAATGACGAGAATATAAGGATCGCTTGACTCCCTTTCTTTTATCCTCTAGATTTCTGGAAGTAGCATTTCACTGCCTTCACGGACTATCAACATATAATCCTACCGGAGGAGGTTGGTGCTGCAGTGGGAGGGTCTGGTTCCAGGCTTCTGTGCCTTAGCTGGTCTGACTCCTCCTTTCCCTCAAAGCTATTCAAATCCCTACTAAATGAGAGAAAATACAAGTATTTGGTCTTACAAAAGTAAGTCATTTGATTGGCATGGCAGTCACTCTCCTTTTAATCTCTGCCAATGCATCCCCTCACCTGTCCTTGTGGACTTCGGCATCAGCTTTCACCTTGCCTTGTCCCGAGTTGCCCAGCTTTGCTCCACTGAGTTTTCCCTCTTTATGCAGAGGTCACTTCCTTTAGCTTTATGGCTACTGAAGCCTCAACATACTCTTTGAGGCTACAAAACCACTATGGAGCTTAGCTTTTTGGAAAAGGGGAAATAATAAAAGTGAAGGAGAGTCATAGAGGAAAAAATGGTGCTATTCTTTAGTCTTTCTTTTAGTTCCCTGTATTTTTATTACGTCACCATGAAATAGAATATAACTAAGGGATAAGTAAACAAATGCCCTCCATTAACCACCATCACATTTCTGAAAACATTAGAAAAGTTGAGAGCACATAGTTTTCCCAGATGAAGCACAGACAGACTGGCAGGATGTTTAGGCTGCACAGGGATAGAGTAAGAGACAGTGGTGGTGATGGTGGGGCTTTTTGGGGGGAGGGATATGGAGTATGGGTAATACTTCAGACGTTTTGGGGGTATGGAGTATGGGTAATACATCAGACATTGGGGGTATTGAGTATGGATAATACATCAGACATTTTGGGGATATGGATTATGGGCAATTCATCAGACTGCCTACATAGACATGTGTAGGATACTAATTCCTGAATAATCAGCTGCCAGTGAAGGTAACTGTCATCAATCCACCACTGTTAAATATAGTAAGCAGTCAATATTTAAGACGAAGACTGACAATTATAAGAAATATTTGTTTAAAATCGACTTAGGACAAATTGGAATTTTTTTCCGTTTTTTTCCAAAGCAAAATCCACTTTGTTGTTACCTTCTGAGGATTCTTGACTGACACTTTAATCAATACCCAATGGTCCAAGGATGTGGGTTACTACTGAAGACCGAGGCCTTTCACACAGCTGAAACCCTCTATGATTCAGTATACTGGAAACCTAAGTGAACAGTACCTCTAGTGCAAGAGTTTTGAAGCCATAGGACAGTGCTTGTGCTCTCTGGGTGGGAGGTGGGAGGAGGGATGCTGAGGACCTTTGTCACTGTATATCAGAAGGTGGTAGTAGATGACAGACTGTGTGAGCCACATGGCAAGGGGAAGCAGCATCAGTTTAGGATTAGAATCGGCACACTCAGACACAACTAGAAAGAACCACACTCAGGGTGCTTACAGCTGGGAGAACATTAGATCTCAGTACGAAAAACGTAGCCAGTCAGGGCAATGTCTGAATTAATTGTGACCTTGAGAGACCCATGACACATAACTCCACAGCCTGCAAGAATTTTTCCCTGGAGGAGAAAAACTTCAGAGAAGTAATGAGTCACCTTCAAAATAAAACACAGCCCCCCTCTGCTCCTGATGTTAAATGCTTCTTTGCCGTGAACGGTTCAGCAAGTCAATGAATACCTGCAGAAGCCCAGAGAGCTTCTGGGTCATCTCTCTGCATGTAAAGGGAGGATGGAAAGTAGAGGTGCAGACTGTGGCGAAAAGCATGTACCTACACCAGACCAATATTTAAATATACAAAAAGTCCATAGTTGTGGATGTGTGTATAAATACATGAGTACATACATATATGCACTTCTGAATATAGACCAAATTATCACTGGAATGATAATTTCCATTTGGAATGGAATAGCTGGTTTACTGGGAACATTCATCTTCATTGCAAAATGATAATTTTAGGCTTGTGTTCTCAGGTCACACGGAGAACATGCCGGTAGAAATAAGGAAGTAAACTGTAGAGAAATGTTCAGAAGTGAGAATGTGTCTGTTGCATAAATCCATGCATGCACAGGCTATCTTCACAGGAACCAGAGTCCAAGATTCACCCAGACTCAGCCAGGCCAGGAGCCCCCTCATTTCCCCAGAGCCCTCCTGCTCCCCCTCCTGACCTCCCTTGTGATGTGCAGTTATGCCCTGCTCCGTCTGGGCTGTGAGCGGCCTCAGAGCTCTCCCAAGCTCAGCAGGAAGACATCTGTGCTCCTGGGCCAAAAGGGAAGTCTGCTCTTCCTCTTGTAGGAGTGATGGAAGTGACTTCCAGTTCCAGAGGAAGATGGTGGGTGGCATCCAGTTCCAGAGAGTCCAGGCCATGTCTTTCCTCCAACTGAGGCTCCAACTCATTCTCACAGGCAGCTCCTTTGATTCCTGGACTGCAGCCTCCTCCCCTCCACCCCTAAACTCCATGCTGAACTCTTTGGGCAACTGGAGGACCTGCAGTGTGTTTGGTGGAAGTGATGGGAAGGGGAAGGTCTGACCTACAGATGCCCTTGAGGGACATCAGGGGAATCCATCTTTACCTGAAGCAGAAGAAATACAGTTACCATGCCTAGGAGATTAATGGAGTCAAAATCACTCTCCTCCTTCTCTGGAAGAAGAGTGTTGAAAAGACAGACCTGGGGTCCTCTGGCAATCATTCTTCTTGGGTACTCTAACACCTCAAACTTGAACATCTAGCTGGATTATTCCAAGTGACTCCTATTTATACTTTGGTCATATTGGATTTATATGAATTTAGGAAATACTTTAATAACATTAAACATACATATATGAGAAATATATTTATATCCAGGGAGATCAGTCTCATAGAGATGACTGACCTGGTATTTATTCATTTGCCTATCTATTTTTGTTAATTTTCATGTATTTCTAAGACTTACACAATTTCATGTAAAAACAAATTTATGTTCACATTTTATTAAAATCTGTAGTAACTGTCTGGGGAGCACAGTAGAGCTGATCCTGTTGTCAGGGGATGCAGGTGACCCAGCCCTGGAAGCAGAGCTTGAGAGCGACAGAGCTGACCCTGCCTTCCCCCATGTGTCATGTGGTGGCATGGGTAAAGGAGCCATGACTTCCCTCTCCACCCCCTGCTGCCTATGGCAGGTGAGAGAGCTGAGCCTGGGATCACAAGAGTGAGAGAACTAACCCTGCCCTACACCAGCCACAGTACACAGAAAAGCTCCCTGTACCCAGCCTGGGAACACACTAGAGAAAACCCTGTCTAGATTGCTAGTGAGCCAGTCCTGAGGGCAGGAGAGCAGCAGAGCTGGCTGACTCTCCTCCCTGCCCTCACCATACCCTTTACAGCAGTCAGGAGAGAGGGCCCTGTACCGTGCTTGGGCAAAATAGTAGAGCTGACCCTGGCGGATATGAGTTGGGAGTCTGGATCTGGCGGCCCCAAGAGCAGAAGAACTGGCCCCACTCTATGCTGTAGGCTGCATTGGGTGAGCTAGCTGAGGCAGTGCTCATTAGGTAGTGACAAGGGAAGTCAGTGAGCGGACTAATGCAGATGTCACCCAGGCCCAGAGCCAGGGCTGTGTTGGGCTAACCACCCCAACATTTACCAAATCTATGAGCTATTAGAGCAGAGAAAGAGGACAAACCTACAGATCCAAACCAGCAGGATCTCCATGAAACAAGACAACAAGATATCTAAGAGGAGCCCCAGTGAGAGCCCATAATCGGCGGTGTAGCAGAAACCAGAGGCCTCTATCCAGACCATTGACCAGTCAATGAAAGATGAACCGACTAAAGGGTAAACTGTGCATCTCAATGGGCCACGCCACAGCTTCCATGACAAGATTCTTCTTTTTTGTTTTTTGTTTGTTTGGTTTTTGTTTCCTTTTTAATTTGGTTTTGGAGGGAGGTTGCAAGGGCAGAGAATAGATACTAAGGGAAAGGAGGTAAGTGAGATAAGAATGCATGATGGGAAATCCACAAAGAATCAATAAAAGTAAAAGAATAATTTTCATGTTATTTACTAGACATTTTGTTTGATTTAATTCATATAATTAATAACATGGATTATTTGAAATCAAAATCACCCACATTTTATAAACCAAACAAAAAGAAAGAATGGTAATGGTCAGATCTATTGCTGTTGCATGTGCAGGTTAGGAATGTGGCCGTTTCTGACACTTACTTCAAGGATTAGATGTGAGGAAGCAAACAACCCGACATTTAAAGCCATCAGTTACAGGAAGAGGCATTCATCTCATTCAGTTATCTTAATGCTAGAAAGAAAAGTAAAGAAAGCTGATGGTCTCAAAGCAGAGGTCTGGGTATGAATAACGCCTGGAGTAAACTTAAAGATGAAACCAGATTTCCTTTGCAAGCTCCTTGAAGAAAATAAAGTGCACTTCTGAAAATAAAAAAGCACATGTTAAAATTCCTGGAAGACAATTTTAAAGAACTATTCCAAGATGGCACCATGAAATATAGGAGAAAACACAAACATACCTCCAGAATGACATTATGAAACTAATACATAGTTTGAGAGAGTGGGATGGTGAGGAGACAGAGATGAGAAGACAAAACCGGAGTATTGGTGTTAAAGAAATCCGTCTAGACGCACAGCCTAGATAAAACCACAGAGGAAAGGATTTTTGAACTTGAAGACATGTAGGACAGAATGACTGAAGAAAGGTTGAATTGTGTATATTCCAGAAGATGACAAGGGAGGTCAAAAAGGGAATTCAGTGAAATAATAGTTACATTTACCCTCATATTTGAAACAATTTGGACATCCAGGGAAGGCTTCATCAGGGACCAGGTACAACTAATATTTTTGTTTCTGCCATATTCCACACAGACCACAGGCTCTATCTGGGGAGTTTGAATCTGTGCCCCCAAGTTGGAACAGGGAAAGGTCCAGTGAGTCACCTGGTAGAGCATGGTGACTTTACAATACCAAGAGTGCGTAAGGCAGAAATCCCAAACGCACAAAACTGGCCTTGATCTGTTCTTGCACGATCCTGGCACTGCAATGATAGTAAGTAGACCCTCGGAAAAGTTGCCCACAATCGTAAGGGGCTGTTGGAAATACTGTAACAGTCTTCCTTGAACCCCATCTTCTCAAACACAATGGCCAGAGCTTAGTATCTGTTGTCATCACCCATAGTGCTGATTGTGGCCACAATACAGACGAAGTTCCTGCAGGATTAGTTAACAGGCTAGATAGCCAAGGAAACAAATAGGCCCTGGACACAAGGGCTTGTCTCCTCCTCCTCCTCTGTTGTTTGAGACAGGGTTTCTTTCTTGTAGCCCTGGCTGTCCTGGAACTCTCTATTAAACCAAGCAGGCCTCTAATTCACAGAGATCCACCTGCCTCTGCCTTCTGAGTGCTAGGATTAAAGGCTGCGCAGCCACCGCCCAGCAAGGGTTGGTCTTCGTAGACATTCCTTGCGTGTTCCTGATATGGTCTGCAGAAGAAAGAGGTGAGTCCGTCTGTTGTCATCTGAGAGGTAACTGGAAGAAAGGAGATGTCAAGCCTAAAGAGAGTAAGTCTTCCAGGCTTGGTCAAAGAATAAAAATCCACAGATGTTTCCCCCCCTCTGAAGTAACATTCTGATTCATTTCAAATTTTGGGAATCAGATGAAAACAAAAGAAATGCACACAGATACAATAAACATGTGGACTGGTGCTATTTTCCTGTATAGGGTGTGGTGGCATAGCCATTGAATCACAGGAGAGGGCTCCAAGAGTTTTGCAATAATAATCTGCAATGAAATAAAATGAAAGTTCAAATTACCTGATTTTCTTTTCTACTGTTTTTTTCTCTACATTGGTTTATTTTTTTTATATTTAAAAATTTCTATCTCCTCCCCTCTTCCTCCCCCTTCCCTCCACCCATACCCAGCCTCCCTCCCTCTTCAGGCCAAGGAGCCATCGGGGTTCCCTACTCTATGTTAAGACCAAGGTCCTCCCAACTCCCCCCAGGTCCAGGAAGGTGATCAACCAAGCTGAGAAGGCTCCCACAGAGCCTGTCCATGCAGAAGAGTCAAAGCTCAAAGCCTTTGTCATTGGCTTCTCAGTCAGCCTCCACCCGTCAGCCACATTCAGAGAGTCTGGTTTGGTCTCATGTTCCATCAGTCCCAATTCAACTGGAGTTGGTGATCTCCCGTTAGTTCTGTCCCACCGTCTCTATGGGTGAACGCACCCCTCACGGTCCTGACTTTCTTTCTCATATTCTCTCTCCTTCTGCTTCTCATCAGGACCTTGGGAGCTCAGTCCGGTGCTCCAATGTGGGGCTCTGTCATTTTCTTCATCTATCGCCAGGTGGAGGTTCTATGGTGATATGCAAGAAATTCATCAGTATGGCTATAGGAACTGGCCTTTTCAGGCTCCCTCCCCTCAGCTGCCCAAGGAACTAGCTGGGGGCGTCTCCCTGGAAACCTGGGAACCCCTCTAGGGTCAAGTCTCTTGACAACCCTCAGATGGCTCCCTAAATTAAGATATATGCTTCCCTGCTCCCATATCCACCCTTCCTGTATCCCAAGCATCCCATTCCTCCGAGCTCCCCCCATTCTCCCCTTCACGCTTTTCTCTCCCCATCTTCCCTTGGCCCCATCTCGCCCCACCCTCAAGTTCCCAATTTTTGCCTGGTGATCGTGTCTACTTCCAATATCCAGGAGGATTACTGTATTGTTTTTTGGGAGGTTCACCTTCTTATTATCTTCTCAAGGATCCCGAATTATAGGCTCGATGTCCTTTAATTATGGCTAGAAACCGATTATGAGTGAGTACATCCCATGTTAATCTTTTTGGGTCTGGGTTACCTCACTCAGAATAGTGTTTTCTATTTCCATTCATTTGCATGCAAAATTCAAGATGTCATTGTTTTTTACCGCAGAGTAGTATTCTAACATGTATATATTCCACAGTTTTTTCATCCATTCTTCCACTGAAGGGCATCTAGGTTGTTTCCAGGATCTGGCTATTACAAATAATGCTGCTATGAACATAGTTGAGCAAATGCTTTTGTAGTATGATTGGGCATCTCAAAACAACTTTGAGATATCATCTTACACCTGTCAGATTGGCTATAATCCAAAACACCAATAATAACCTTTGCTGGAGAGGTTGTGGGGTAAGGGGTACACTCATCCATTGCTGGTGGGAATGCACTTGTGCAACCACTTTGGAAAGCAGTGTGGTGGTTTCTCAGGAAATTCGGGATCAACCTACCCCAGGACCCAGCAATTCCACTATTGGGAATCTACCCAAGAGATGCCCAATCATACTACAAAAGCATTTGCTCTACTGTTTTTTAAAAGAGCTAGCTATTTGTTTATTTATTTATTTATTTATTTATTTATTGTTTGCTTGTTTGTTTGTTTGTTATGCAGTGTTCTGGCATGTAGGGCACGAAATCTCATTATAGATGGTTGTGAGCCATCATGTGGTTGCTGGGAACTGAACTCTGTACCTCTGGAAAAGCATCTCTTATCCTCTGAGCCATCTCTCCATCCCTCTTTTCTATTCTTTTTATTGTGTGAAAATGCTGTGTCCTTCAAATATATTTCTCCCCAAATCTCTTTTCTTTAAAACTATCTTGATATCATATTTTACTATATAAGGCCCGGTTTCTCAACATAATCAATGTGAACTCCCAGGAGGAAATTTAAATAGGCTATGTCATGTTTCTTGGATTGCTTCAACTTGCCCCTCCCAGTGAACTTCAGCTGCCTGACTTGGGTGTGTTTGGTCATGCCTCTAGCCTGGTCACCATCCACAGTCTTCTGATTGTGGCAAATAGGAACCCAAAGCCTCATGGGTATTTGAATAAAAGGGTAGAGTACATAAGAGCTACAAAGCATCAATTATAAGTTCATAGCTGATGTGAAGAAAGTTTTAGGAACTCACTGGTGCCTGTGGAGGTATATTCTGATGAAAACACTAAGCAATCATCTGTAAGTCAGCTGGGGCCAGTTTTGTGATTGAGTAATGTGTCTAGTGTAGGCAATGAACTTTTAGTGCTTGGGCGGAGAGGGAAGTGAAGAGAGAGTCTCTGGCACTGTGGAGACAGAATACGAGTGGAAACCATTAATCTAGAATCAGCTGTGCATTTTTCAGTCTGAAAGATCCCAGAGAGTAAGGCAAGGACAAGGGCCAAATGTGGGACTTTCTGGGGATCATCCATGACTTTCTAAACCATTTCACTTCCTCCTGTCTCTGGGAACTTAGTGACTGTGAAGGGTTAACTGTTAGAGAATGTATAGCATGCAAGTGCTCACAAGGCAGAGTGAGGACTGTTTCCCAAGAGAACAGAGTCTCCTTGACACTGGGTTTCTTCTAGCAGGGTGCTAGAAGTTCCTTGATACCATTACTTGCTCTATCTCTTGTCACACGGGGCATCCAACAGAGAAATTGCTAAGATCACTCACCCAGTAGAGGAGCACCTGAGAGTGCATGTGCTCTTTATTAGGCACAAGTTCTGTCAAGATGGTTGTTGTTGCCTCTCCCTTGATATCAAGAGCTACTGAATACCAGCCTCAGCATTCCCTCAGGGCTCAGAACAGGACTTCTCCAACAAGCCAAAGCTGGCTTGTGAACGTGATCTGAGGGGTACAACAAACTGACTGATTTAGGCATGTCTCTTCTGCATGTTTCTTTATTCCTTGGGGGAAGAAGAAAGAAGGGATAAGAAGAAGAGGCATAGGGGCATAGTGGCATAAGGTATAAGGGCAAAGCATCAGACTATAAGGGTAAAGGAGAAGCATAAGGCTAAGGGCAAGGGTAAAAAGGGCATAAGGGCATAAAAGGGGTAAAAAGGAGGGATAAGGGTAAGGAGGGGTGATCTCTACAAAGTTTTCAGTCTATATAGGCATACAGACAAGTTAACAATACCATAGCTAATAACAATAGTATCAAGCATGCATTTTCACAGTCTGTGGATCTGGCAAGGAACTGAAAGAAAAAAATCACATGGTGATCTTATTAGATGCTGGAAAAGCCCTTGACAAAATCCAACACACCTTGAAGATAAAAGTCTTGGAGAGATCAGGGATACAAGGGACATACCTAAACATATTTTTTTAAAAAAAAAAAAAAAACATGCAACAAGCTGATTTCCAACATCAAATTAAATGAAGAGAAACTCAAAACAATTTCACTAAAATCAGGAATAAGGGAAGCTGTCTAATCTCTCCATACCTATTCAGCATAGTACTTGAAGTTATAGCTAGAACAATAAGACAACTAAAGGAAATCAAGGGGCTATGAATTGGAAAAGAAGAAGATCAAAGTATTATTTACACATGATATTATAGTATATATATAAGCAACCCCAAAAGCTCTACTAAGGAAGTCCTACAGCTGATAAATATCTTTAGGCAAATGGCTGAATACAAGAAAGTCTCAAAAACAAAAACAAAAAACTCCAGTAGCCCTCCTTTATACAAAAGATAAATGGGATGAGAAAGAAATCAAAGAATCAACACCCTTTACAATAACTTTAAATAATATAAAATATCTTGATGTAACTCTAACCAAGAAAGTGAAAAACCTGTATGACAAGAGCCTTAAGTCTTTGAAGAAAGAAACTGAAAAAGATATCAGAAGATGGAAAGATCTCCCAAGCTCATGGATCAGTAGGATTAACATAGTAAAAATGGCCATCTTACCAAAAGCAATCTACAGGTTCAGTGCAGTCCCCATCAAAATTCCAAAATAATTCTTAAAAGATCTTGGAAGAACAATATTCACCTTCTATGAAAAAGAAAAAAATCTAGGATAACTAAAGTAACACTGTAAAATAAAAGAACTTCTGGAGGTATAACCATTCTGATTTCAAACACTACTACAAAGCTGTGCTAAGAAAAACCATATGACATTAGCATTAAAACAGACAGATGGATCAATAGAATCGAATCACCCAGATAAATCCACATGATATCTGACAAAGAAACCAAAATTATACAATGAGAAAAGGAAAGCATCTTCAACAAATGGTGATGGTATAAGTGGATGTCAACATGTAGAAGAATACAAACTGATCCTTATCACCCTGCACAAAACTCAAGTCCAAATGGATCAAAGAAGAGATATACAGAACTTGATAGAAGAGAAAGTGGGAAATAATCTTGAGCACATTAGCACAAGAGACAACTTCCTGAATAGAATGTCAATAAGCACAGGCACTGAGGTAAAAAATTAGTAAATGGGACCTCATGAAATTGAAGTTTCTGTAAGGCAAAGGACACCATCAATAGGACAAAACGGAAGCCTATAGAATGAGACAAGATCTCCACCAACCCCACATCCTACAGAGGGCTGATTTCTAGAATATATAAAGAACTCAAAAAACTATATATCAACAAACCAGATAACCCACTTAAAAAGTGGGGTACAGCAGGCCAGGTCACTGGGAGAAGTCTCAACAGCATAACAGGTGGGTCAGGCCTCCAGGAAGAGCCTCAGGAGTGTAGCAGGCTGAGGTGATAGAAGTGAACTCCAGAAATTATCTGACCACTGGAGCTTCAGCCTCAGCACCACTTGCACCTGGAGGATTGATCATCTGAGCCTTGGGCCCATAGGCACCTGGAGGAACATCACTGAAGGCTCTTCCCTGCTTATACTGGAAGAAGCATTCAATGGAGCCACAGCTCCCAACTACACCAATTAAAGGAAAAGAGACCTCCCCCCAAATACAGGCTCCATCTGTTCTGATTGGAGGAAGGGATATGTAGACAACAGGGTAGGAATACACTCAGCAACATACAGAGCAACACAGCACCACCAGAAATTAGTGGATCTACAACAGCAAGACCTGAACATCCCAACGCAGATGAAGAACATGACCTTAAGAATAACTTTATGAAGATGATTGAGACATTTAAAGAGGAACTGAAAAATTACATTAAAGAAGTAGAGGAAAAGACAAACAAAAAATTAGAAGAAATCAACAAATCCTTTAAAGAACACCAAGAGAAAGCAATCAAACAGGTTAAAGAAATGGTTCGAGACTAGAAAATTGAAATAGAGGCGATAAAGAAAACACAAACTGAGGGAAATTTTGACATGGAAAATCTAGATAAATAACCAGGAACTACAGAAGTAAGCATAAAAAACAGAATACAAGAGATGGAAGAGAGAATTTTAGGCATTAAGATACTACAGAGGAAATAGATTTATCTGTCAAAAAATGCTAAATCCAACAAATTCTTAACATAAAACATCCAGGAATTCTGAGACAGCATGAAAAGAGCACCTAAGAAAAACAGGAATTGAAGGAGGAGAACTCTAGCTCAAAGGCACAAGAAATACATTCAACAAAAACATTGAAGAAAACTTTCCCAACCTAAAGAAGAACGTGCCTATGAAAATACAAGAAGCTTACATAACACCAAATAGACAGGACCAAAAAAAAAGTCCCCACACCACATAATAATCAAAACACTAAACATGCAGAATAAAGAAAGAATATTAAGAGTTGTAAAAGAAAAAGGCCAAGTAACATATAAAGGCAGACCTATCAGAATTACACCTGACTTCTCAATGGTAACAATGAAAACCAGAAGGTTGTGGCCAAGACACTACAGATGGCCAATCCAGACTACTATATCCAGCAAAGTTTTCAGTAAGCATAGGTGGAGTAAATAAAATATTACACATTAAAAGCAGACTTACAGAATACCTACAAATCCAGCCCTACAGAAAGTACTAGAAGAAAACTCCAACCCAAGGAAGTTAGCTACACCCACAAAAACACAAACAATAGATAATCCCACATCAGCAAATCCCAAAGAAGAGAAATTTACACAATACCACCATCATCATCAACAACAAAAATAACAGGAACTAGCAATCATTGATCATTAATATTTTTTAATATCAATGGACTCAACTCACCTATAAAAAGACACAGGCTAACAGATTGGATACAAAACCTGAATCCATCCTTCTGCTGCATACAAGAAATACACCTCAGATATTCTGCAAATCAGATATTTACATTATGAGTCATACCAGTAGCAAAATTATGGCTTTGAAGTAGCAACGAAACAATTTTGTGTTTTCATATATGAAGGCTGAGAACCACTGGAACAGATGGTTGAAGCCCAGGCCAGATTCTTGGTTGGGACTCCAAAGTTGCCCCAGTTGTTGAGATCAAAACAGTTTTGACTAGAGCTGCAATCAGGAAAGCTTCCTGAGCATCTTCAGCTATGAAACACTGCACTAACTAGCTCAACGTACTGAGGTCCTTGTAAGGGAAGAGCAGCTTGTCATCCTCTATGGGTTCCAGGGTTTCAGCAGTCAATGCTGTTCTGTTCTTCCTGCTAGGCATCCAACAGGCTCAGTAAGGGCAGCTGCCCCCTGTTTGTGCTGCCTCTGGAAAGACATGGATGACCATTTCCAAGTGCTGGGCAACTCTTGATTCAAATCATGGCAGACAGGGAAAGTCAATCCTAGTCTGTCCTCCTCTCGGGCTGCTTGTGTGTGGTGTCTTGCAGACTCATGATGGTGTCCCTGTGTGTGGGTGGATCTCCCTGTTTAAATTCCTAGAAATTCTTTAGATAGTTTCAGGAACTGTTTTTAGAAATTGTTCAATAATATGACTTTAGCCTTTTTTCTGGAATTATCCATTTTTGATAGCTTTTTTAAATGTTATTTTATACCTCATCTCTTTCACATTCCCTGTCTCTCCATTCTAGTTAAATTCTTAATTTTTCCGCAACTAATTTTATTCTTGTAGTCAATTAGCCTATTCACTGAAACCAATGGCTCAATTTTCTCTATCTTCTGCATTTTGACTACTTTTTTTGCCCTTTTCTTTAAGGGCAAAAACTGCTGTTCTTTTCTCTTAAATTCCCTAGAATGGCCCCAGTGCTCAGTGGATAAAGGCACAAAGGTGTTTACTATTAAGCCTGTCACCCTGAGTGTGACCTGATGGAAGGAAAGAACTGATTTTTGCTAGTTGTCCTCTGTCTTCCATGTATGATATGTTACCTGCCACCCTCAACCAGCATAAATAAATGAATTTAGTAAAATCTTTTTTAAAAAGAACAAGAATAGGGCCTGGAGAGCTGACTCAGCAGTTAAGAGCACTGGCTGCTCTTCCAGATGTCTTGAGTTCAATTCCCAACAACCACATGGTGGCTCACAACCATCAATAAGGAGATCTGGTGCCCTCTTCTGGCCTGCAGTCATACACTGTATTCATGAAAATAATAATAAAGAGCAAAGACAAAATTAAAAAAATACACCTCAACTACAAAGATAGTCATTACCTCAGAGTAAAGTGTTAGGAAAAGATTTTTCCAATCTAACAGACCTAAGAAACAAGCTGGAATAGCTCTCCTATTATCTAACAAAATAGACTTCAAACAAAAATTAGTCCAAAGAGATGAAGATTAGTCATATCCATCAGAGAAAAAAATTCACCAAGATGAAGTCTCAATTCTGAACATCTATGTCCCAAATAGAAGGACACCCACATTTGTAGAAGAAACATTACTAAAGTTTTAATCACACATCAAGTTCAACACACTAATTAATAGTCAGAGACTTCAACACTTCACTTTCACCATTGGACAGGTCTGCCAGACAGAAACTTAACAGAGAAATAAAGAAACTAACAGATATTATGACTCAAATGGACTTAACAGACATCTATAGAATATTCTACTCAAACACAAGAGAATATGCCTTCTCAGCACTTCATGGATCCTTCTCTAAAATCAACCTAATACTCAATAGCAAAGCAAATCTCAACAGATGCAAAAATTGGAATAACTTTGTTTGTCTTATCGGATCATCCTGGTTTAAAGTTAGAATTCAATAACAACACTAATTGTAGAATTCCCATAAACTCATGAAAACTGAACAATGTTCAACTGAATCACCACTGGGTGAAGGAAGAAATAAGAAAGAAATTAAAACTTCCTAAAATTCAATGAAATGCATAATATATTATAATATATACCCAAACTTATGGAACACAATGAAAGCAATGCTAAGAGGAAAGTTCCTAGCACGAAATGTCTAAATAAAGAAGCTGGAAAAATCTCACACTACTGAATTAGCAGAATACCTGAAAACTCTAGAACAAAAAGAAACAGACTTATCCAGGAGGACTAGATGACAAGAAATAATTAAATTGAGAGCTGAAATCAACAAAATAGAAACAAGGAAAACAGTACAAAGAATCAATGAAACAAAGAGTTTGTTCTTCAAGAAAATCAACAAAATAAACAAATTTTTATCCAAACTAATCAAAAGGGAAAGAGAGAATATCCAAATTAACAAAATAAGAAATGAAAATGGGACATAACAACAGACATGGTGAAGGAAATCTAGAGTATCATCAGACCATACTTCAAAAACCTGTACTCCGCAAAATTGGAAAACTTAAAAGAAATGGACAATTTTCTGAATAAGTACCACATACCAAAATTAAATAAGGACTAGATAAGCATAGACCCATAACCACTAAAGAAATAAAAACAATCACCAAAGCCTCCAAATTAAAAAAAAAAAGCCAAGGGCTTGATGGTTTCAGCACAGAATTCAACCAGAATTTTGAAGAAGAACTAATACCAATACTCCACAAATGTTCAACACAATAGAAACAGAAGAAACATTGCCAAACTCTTTTGTACAAGGCTACAGTTACCCTGTTGCCAAAACGTAAGAAGGAGAATGACAGACCAATATCTCATGACCATTGATGCAAAAGTACTCAATAAAATACTGCTAAACTGAATTCAAGAACATATCAGAAAATCCACCATGACCAAGTAGGCTTCATCCCAGAGATGCAGGGATAGTTCAACATAGGGAAATCTGTTAATGGAATCCACCATATAAACAAACTGAAAGAAAAAAAACAAACACATGATTATTCATTAGATGCTGAAAAATCTTTCAACAAAATTCAACATCCCCTCATAATAAAGGTCTTAGGAGAGAGCAGGGACACAAAGTGATGTGGGATTCCCCTCTGTATGATGTGAATATGTTTTATTATCATTGGTTAATGAAGAAGTTGCTTTGGCTCGTGGCAAGGCAGAATAGAGCTAGGCAGGGAGAACTAAATTGAATGCTGGCAGAAAGAAGGTAGAGTTCAGAGAGATGCCATGTAGATGCCAAAGAAGACAGATGCCCGGGAACCTTACCAGTAAACTATGAGTCTCATGGTAAAATATAAAATAATATGAATAGGTTAATTTAAGATGTAAGAGTTAGTTAATAAGAAGCCCGAGCTAGTAGGCTGAGCAGTATTTTAATTAATACAGTTTCTGTGTTATTATTTGGGGTCTGGGTGGCTGGGAACGAACGAGCAGTCTTAGTCTACAACAAGGAACATATCTAAACATAATAAAGGCAATATACAACACATCAATAGCCAACATCCATCTAAATGAAGAGAAACTCAAAATGATCTTAATGAAATCAGGAACAAGACAAAGCTGACTACTTTCTCCATATCTACTCAATATAGTACTTGAAGTTCTAGCTATGGCAATATGACAGCAAAAGGAGATCAAAGGGATATAAATTGGTAAAGAAGTTAAACTTTCACTATTTGCTGATCATATGATTGTATACATAAGTGACCTCAAAAATTCTACCAGGAAATTCCTTCAACTGATAAACACCTTCGCTAAAGTAGCAGGATATAAGATTAACTAAAAAAAATCCAGTAACATTCCTATAAACAGATAAACAGGCTGAGAAAAGAATCAGAGAAACATCACCCTTTATAATAGTCACAAATAACATAAAATATCTTGGGGTAACTCTGCCCAAACAAGTGAATGACCTGTATACACGAATTATAAAACTTTGAAGAAAGAAATCCAAGAAGACATCAGAAAATGGAAAAATTTCCCATGCTCTTGGATAGGTAGGATTAACATATTACAAAATGGCAGTCTTATCAAAAGCAATCTACAGATTGAATGCAATACCCATCAAAATTCCAGCAAAACTCTTCACAAACCTTGAAAGAACAATACTTGCCTTCATATGGAAAAACAAAAAAACCTATGATAGCACAAACAGTTCTATACAATAAAGGAACTTCTGGAGGCATTACCATCCCTGACTTTAAACTCTACTATAGAGGTACAGTTATGAAAACAGCTTGGTATTGGCATAAAAGCAGACAGGAGAGTCAATTAAACCAACAGAAGACTCAGTTATCAATCCATACACTTTTGAACACCTGATTTTTTATAATCCACAGTTCCAGAGAAGCTAGGTAACAAGGAAGACAATAAGAGGGATACATGGATCACTCTGGGAAGGGAATTAGATGAAATCTTCTGGGTAAACTAGGAGCAAGGGGGAACAATAAAAGGGTAGGGATAGAAGAGGGGAACATGAGGGAACAGGATGGTTGAGGTGGGATATGGATGAAGTGGGAGAGCAGTGAAAGGGAGAGCTTGATAGAGAGAGCCACTATAGGGTTAGGGAGAAACCTGCTGCTAGAATAATCTCCAAGAATCCAAAAGAATGATCCCAGATAAGACTCCTAGCAACAGTGGAGAGGGAGCCTGAACTAGACTTCTGTAATCATCCAGCAACTGATGGATCCAGATGCAAAGATCCACAACCAAGTCCCAGGCCAAGGTCCAGGAATCCAATCCAAGAGATGGAGGAGGGAATATATGAGCAAAGGAGGTCAAGGTCATGATGGATAAATCTATAGAGACAGTTGAACCAAGCTCATGGAAACTCAGGAAGTCTGAACTGACAGCTGTGGACCATTCATGGGACTGGAATAGGCCCTCCATATGTGGCAGCCAGTGGTGAATCTTGAACCTGGAAGTAAGACAGGATGTATCCTTGGTGAATGAGCTAGCTTATTGGAGCCCATTCCCTATAGTGGGATGCCATGCTCAGCCTTAATTCAGGGGCGAGAGGCTTTGTCCTGCCAGAACTTAATGTCCCAGACTTTGTTGACTTTCCATGGGAGCCCTACATCTGTTATAAGAGGTGGCATTTGGTGACCTATTGGTCAACTGGATGGTTTTCCTGATGTTTGAGCCATGCAGCGTCTGAAGATGAGGTAATATTTTTAAGTTTTTATTTTTGTTTGCATCATGTATATGAATGTCTATCTGCATATGGTAGGCACATGAAAGTTGACCCTTTGACAGGAGGTTAAAGGCAGTTTTGAGCTGACTAATGTGGGTGCTGGGAATTCATCTGCAAGAGCAGTATGTACTCTTAACTACTTAACCATGTCTCTAGACAAAGTCAAATATAGTCTAGGAAGGTTAAAACTCAGTATGAAGTTGAGGGTTTCCCCCAATTCTGATCATCATGCTTTCATCTCCTGAGTGCCGGATGACATGTGTACCTCTATATGCAATATGATGAACTGAAAATAAAATACAGGGCTTCATGTGTGCTAGGGAAGAACTCTATTACCTGAACTGTAATGCACTCCAGCGCTGTCGATGACATTTAAGGAATTAAATTTGGATAATATATAAATCATGATTAAATTCTACTTAAAAATGTTTAAACATTAATATTATGCAACCATAAAGAAGAAAAGTATGCATAATCTTTTATGAATAGCTAGTACCCAGAAAAGACAAACACTATCTATATAGGAATTAATGACTTAAGAAAATGAAAAGTGAATGTGAAGAAAATAAATCATTAACTTATAAAAACATTGAACGAATTGAATTATATCATTGTCAGCATTGTAATTAATTATTTATAAAAATTAATTTATATCAAGAACTACATTATAGTTTATGTAATGTACAGAGGAAATAAAAAATCAGCCAGCAAATTAATGGTGAAGATAAATTCTAGACTATTAAGTACACATTTAATGAAATTTGAAAGAATATTCATTCTTTATATTAGATAAGCAAATTTCATACATTTGATGTATATCCATACCATAAAAGTTAATGAAAATTCACCTAGGAGAGAACTTCTGAAATGGCTTTGTTGAGGGGAGCAGGAAAAGTTGACACAATAATGAAAACCAAAATGGTTGAGGAATGATGCCCACATAGAAGCAGAAAATGAATGAAAGTGAAAAGAGAATTGGGAAGTAAGGGGAGAGCTTCAGAAAATGGAAAGTAGTGTTATTCTCTATTTAAGACACATGCACAAATGATGATCTTCAGAGAACCTAGAAGAGAAGGTTCAAGACCATTCAGCCCTGAGGACCAACAACATCCACAGCATCCACAATGCCTAGGCCCTGTGCTTTCCTGATGGCCCTGGTGCTGATGAGCTACTGGTCAACCTACTCTCTGGGATGTGACCTGCCTCAGACTCATAACCTCAGGAACAAGGGAGCCTTGACACTCCTGGCACAAATGAGGAGACTCTCCCCTCTCTCCTGCCTGAAGGACAGAAAGGACTTTGCATTCCCTCTGGAGAAGGTGGATGCCCAGCAGATCCAGAAGGCTCAAGCCATCCCTGTCCTGCAGGAGCTGACCCAGCAGGTACTGATCCTCTTCAGCTCAAAGGACTCATCTGCTGCTTGGGAGACAACCCTCCTAGACACATTCTGCACTGGCCTCCACCAGCAGCTCAGGGACCTGCAAGCCTGTGTGATGCAGCAGGTGGGGGTGCAGGAACCTCCCCTGAGCCAGGAAGACTCCCTGGTGGCTGTGAGGAAATACTTCCACAGGATCACTGTCTACCTGAGAGAGAAGAAACACAGCCCCTGTGCCTGGGAGGTGGTCAGAGCAGAAGTCTGGAGAGTCCTGTCTTCCTCAGCCAAGTTGCTGGCAAGACTGAGTGAGGACAAGGAGTAAGTCCTGAGGCTAGAGTGGAGGAGAACTTTCCTGGACTAGGACCCTGCACCTCACCTCACCAAATCTGCTGTCTCAATGATATCACTCATTTTCACATCCTTCAAACAATCTTCCAGGATGTTTTATCAGTTATGAGCAAGACTTGTATATTGTAGAGATATTATCTTCTAGATTCACCCAGTTATTTATATTCATGTGTATAAATATTTATTTAACTATGAAATTTAAGTTATAATACCATTTTACATTATATTTGATATAATAAAACATTTCTCTGTATGTAATAAAAGTTTCCTGTGCTTTGTAAATTTGTTTCTTATAGGTCTTATATATCTCCATCCTTTATATATTCTCACTTTTATTTCTTTAAACTAACATTACAATGTAAAAACCACAAACATTTAGAGGGTACAGGTGTAAAATGCATGGTGCTTGGATATAAGCAGACCTGCCCATCATGTAGTAGCATCGTTTCTTTAGCTCTGAAAATCCTAATATCTTATCCTCTAGTACTTTATAATATACAGTACAGCTGTTCTTTTTAGTCATTATGTTGTACAATAGTAAAGGAGAACATATTTTCATATCTAATTGTTATGGCACAATTTTTTAAATTTTGTCTCCCTTTTGGTAATTTTATACATGAATACTATGTATATAGATCATATACACACTCTATTCCCTGCCTGACTCTTCCTAGACCTCCCCTCCACATTCTCGTGCTAACATCATGTCTTGTTTTACTCTGCCTTTCTATCATAGCCCAACTAGTGCTTCGCATGTTTACATAGTACAGGGTGGCATCCACTGGAGAACACGTCGTCTTCTGTACGAAACACCGCTGGAGAAACCTGACTCTCCCTCAGCAGCCATCAGCTGCCTGTGGCTCCTCAGACAGGGATGGGGAATCTCAGCCCCTCCCCTGTCCACGCTGGAGTCTTGACTGCCTTGACCTTGTCTACACTTCTTTTCACACAGTCACAGCCGCTGTGAGCCCATGAGTGCGACAGCCCTGTCGTGTTCAGAAGATGTATTCAGTAATCTTCCCAACCTTTGTCTTTACAATCCCTCTGCCCCTTCTTCTGCAGTGTGCCATGAGTCTAGGTTGGGGAAGGAGGTGTGAAATTAACCTTCCACCTAGGAGCAAGCACTCATAGTTGATTATGCCCTGCCATTTAAGTATAAATTTCCCTGTTAACCACTGTCTCCTGCATAAAGAAGTTTCTTTGATGAGGGTTAAGTATTTCACTAGCATAAGGGTATAAATGTTAAGTCTTTAAAAGGCTCTCTGATACTGTGACCCTTTGGCATAATAATAGTGTTTCTGAGCTCCCTAGCCTTGGGGTTTTGACCAAGAGACAATGATGGGCATGAGTTTCGTCTTTTAGTAGGGCAGAGGTACCATTAGACTGTTGTTGATAATCCACATTCATTCATGCCGCCATTCATTGCACTAATGAGCATAGCTTTCCAGGCTCATTACTATCTTATCTCACTGGGTGAAGAGCTGAATAAAGGTATTTCATGAATTTCTCCCCTTGCAATATGAAAAGCACCTTCCCACTGTGATAGGTAGCCAGCAAAGGGGAAGCTCCAGGGTTAGTATCAGATTGTTTTCTCCATGTCCTGTGATCAAAATGTGTGTGATGCCTTTGCAATAGATGGGTTTAGTGTGACATCTGCATCCATGTGTTGTGATGGACTTTATACACTTATCCTCTGCAACCCTCTCCTCTTCCCCCCAAAACCTTCACCCTGGTCCTCTTTCCAAAAAGAAACCTGCTCTGAATCTATGTCATATAAGAATATTCATTCATATGTATATAAATATTTATACAAATGTATTTTTTATAATCCACATATGATAGAAAACGTATGTTAAATATCTTTTCAAGTTATTCTGTTACAATTATGTCCTTGATGTCTATTCATATCCACATAAATGTTTTATTCTGCTTTACATATTAATCTTCTATAACATGTTACAAGTACATCTTGTATTCTCCCCTTTAGCTAATAGCTGATATAGAAACTGACACTCACATACACAGTGTATATAACTTTTAAATATCCTTTCACCTTTTGATGTACATCTAGACTGATTAAAAATTTTTGTCTATTGTGAATGTTAACGTTATAAACGTTAATATGCAATGGCTCTATTGTAGGTTCACTTTGTTCTTTCTGATACACACACACACACACACACACACACACACACACAGAGGAGTGGTACATCTGGACCATATGGTAGTTCCATTATTAGCTTATGTAAGGAAAATTCATAGTGATACTTAGCACTAATTAACATCTCTACGCCCAAACAAAATACCATATACTCCTGCATTCTAATGACGCCAGTTTTACTGGATGACAACCGTTCTGCTTGGGATGAAGAGAAACATGAATGTACTTTTGAACTGACATTTCCCTGACCGCTAATTATGCTGGACATTTTTCTAATATACATTGGCATTTTGCACTAGCTCTTTAGAGAACTATCTCTTTATTCATTTGCCTATGAATTAAAGGAATTATGTATTGTCTTGGCAATTTCACATCCTTTATCCTTTCTACTATCTGATGCCCGGTCAGATGAATAGTAGAAATCCTTTTCCTTCTTCCCTGTAGGCCATATTTTCAATAAGGCTACTGTTCCTTTACTATGCAGGTTTGAAGTTTTATGCTCAATTTGGTCAATTTCCTATTTTTCATTTCTTATTATTTCCTGGGCTGCTTGAGTCCTTTTTATAAAGCCCTTGCCTATAGCTACAATGAAGAGCTTTCTTGAGTCTGTCTTACCGACTTCAAAGTTTCTGCCCTTACATGTAGGAGGACTTTCATCATTTTGATTTGATTGTGGTACAAGGTGGCAGACAGAGATCTAGTTTCATTATCTCAGGAATGGTTACAGCAACTCCAATGAGTGCTTTTGGTGATTCAGATGGACATAGGTGTGTATTTATTTCTCAGCCAACTATCCCATTGCACTGATCCTCATATCCCCTATTGTAACAGTGTTCTCAGTGTCCTGCTGTTTTGATTGCTGTGACACTGTAGTACATGCAATCAGGAGTTAGAACACCCCCACCACTGCACTGTGTGCTTCCGTGTGTATTTGAAAACAGATGTTTCCGTTTCTGAGTAGAATGTTGTTAAAACTTTTGTTGAAACTTCATTAAATCTTATGTCACTTTTGAACACACAGTCATTTTCAGATTATCAATTCTTATTTCATGACTTTAGGATTCCCCGAGGGCTATATTGACTGTTACTAACGTTACTGGGTTTGTTTCCCCTCTGGGCAGCAGAAGTCACTTCCTCTCTTTTGCTTTCATGACAATTGACATCACATTTTTATTTCCATGCTAAGAACCAAGACTAGGTTTTGATTTCTAGGAAAGTAGAAAAGACCAAAAAGTAAATAAATCAGTAAATAACTAAATAAATAGTTAACTGTCATGAAATTTGGAATGAATGCATCTACTTGTGTCATTTTATCTCTGACATCTTTATGGAGTAAATGTAAACAAAAGACAGAGGGCAGAATCCCTCCAATGAATTAAGATCACCTCAAAAATGCAGTAAAATTAAATGAAAGTTTATATACAGTAGGAGGATATAAAGTTTTTACTCTCTAGAAGAATTATCTTACTGTCTCTACCATGCAGTTTTGAGTTGAATGGAGATGAGGATATGAGTCTTACTATAATCATACTCCATAAACAGCTCTAGGCTTAGTTCCTGCAAAATTGTGATCAAATGCTCCTTCATCAGTACATCTTGTACACCCATCTAATTATTTCAAACAAATATTTGATGATTAAGTATGAATCACAATAAATAGTGTTTGTCAGAACAACTAATACTTATCTACTATAAATGATATTAAGAAAATCTAGAAAATGTTTTAAGTGTAAGATTAAACATTTTTTAATGTTACTGTCTAGAGATTCTTGACACTCTGATCCTGGCAATGTGAGTCAGAAAACAGAAGCCCTTCACTTAAACACACTAGAAATAAGAACAGTAATCCTTTAGGATTTGTGATTCTAAAAACCAAGCAGAAAGCATATCCACTATGAGAGCTGAAGCCAACAGGATGTGGGAATCGGTTATAAGAGGAGGACAGAGGGAAAAAGTTATAGAAATTTCTTTCAGAAAAGAACTTCTAAAATGGCTTTGTTGAAAGAAGGAAGAAGAAGCAATAATGAAACCCAAAATGGTAGAGGGAAAATGCCAACATAGAAGCAGAGAATGAATGAGAAAAAGTGAAAGAAAACTGGAAAGTAAGGGGAGGGCTTCAGAAAATGGAAAGTAGTGTTATTCCCTACTTAAGACACATGCACAAATGATGATCTTCAGAGAACCTAGAAGAGAAGGTTCAAGACCATTCAGCCCTGAGGACCAACAACATCCACAGCATCCACAATGCCTAGGCCCTGTGCTTTCCTGATGGCCCTGGTGCTGATGAGCTACTGGTCAACCTACTCTCTGGGATGTGACCTGCCTCAGACTCATAACCTCAGGAACAAGGGAGCCTTGACACTCCTGGCACAAATGAGGAAACTCTCCCCTCTCTCCTGCCTGAAGGACAGAAAGGACTTTGCATTCCCTCTGGAGAAGATGGATGCCCAGCAGATCCAGAAGACTCAAGCCATCCCTGTCCTGCAGGAGCTGACCCAGCAGGTACTGATCCTCTTCAGCTCAAAGGACTCATCTGCTGCTTGGGAGACAATCCTCCTAGACACATTCTGCACTGGCCTCCACCAGCAGCTCAAGGACCTGCAGGCCTGTGTGATGCAGCAGGTGGGGGTGCAGGAACCTCCCCTGAGCCAGGAAGACTCCCTGGTGGCTGTGAGGAAATACTTCCACAGGATCACTGTCTACCTGAGAGAGAAGAAACACAGCCCCTGTGCCTGGGAGGTGGTCAGAGCAGAAGTCTGGAGAGTCCTGTCTTCCTCAGCCAAGTTGCTGGCAAGATTGAGTGAGGACAAGGAGTAAGTCCTGAGCTGAAGAGGAGAAGGAGAGGACTCTCCTGGACTAGGACCCTGAACCTCACCTCACCAATTCTGCTCTCTCACTTAATTTGACATCTTTCAATCAACCTTCCTGAATGTTACATCAGCTATGAGCAAGACTGTGTATATTGTAAAGACATTAGCTTCTAGATTCATCCAGATTTGTATTTATGTGTATATATATTTGTTTATTTAACTATGAACCTTAAGTTATAATATCATGTGAAATTTTACATATTCCTTAATATAGCAACATTTTCCTTATATGTGATAAAATTATTTTTCTATGTCATTAAATAGTATATTAATTTTCTGCCTGTCCTTTCTTTATGTACCTTCAATATTATAAATTTTATTAATATTGACATATTACAGCATAAAAACTATACCCAATTTGTAGGGTGTGTTGTGTGGTGGTTAGTTTTATGTCCACTAGATACAAGCTAAAACCATCTGAATGTAGGGAATCTCAAAATCAAATACCTCCCTGTGATGGGTCTTCAAGCTAGGCTGAAGAACATTTTTTTTTTTTACTGTAAGTTTACTGTAAGGCATTTTCTTAATTAATACTTGCGAGGGAGTTTCTGGCCCACTGTGAGAGGTGCCCTCCCTGGGGAGTTCCTGACACATTTGAGACATAGCATCCCTGAGCTGGTGATCTTAGCTCCTTGTGAAAGCAGGCTGAGCAATCCATGAAGAGCAAGCCAGTAATCAGCACCCTTCCAAGGCTTTTGCATCAGTCCATGTCCTCAGTTCCTGCCC
Source organism: Arvicola amphibius (assembly GCF_903992535.2). Taxonomy (NCBI): domain Eukaryota; kingdom Metazoa; phylum Chordata; class Mammalia; order Rodentia; family Cricetidae; genus Arvicola; species Arvicola amphibius. The sequence goes on along the minus strand of NC_052052.2, from coordinate 57,564,359 downwards.
CATTTGAGGTTTTGTTCTGACCTCCTTTGATGATGAACAGTGAATGTGGAATTGTAAGTCAAAAACACCTTTCCCCATCCAAGTTGCTTTGGTCTTTCTTTCTTTCTTTCTTTCTTTCTTTCTTTCTTTCTTTCTTTCTTTCTTCCTTCATTCCTTCCTTCCTTCCTCTTTCCTTCCTTCCTTTCCTTTTTTAAAGGTGTATTTATTTACTGTGCATACAGTGTTCTGCCTGAAGACGGCATCAGATCTCATTACAGATGGTTGTCAGCTACCACGTGGTTGTTGGGAATTTAACTCAGACCTCTGCAAGAGCAGCCATTGCTTTTAACCTCTGAGTCTTCTCTCTAACCAATGGTGTTTCATCAGAACAATATTAGCCCTAAGACAGACATTTGCACCTGGATTGTGGGGGTATGTCTGTGACAGACTTGATCGTGTTTGGGGAAGGAGAACAATGGTCTATAAAAGCCATTAAGTGTTCATAGCTTGGTCATCTGTTCCATGGGAGCTTGGAAGATCAGAATGTTGATCTAATGTTCACAATAGTAAGCCTAAAATATTTCAGAGACTAGTTTGAGAGTCTGTTAATGACACTATCAGAGTCATTTGCTATTTTCAGTTAAGAATCTGGTTCTTGTAAGCAGGGCCTGAAGAACCAGTTGTGATTAAGAAGGTATCACAACCACTGAAAGGAAATCTCTGTTCACTGGGACATTTGATGTTGTGGAGAAGGAGCTGAGGCATTAGGGGAGATTAAGAAAAGAGCAGTGTCATTGAGTTGGAATCATCCGGAAGAAGTTTCCTCAGAGTTGGGTCATGCAAGTTGTGTGCCTGAGGCTGTCAAGGTTGTACCTCATCCTGGCAGTGGAACTTGTTAGTGTAGGAATCATCCAGGTGGTGCAGGTTCTGAAGGCATGAATGAGTCATGGAGAGCATCTGAGGGTCAGCACTCTGTGGCAGAGTTAGAGTCCTTGAGAAGAGCCCAGAGAGGCTATTGCTGAAAGTACAGCCACATTTCAACAAAACACCTCAGAATTTGGGAGAAGCCAGTCCCTTTGGAAGTCCACAAGGAGAGGAAAGATGTGGACTGGAGCTGACCTGAGTCTAGGGGACAAGTTGTGTGTGCTGCAGAGGGTGGATCTAAAAAAGTGATCTATGTTCTCCTTCTTTCTTGACATAAGTGTTTAATTTATTTTTGATTTTAAGGGAGCCCACAGTTAGGTTTCAAAAGAGAGTTTAAATATTTAAAAAAATTATACCTTCATTAATTTTTATGTTATGAATGCTCTCACCTCATGTATGTCTTTTTGTCACATGTATGCCTGGTCCCATTGGAAGTCAGAAGGAAGCACCAGATCTTATAGATTAGGAGTTATAGGTGGCTGCAGCCATCTTGAGTGCTGTGCATCAAACCCAAGTCCTCTTCAAGAGCAGGCAGTACTCTCAACCAGTGAGACCCTCTCCTATCCCAAAGTTTCAATATGTTAAAGAGACTTTTAAAACTTTTTTAATTGTTGTTATTGAGCTGTGCATTTTTTCTCTGCTCCTTTCCCTTCCTCCCCTCTCCCCTTCTACCTTCTCTCATGAGCCCCATGCTTCTAGTTTACTGGGGAGATTTTTTTCTCTTTCCTATGTATATCCGTGTATGTCTATCTCAGTGTTGTTGGTAGGTTCTCTGGGGTTGCACACTGTAGGCTCTTTGCTTTATGTCTAAAAGCCACTTATGAGTAGGTCTGAGTTGCCTCACTCAATATGTTTTTTCTTCATCCATTTATTTGCCTGAATATTTCAAGATGTCACTATTTTTTCTTCTTTTTCTTCTTATTTTTAACCACTGGGTAGTACTCCATTCTTCAGTTGAGTGGCATCTGTAGATAGAGCAGCGGGGCTGTGTCCCGCCACCCGGCTAGCTTTACACCCGAAATGATTACACGGAAGCTGTATTCTTTGAAACACTGCCTGGCCCATTAGTTTCAGCCTCTTATTGGTTAATTCTCAAATCTTGTTTTAACCCATATTTAGTAATCTGTGTAGCACCACGAGGTGGTCGCTTACCAGGAGAGATCTTAACCTGCGTCTGTCTTGGAGAGGAGAAGCATGGAAACTGACTATGGAGACTGCCCTGAAGTGTCTGCCTGACTGCCTTTTTTCCAGCATTCTGTTCTGTTTACTCCGCCTACCTAATTTTCTGTCCTATTAAAGGGCCAAGGTAGTTTTTTTTATTAACCAATGAAAGTAACACATAGACAGATGACCAACCTCCATCAGGCATCTAGGTTATTTTCTGGTTCTGGCTATGACAAACAATGCTGCTATAAATGTAGTTGGGCGCATTTCCTTGTGTTATAATTGAGCGTCCTTTGGTGATGTTGGAAGGTCTTCTGTTTTGTGTTGATTTCATTGGTTAATAAAGAAACTACCTTGGCCATTTGATAGGCCAGCCCTTAGGTGGGTGGAGTAGACAGAACAGAATGCTGGGAGGAAGAGGGAAGTGAGGCAATCACCATGCCTCTCCTCTCTGGATCAGATGCCATGGAGCCAGCCGCCAGGTCAGCATGCTGAATCTTCCTGGTAAGCCACCACCTCGTGGTGCTACAGACATTAATAGAAATGTGTTAATCAAGATGTGAGAGTTAGCCAGTAAGAGGCTAGAGTTAATGGGCCAAGCAGTGTTTAAATGAATACAATTTGTGTGTTATTATTTCTGGGTATAAACTAGCTAGCCAGGCGACCGGGAGCTGGGCAGCAGGAACACAGCCTGCTGCTCCTCATTACACTTTGGGTATATACCCTAAAGTGGTATTGCTGGGGCTTGAGCTTGATTATCTCGTAATGTTCTAAGAAATCACCATACCGATATCTGTAAAATTTTAAGTGGCATCTTTCTCCTTCAGCAGCTACATGGGATCTCTTTGATTCCACCTATTCTTTCCATACATCTCTGTTAGGATTTTTCACTTGTCTTTACTCTACTAAGCCATTGGAAAAAGCAGCTTCTTTATTTACTAAAAGTAGTAAAACATTCACAGCATACAGAAGGGAATCCTATAACATCTCTACTTTTCTGTCTAAATAACAGGAAGATTTTAACTTTAACATACTACAATTAAATATACAAAACAATTATTAAGCAAGAATTATAGTTGCAATATGTAGTCCATTTACATTTGGCAAATTAAGGAAATTACTCTATCATCTATCCTATCTTTGTGAGACTAAGGTTTTATATCTAATTTATCTTTTTCATAACTAAGAAAAAACTGTAATTGTAACTATCTAGTCTTCAACTACAACAAAGACCCCAGAAGGATATAATATACCTAAGTAAACAGGAAGTTCATTGTAAGCAACTTCCAAAACTCTAGAACTGACAGAGACATCTTGCTACCTGGACAGCCACAAAGTTCTTCTGTAATGTTGGGGCATCCATATTCAGCCTACAGACCCATAATATCTGGCAGACTTTTCCATGACATAGAAAACTCAAAAGATTGTTTCACCTATATTGGCAGTTTGTTAGTCACTTTCTTCTGTGTCCTGCAGAATGTCTGGCAGACTCCTTCAAGAAGCAGGAACTCTGAAGGACTGTGTCACCTCCTTTTCATAAGTTCAGTAGTCATTTTTCTGTGGGTCCTGCATGTCCAGTTCACACAGTATACCACCAAGCAGTCCAGGCAAGAACAGTTTCTTCCCCAAATTGCTAGCCTTGTTAAATTGAAGGCAAATTCCATAACAAGTTTCTTCAATGACCAACAACCTCTCTGAAGTAATTGGTGCTGCCAGAGGCAGACAGGTCTCACTGTTGAGAACAGTCTAAGTTCTTAAAAACATTTTAAATGCCATATTCCGTAGGTCTTTGAAGTGTTAAAGATTATCTAAATGAAATATGTCTGTATATCTAGAAAACCTAACGTAATTAAAAGTTTGATTATTATAGATAGCTGTTTATTAATCTTTATTTCTTAACTACACATTACATTTTTAACAAACACAATGCCTTAATACATATACACAGTGTAACAAAAATGACCTTAAATTTGTATCAGTAGACTAAGATCCATACCGATACAAAGTATTCATCTCTATTCATAGCATACTCCCTTTTATTTTTTAGAAATTGACTTTTATAACCAACTCATTTAAAATGAAAGTAAACATTTACAAGCAATTGTTGTGGGAATTTGGGCATAGTTTTCTTCAAACTGCTTCCTGCTGTTTGTCGGGCAAAGTATTTTCAGGTTTGTAGAGACCTTTCAGGGCATCTTGTTCTAGCAAATCATTAACTTGGAAGGAATACACAGGTTCTCATTATCTGTGGAAACAAAAGCAGGATTTCTTTTCCAAATCAACATATCCTTAAACTACATATATGTATATGTGTATATATATATATGTGTGTGTGTGTGTGTGTGTGTGTGTGTGTGTGTGTGTGTGTTAGTTTAGCTTAGCAGCCCCCAGAATCAAATGTCTCTCTGCAATCAAAAACTTCAAAGGAAACACAATAATATACATAATCCAGACTCTCTGTGTCTTTTAAATCTTTTCTTGGCCCATTATGATCTTTTTATTCTATTTTTCCATTAAGAACCTTTAATAGCCTTAAATTATTTTTTTTGATCTATGACTCTATCTTCTGTTCTCTCTGTCTTAAGCCCATGCACACTTATCAAACATATTGTTGCCCATTTAGAGACTCTTTTCTGTCTGAAGCTCTCTTACATTCTGTCCAGAAGCACTTGTTTAAAATGCTAAGTGGTGTGGCTAGGACTAATTCTGCCTCTTTGCCTTTTTGCTCTGCTTCTTCCAACATGGTGGAGGTCTGTTTATTACCTTTGTGAGCCATGCTGACTGCTCCAGCCCCAGGGACTAAAGAAGATCTATGTCATCATTAAGCAACTAGCAGCATGCTGCTCACATTTAAGTGTTCTGTACATCCCAAAAGAGCTGGAACTGTTTGGGCTGCTAGCACAAATGGAAAAGCTATTTCTTAAAGGAGCTTCACATGTGTTCAACACCAGCAAACAGAGCCTAACTGTGAAAAAAATGCAGCTACCAAGAAGCTGTGCTTGGCTGTCTTTTTGTGGGTCTAGAAGCCCTCTCTCTTTTTTTTTTTTTTTTAAGATTTGCAGGTCTTATTTGAATCCATACCAGGCAGTGAGTGCTATATATAAATGGAGACTCTTCTTTTGTTATGAGACCCAAATAATCATACAAAAGTATACTAATTGAAACACTGTTTGGCCAATGGCTCAGGCATATTCCTAACTAGCTCTTGTATTTTAAATTAACACATTTCTACTAATCTATGTATCCCAACAAGGCTGTGGCTTACTGGTAAGGTTTCAGTGTCTGTCTCCTTCAGCAGCTTCATGGTATCTCTGTGATTCCACCTAATCTCTCTATATACCTCTGCTTGGATTTTCCACCTGGCTTTACTCTGCTAAGCCATTGGCCAAAGCAGATTTTTATTAACAAATGGTGATAAAACATATAGATAGCATACAGAGGGAAATCCCAAATCATCCTCCTTTTTTATCTTCATAATTAATTGATAGTATCCATATATATACTTTCAATTATCCATTCACCTTTTGATATACATTTAGGCTAATTAAATATTCTGTCTGTTGTAAAAGGTACCATAATAAACATAGATGTGCAGAAGTCTCTATGGTCAGTCCCCTCTCTCTTTCTGGTGTATACACAGTTGTGATGCAGCTGGATCATATGGTAGCGCTATTATGAAATATTTTGTGGAATATTCATAATGACTCCCATTGTGACAGCAATAATAACATCCATACCACCAAATATAGAGGCTCCTATTCACCTTTATTCTCACCAGAATTTAATTTATGTTAGCCATCTGGCCATAGGTTAGATGAAATATAAATGTAGATTTTGACTAGAATTTTCCCTCACAGCTAATGATGCTGGACATTTCCTAATACATTCACTAGCACTTGGTATTTGCTATTTTGAGAACTCTCTCTTCATTCAGATGCCTGGAAATTAATGGGATCGTGTAATGTTTGGGCACTTATAAAGATATTTATCCTTTCTAGTATCTAATGCCTGACAAGGTGAATAGTGGGGATGCATTTCCTTCCTCCCTGTGGTCTAGTTATTCAGCTAGGCCACTGTTCCTTTGATATGCAGAGGCTTTGCACAAGTTTTTTGTCAATTTTCCATTTCTTACTTTTTGTTCTTTTGTGGGCTATTGAGTTCTTTTCATAAAACTCTTGCCTATAGATAGAACGAAGTGTTTTTATTTCCCTCACCAACTTTATTGTCTCTGCATCATGTTCAAGTCTTCATCATTTTGATTAGATTGTGTTCAGAGTGGCAGATAAAGACCTGAGTTCACTCTCCTAGACACAGTTACCTCCCTGCATTTTGTGTTATCTATAGTTCAGTGTAGTTCAGGGGGTGTAGCTGTGTGTGTTTATTTCTCTGCCAGCTGTCACACTGCACTGCTCTGCGTGTCTGCTCTGTGGTAGTGTACTGCTGCTCTGATCACTGTCCCTCAGTAATCTATGAAACCGTGCAGTGTTATACCTCTCATGTTCTCATGCTTTTATGTATGTTTAATGGTTTCTGTCTTAGTTTCTGAGTAGGATGTTGCTAGGTTTTTATTGAAACTTCACTAATTTTCAGGTCACTTTTGATATACAGTCATTTACATTTATAAATTCTTTTATTTCATGCTGCTTTAGTGTTATACTGTATGTCACTCACATTCTTGCTAGGGATTCCCATCTGGACAGCAAAAGTCACTTCCTCCCCTGCTTTCATGACAGCTGACGCCACATTTTATCTCCAAACAGAGAACCAAAACTGGGTTTAGCTCTCTAGGAAAGTAGAAGAGACAAAAGAAAATGAGTAAGTAAGTAGGTTGGTAAGTAAATAAATAGCTAATTAAAGTTAAATGTCATAAAATTCGAGAGAACTGATACTGATGTTATACGATTTTGTTGTTTTACTGTCTAACATTATTAGGATATGTAAGGAAAGGCAGGTGAGCAGAATTTTATCGTTAAATGCATACCTCAAAAATACAGAAAAATTAAAAGAACAATTATAAGCAATTTAAGAACAAAGTTTTTACTCTCCAGAGAATAGACTTAATTTCTCTACCATGCAGATTTGAGTTGAGTTGAGATGGGGTGTGAAAACCCTCAATCATTTACTGGATTGAAACTGGATAAACAACATTAGGTTTGTCTCCCACATAACTGTAATCAAATGTTCACCCATCAGTGTGTGTTGTACTTCAATCAGATAATTTAAAGCATTATAAGTATTCAATAATTAAGTATTCATCATAGAAGACTTTTTAACAGCACTTATCTGTTATAAATAAAATTAAGATGATCTAGAACAATTCCTTCTTCAATATAGGCAGCACATATTTTTGTTATTAACATCTAGGAATACTTGACACTCTAATCCTGGAAATATGAGTCATGACTGAAAACAATAACCCTTCACATGAATACACTAAATATAAGAGCAGTAATTCTCAAGGAATTATGATGCTGAAAAACCAAGCAAACCATATCACCTATGACAGCTGAAGTCATCAGCATGGGTTGAGCACACTCTCAGGGACTCGGGGATGAGAGGAGGATGGAAGGTATTGTGTCACTGAGCAGCAGAGAGTGTGGGCAGATTAAAAGGCCGCTGAGTGAGTCACATGGTACTTGAAAATGGCATCACATTGGCATCAAACTCTCCACACAGAGACTAAGAAGGAACCGGTATTCAGTGTAGGGGTCATAGAGGTTGAAGAACACTGTAGACATCAGTTCACAAATGGTGGATAAAAAGACAGATGTCTACACTAACCCTGACTTTGTGGACCAATGAATAGCAACCCCATAGCCTTCAGAATTCAGGAACTGGGTCCTTAGAGGGAGAGAAATATCAGTGAAACTCTGTCAGCTGTAATGAGTCACCCTTGAGAATAAACAGAATAATGTCTTCTTCTTTATCCTGAAGAGCCTCTATCCAGTCTCTACACAGTTAAAGAAGCCCATAGAGCTGAGAGAGCACCATTTCCCATGTAAAGGAAGCAAAGGAAATTGTGGGGTAAAGACTAATGCTAAAATTCAGTGACTTGGTGTATATTTCCATAATTGTATGCACTTTGGCATTCTGCCACAGGTCTTTCTTCATGGAACAACATTCTCTACTTATATTTAGTATTCCTGAGCTTGACTAGGGAAACAAACATTGAATTTCAAACTTTGTATCTTTCTTGTGTTTTCAGGCCACAGGGAAAACACACAAATGACGCATAAGAAAGAAAAAAAACTATGGAGAAAAGTTGAGAAAATGAAAATATTTGCAATAGTCTTTCTGACTGCTCTGTCATCTCAAATATTCCCATGAATCTTTGGTCTCTTTGAAAAGACTCTGACTCCCACTTTAGACACAGTTTTTTAGGGATAGAGAGCATGTCATTTAACCACATGATGCTCGTGAATGTCAAAAGTGTTCATCTACAGAATTCGACAACAGTCTTCAGAGAGGACAGGCCTTATACTTCACTTATTGGTTTATGTATTTCCATTACTTTAAATGTACAATATCTAGAAGATTTTTTTTTTTGGTTTTTCGAGACAGGGTTTCTCTGTGGCTTTGGAGCCTGTCCTGGAACTAGCTCTTGTAGACCAGGCTGGTCTCGAACTCACAGAGATCCACCTGCCTCTGCCTCCCGAGTGCTGGGATTAAAGGCATGCGCCACCACCGCCCGGCTATCTAGAAGATTTGTATATTTAGAAAAATGTATCTATCTTTACATTTCAATAAATGCATAAAATTTATCTCTCTTAAGTTATTTGAGCATCATTTTGTTTCCTTTTTACTTTTATTTTTAAAAAGTTTCTCTCCTGTGTGTCTTGCTGTCCTGAAACAAAATCTGTAGCCACGCTGACTTTCAACTAAGAAATCAGTATTGCTCTGCCTCCCAAATGTTAAGAAAAAAATATGAGTAATTACACCTAGCTCAAATTGTATTTTCTTTTTGTTAGTATGTATTTGGTGTAGGATGCACATGTTTGTGCATTTGCATGTCCATGTTCATGAATGTTAGAACCAAATATCAATGCCCATTGGCTACCTCATTCACTACCTCCTTGGTTTCTGTGTGAGGTTCTCTCCCTTGAGGTAGGGATCCCCATTGCAGATCAGATGACCTAGGGTCTCAAGTGACCTGTCTGTGTCACCTCCTAATTTTCAGGATTTCAGGTATGTGCCACGCCGTCTGAATTTACATGGGTGCTGTGAAACCAATCAGGCACTCTCATGTGTGATATAAGACTGTTGATGACTGAGCCATACAGCACTTTTTAAGGACTTGTATTGGGTGAAATTCTTTTTATTCTTTACATTAGATGAGTAGTGGGTAGCTCCCTACTCTGATCTTCAGGCAAGCTTTATTTGTTAAAGCATAAACACATGGCTTCTATTGCTGTGAAGAGACATCATGACCACAGAGATTCTTATAAAGAAAAATTTTAATTGGGATTGGCTTACAGTTTCAGCAGTATAGTCCGTTATCATCATGGTGGGAAACATGGCAGCAGCATTCAGGCAGACATGTTACTGGAGAAAGAGCTGAGGATACCACACCTTGACCCACAGGCAGCAGAAGACTGCCACACTAGGTAACTGAGTTTTATTATGGGGCTAAGCCTGTTAAATCTCTCAGAGTCCAGAAAGATTTGCAGGGGGAAACTGTCTAATTGGATCTGAGGATAAATGCAATAAGTCAACTCATGTATGTTACTGTTTCATGTTCTTTATTCCTTTGCACAGAGAAGCAGCAAGGATGAGGAGGAGCATAAGGGGTGATCTTCACAAGGTTTCTAGTTTTACAGACACAGTTGAAAAATTCCATAGGCAAAGACAATGATAATGTGCTGTCTCACTTGGATGATTCGCCAGCTCCTTTCTTCAGCTTTCATTTCCAATGACATAATATTTTTTGGTTCATTGCCACAATCCAACATCAGGGTTTTCTTTCTAATAGAGTAGAAAAGAGAAAGAAAGCAGATTTGGGGACTTCTACCATCAAACCAACACCTCAAGAAAAGATAGAAAGAGATAATGGAAAAGTATAGACAGCTGAAGCACTGAAAGTCTTTACTATCTGCCACAACAGCCTGTGTTATGATTCAGCCACAGCATGGCTGACACTTTCGGGTACTAGAGACATGCATGCGAGGACAAGCCCTCAGGCAGAGGTGCCTAATGGCTCTGGAGAGCTTAAAGGGCCCCATGTGACCCATGTGAGGCATAATTGCATCACCTACATATGAGCCCTTGCATGCATGTGTGAGCTCCATCATCTGTGTATGACATAACCATGCCATCCTCCTGTGCACATGTGCTAGGCAACCTTTAAAAGCTGGACATGCCATCTTCAGCCCTCTATCTCACTCTCTCTCTCTCTCTCTCTCTCTCTCTCTCTCTCTCTCTCTCTCTCTCTCTCCCTCTCTCTCTCTCTCCTGCACACACACCTCAATAAACTCCTAAGTGGGTTCCTTGTGTGTTCCATATTTCCTTCTCACTCGCGCCAGGCAATTACAGCCTGAACATCTTTACAATGAGACACATTGGAACTGAAGATTAATCGCTAAAATCAATACTCAATAAGGAATTGATGTCTTATAATTACTTCATATAGAGATCATTGACCTAGACCAAAATTGAAAGTGGAAGTGTATATAAGCATTATGTATTATAAACAATGCACTGCTTAATAGCAGCACATGCTATATAAAATATTGTACATGCGTGTGCACACAGCTTTCTCTCTGATACACTCCCAGTACCTCCTTGCTCTCCCAAACCCCATTATTCAGCCTCATAGCCCTGGTTTCCTCCTCCCTGATGTGGAAAGCCCCAGTGTGTGTTCCTCATTCTCTCCTCATTAACCAGCTCTGCTCCCTGCACAACTGCTCTCTATTACATCTGGATTTCTGGCGGTTAATTTGTCCTGAAAAGACATAACCACAAATGAAACCAAAAACAAAGCAACTCAAGGATTTGAGAAGCTCTCATGTGAAAGAATTTGGAACTGAGAAAATGGTCTTCTAATGACATAATGCCTATGAAGAGGGGAGGGAGGAAGGGAATCAGAAAAGAAACAATCTGCAAAGCTGACAAATATTTAGAGAGGAAGAGCATGTTCTCTTCCTCTGGCGTGTTCGCTGAAGAAATGTTTCCTAGAGGATTTTTCTTCACAGTCAAAACGGGATTTGCCAAAAGAACTGACTTCAGTTTGGAAGTCTCAATTTCCTTCACTTCTTACCCGAGGGGAGGGAGGGAGCATCCTCCCAGGTTCACACAGGTCATGTCTTCTGGACAATAGACAGCTCAATGTGCCCAAGATGGTTACTAAGAGTTGTTTATCCCTCTAACCTTCTGTAGAGGAAGTTCTCTGGAGAAGGAGGGGTGTCTGCGTGTAGTCCCCTTAGTGGCTGTTTACATCCCAGCTCTGTGTGTGACATCACATCCTTTAGAGCAGTGGGAAAAACATTTGGGATGCATCATGAAACTGAGCACACCGTGCCCTGGCTAGGGATGCCGGAACACAGTGTCTGAGCCTCAGAAGAACTGCCCTGCTCTCCCCCTGCTGCTCTGCCTACTGAGACCGGCAACAATGGGCTTGGTAAATGCTCTGATTTATGGCTATCTTGAAGCGTGACTTCAAAGGTTCAAGTGACTTCTACAATAGACCATACCACATGGGAAAAACCTGAATCTGTGTTACATAGACCATGTATAGTCACACGTAATTGGTACAGAATAAACTAGTTCTCATTCCTACTGGAGCAAGATCTGTGTTTAGAAGGGGTACATATCAACAGCCCAGGGCATCTTCACCCATGAGCCCCTCTGAGTTTTGTAGGACATGTTTAGGGAGGAAGACAACACCCATCTGTAGGTACAGATGCCAGGGAAACCCTTGAGTTTCATCAAATCATTATATATATATATATATATATTATATGATAAATCATTATATATATAATATATAATAAATCATTATATATATATTAATGCTTTGGGAATTTTTACATCATGAACCCCAGTCACACACATCTCCCAGCATCCCCATGTCTTCCACACAACGCTTCAGCCTCTCCCTCAATGAAACCCCCCAGAAAAATTTAATTAAAAACAAAATGAAACAAACCACCTTCATCTACCATCTTTCCCACCATTCTAACACCTCTTCATTTGACCTAATGTCACTGGGAGATTCAGTGTGTCACACAGTATACATTTTTGTACAATCAGCCCCCCCCCCCCCAATGTCTATTGCAAGGAGTCAATGGTCTGGTTCAAAGTCTCTGGCCTCAGGCACACCATCATAACTAGACCATGTGATATCCCTCGGATATCCTGCTGTTGCCCCAACTCAGTCATGGAGACCCTGTGGCTATTGTTCTGCAAGACCAGCCCTCTCACATGCTCCAGCAGGTTATAAGTGGGATAGATGTTAGGATGGACCAACCCAAGGGCCAGGATGTGGGTCTAGGTGTTAGCTAAGCCCCTAAGTTTGCACTGCTGGAAATGCCTCTCCCAGGTGAGGGGCAGATTTAGTTCCCCTCCACCAATGCAATTGGGGATAGCTCTCCCATGCCCATGGTAAGGGATGGAGCCATCTCTCCCAAGTGTGGGACTAGTTCTCTCATGAGGGCTTGTCCCAACTCTCCTGCTGCGGTGTCCAGTGAGGAGTAGGGTAAGCTATTGCAAGGCCATGAAGGGCAGGGTGGGGCTCAGCATGGCCCTTAGATTTCAACACACGTGGTTCCTATGGACCTCTGTGGTAATGGAGCTATAGACATCAACACAGACCCCAGCTGCAAAAGGACCATAGACCCAGATATGGCCCTTAGCAGCAGCTCAGGTGCAGATGTCTGATCAACTCAAACTTAAGAGTAATGTGTAGCCAGTATTTATTGCTAGTGAGTGACGTGGCTTTTGGAGCCCATTGCCTATGGTGGGATACCTTGCTCAGCCTAGATCCAGGAGAGGAGGCTTAGCCCTGCCTCACATGATGTGGCACTTTGTTGACTCCCCATGATGGACCTCACTATCTCTGAGGAGTGGATGGGGGATTGTGGGGGAAGGTGGTAGGAGAGGGAGGAGAGGAGGGAAAAGGAACTGAGATTGGTATGTAAAATAAGGGTTTATTTTTTATTTTTTTTTATTTTTCCATTCAAAAATTTCCACTTCATTCCCTCCTCCCATTCCCCTCCTGCTCTCCCACTCACCCTCCTCCCTCCCCTTCCAGCAAGAGCAGGATACCCTGCCCTGTGGGAAGTCCAAGGCCCTCCCCCCATCCAGGCCTAGGAAGGTGTGCATCCAAATAGACTAGGGTCCCAAAAAGCCAGTACATGCAATAGAAACAAGTCCCAGTGCCATTATCAATGGCTTCTTGGTCAACCCCTCTTGTCAGCCACATTCAGAGAGTTCGGTATGATCATATGCTCATTCAGTTCCAGTCCAGCTGGATTTGGTGAGCTCCCATTAGATCAGTCCCACAGTCTCAGTGGGTGGACCAACCCCTCATGGTCCTGACTTCCTTGCTCATCTTCTCCCTCCTTCTACTCTTCAACTGGACCTTGGGAGCTCAGTCCAGTGCTCTTATGTGGGTCTCTGTCTCTATCTCCATCCATCACCAGATGAAGGTTCTATGGTGATATTCGAGATATTCATCAGTGTGACTATGGGACAAGGCCACTTCAGGCACCCTCTCCTCTGCTGTCCAAGAACCTAGCAGGGGACATCCCTGTGGACACCTGGGATCCCCTCTAGAGCCAAGTCTCTTGTGCAAACAGTTTGGAAATCAGTGTGGCAGTTTCTCAGGAAACTGGGAGTTAATCTACCTCAGGATCCAGCAATACCACTCTTGCAAGTATACCCAAAGATGCCCAATCATACTACAAAAGCATTTGTTCAACTATATTCATAGCAGCATTATTTGTAATATACAGAACCTGGAAACAACCTAGATGCCCCTCAATGGAAAAATGGATAAAGAAAGTGTGGCACATCTACACATTAGAGTACTACTCAGCGGTAAAAAACTATGACATCTTGAATTTTGTATGCAAATGGATGGAAATAGAAAACACTATCCTGAGTGAGATAACACATACCTGTGTGATTGCATAACATCTTTCCAGTACGACTCTCCACATTCTAACCTTGGTTTTATTTTTAAGGTAATTTTCATCATATTTATGTATATGTAACAGAATAAAGTTCTATGGAGCAGTTCTATACTATCAACTTGCCCAGAAAATATGTATAGCCATATTGTTTTCTACATGTTATATGCAATAATCTGCTTTTGTCCAACAGAATTGGAGAACCAGAGAGAGGACTAGAAGGACTAAGACAGGATGTGAGGAGAGCATCTGACTTAGACTTTCTATTGCTATGAGGAGACTCCATGACCACGCAACTCTTAAAAAGGAAAACATTTAATTAGGGCTGGCTTACAGTTCAGAGGTTTAGTCCATTATCATCACGCACGCAGACATGGTGCTGGAGAAGGAGCTGAGAATTTTATATCTTGGTCCACAGGCAGAAGAAGCAATTCTGTGTCACACTGAGTGTAGCTTGAGCAATGGAGACTTCAAAGCACACCCCACAGTTACACACTTAATCCAGCAATGCCACAACTACTCAAGCAAAGTCAAACACAATAGTGCCGCTTCCTGCAGGGGCCACTTCTTTTAAACTACCACATCCACTCCCTGGGCCCCACAGGCTTGTAGCCATATCAAAATGCAAAAATGAATTCAGCCTGACTTCAAAAGTCCCCTTCCCGTAGTATGTAACTGTTTCACACTTATTTAAAAGTCTCAAATTTGAAGTCTCTTCTGAGATTGATGCAATCTCTTAACTGTCATCCCCTGTAATGTCAAAATTGAAAAGAAGATAGCATACTTCCATCATAAAATGGCACAGTAAATACATTACTGTTCCAAAATGGAGAAAAGGGAGAAAAACAAGAAAATACTGGACAAAAGCAAGAAGGAAAACCAGCTGGGCAAGCTTCAAACTCTGACTCTCCATGTCTGATGTCAAAATGCTCTTCAGATCTCCAATTCCTGTCATCTTTGCTGACCTCAACACACTTCTGTCTCTTAAGCTGGTTCCACACCCTGATAGCAACTTTCCTTGATGGGTGTCCCATGACTCTGGCATCTTCAACATCTTGGGGTCTCCAAGGCAATGCAGGCTTCACCATCATGGCTTCTAACAATGGCCTCCCTAGGCCTTAATTCAGAGACACCCCTGACACTTTCCTAGCCTCACAGGCTTTCATTATTTGAGTAGAAATATTCCATAACTACTTTCTTCACTCTAAAGCCAGAACCATGTGGCCAAAGCTACAGAGTTCTGCTACTTACTGGGGCTGAAACTTGGGCCACCTCATCAATTACATCTTCACCAGCTTTCTGTTTTCTGTTATTTCCTTTAGCTCCTAGGCTTGGTTGTCTTGAAACTGGATCTGTAGACCTAGCTGGCCTCAAACTCAGAGATCCTTCTGCACCTGCCTCTGGAGTGCCGGGACTAAAGGTGTGCCCCACCACTCCCAGATCTAAGATTTTCTTGAATTCCTTTTCACAAGTTAGAATCTTAGCTGGATGGGATCTTGTCTTGAGATCATCACTCCCCCCCCCCCTTTTTTAATCTCTTAATATATTTATCTTCTTGAATATAGACTTGGGCCCCATCCACTTCTTGGTGCTCCTTTTCTCCTCAAATTGTACATTTTTTCCTTGTTCAGCTTGCTCTTTTTTCTTTATTGAGATTTCTTCTGACAACAGAATTAATCCAAAACTCTTTGCTTTAGCCCCAGACAGACACTTAGGACAGGGCAAAAAGCAGCAAGTTCTACCAGGAGGATCACATTCACAAAGCTGTGTTCTGGTAATGGAGGAGAAATGGGCTTTCAGACAGAGACACAAATTAATGGACTCTGCTGTCACTAGAGCAGCCCTGTGACACATGCTTAACAAAGTCGTAGAATTCTTGCACCTTCCTAATATTCAAACTCAAATATCGGCCAGGAAACCTACATGGATATAAGGAATGACAGAAATATAGATTTCCTGGATAAAGATATCAAGACAGAGGCATCAGAAGGCCATGGAGACTGAGGGGATTAAATGGCACTAAGAAGTGTCTGCACAGCCAAGAAACTATCACCAGGGTCAATAGACAGGAGATGAGGGGACATGTTTCCAAAGTGTCTGACAACAGAGCAAACTCCAAAAGTAAAAGAAACTGAAATTATTGAACAAAATTTTCCAGTTAGATACAGTTTACAGGTAAGGGTAATAATTCCAATGTTCTCCTATACAGAATGGCTTTGTAAATAATATCAAACAATATAACATTTATTTGTTGCTATTATTTAAATAAAATTTATGATTTACAAAATGAGAACAAAGACTTTAAGGTTATTAAGCACACAGAAATAACCATGCAGATCCCTAGCTGTCTTAGGAGATGTTGAGAAGCTAGAACTACTTCTATTATGATTGATACAAATATTGTTTACAGGGCCTGAACCATACTGCGGTGTCCTGTGCATGAGGATAAACATCACATGCTGATTTTTATGATCATAAAAACTTGGTATGATTTTAATAGTACTCATGGTAAAGCACTTGAGATCCCAAGACTCTAAAATACAAAGTTCAGACACTTTACCTGTATGTTGTAGTTTGGACATTAAATGTGTCTCAAGGTTTCCTATGTTGAAGGTTGGGAGCAGTGTTCACAGGGAACATGAGCCTTTATCACTTCCTCAAGGAACAAACTGAATGAAATTCCATGGATTGTTTCAGGCGAGTGAACTGTTATGTAGTGAGGCTTTGCTGGAGGAAGGTTAGAGAAATCCATCCCAAGGACACACTTCGTCCCTGTCTGATTCTTGGCCACCATGAAGGGAATAACATTATGCAATGGATCCAGAAGTTCATGGAGTTAATTATCTGAAGTTGTGAGACCAATAGAGTGCAAGTTTATCTTTAAGATTTTTAATTTCTTATTATTGTTGTGTGTATATGAATGTGTGTCAATATATATCTTTATGTCTGTGTGTATGTGATGTGTATATGTATTTAAGTTTGTAAGTGCATTGTGTGTGTGATAGAATTCCTGTATTTCTGTGTGTGTGCAAGGACCTGCATATGTATGTGTCTGTATGTGTAGTGTGTGTTTGTCTATATGTGAATATTTGTTTGTGAGCTTGTGTGTATGTGTGAAATGTGAGTATATGTATACATATAGGTATGTGTGTTAGTCAGAATGTGTACATATGTGTGGAAGTTTGTTCATGTGTGTATATGGGTATTGTGTAATGAGTGACTGTGTGTGCATTCATGTGTGAATTTGTGTGTGTGTATACTTGCGTGTATTATGGGAATGCATATATTTATGTGCACTTGTGTCTTAGTACATATGCTGTGTTAACATCAAAATGTCAAAATGTCTTTTCTGTGAATGTGTGTGTGTATTTGGAAGTGTGTGTAGGTTTTCATGTTTCTTGGAGAGCATGTGAGTAGGAGTGTGTTTTTAATATGTGTGTATTATGTGAGTGTGCATATGTATGTGTCCATCTGTGTGTCTGTGACCGTGTGTTTGGATATGTGCGTGTTTATATTTGTTTGTGTCTGTACACTTGTACATGAGAGTGTATATCTTTTTGCATCTCTGTGTTTCTGTTGGTATATTTTTGTGTATGTATGTGAGTAAGTGTGTGACTATGTGAATGAGTTTGTTTGTATATATGTGTGCATGTGTATGTGAGGCTGTGTGTCTGTGTCTCTATGTATTCGGGTGTTAATGTGCAGGCATGAATGAGAAAGCGTGTATAAGTATATGAGTGTGTGTGTGTGTGTGTGTGAGTGTGTGTGTGTGTGAATATGTGTCTGAGGCTGTCTTGTGTGTGTAAAAGATGGTCTCTTTGTGTATGTATGGTCTTAGTGCAACTTACAAGAATAGAATCAGAATTAATTCATCAAGCTTGAATAGCAAGTCTTTTTACAAAGTCATTGGTTAAATCAAAAATTAATTGTAATGTTTAAATTAACCTTTATATAAATTTATATTACAAATAATGCAAGCAATTTGAAGAATTTAATTTTAACTGTTTAAGTATTGAGAAACTTTAAAATATATATACCTCTACTTCAATATTTGTTAGGTTAGAAATTTTTGGATCATACTTTACACTATGATTTAAAATTTTAAGTAAATTATATAAATAAAACAAAATAATTAATTATAAAATTAAATTCAATACTCTGAGAAATTTTTAAGAGGAATTTTTGTCTTCACAAAAGATATGTCAATTTCAACAGATAATGTGTATCCCTGATATAACAGTTAATGACAATTTAACCTAGAAAAGCAGAACCAATAAAACAGATTTCTGAAGAAAGAAATGAAAGGGGAAGCAAGAAGAAAATCAGCATGGTTTAGAAAAAATTCCCAGACACAAAAAGAAAATGACTTAAGCATGCAAAAAAATAATTGGAAAGAGAGGGGTGGGCATTTAGAAAATGGTACTAGTGTTTTCCCTTATTTAAGACACATCCACACAATATGATCTTCAGAGAACCTAGAGGGGAAGGTTCAGGACCAACAGCCCAGAGGACCAATAACATCCACAACATCCACAATGGCCAGACCCTGTGCTTTCCTGATGACCATGGTGCTGATGAGCTACTGGTCAACCTGCTCTCTGGGATGTGAGCTGCCTCAGACTAATAACCTCAGGAACAAGGGAGCCTTGACACTCCTGGCACAAATGAGGAAACTCTCCCCTCTCTCCTGCCTCAAGGACAGAAAGGACTTTGCTTTCCCTCTGGAGAAGGTGGATGCCCAGCAGATCCAGAAGACTCAAGCCATCCTGGTCCTGCAGGAGCTGACCCAGCAGGTCCTGGTCCTCTTCAGCTCAAAGGACTCATCTGCTGCTTGGGAGACAACCCTCCTAGACACATTCTGCACTGGCCTCCACCAGCAGCTTAGGGACCTGCAGGCCTGTGTGATGCAGCAGGTGGGGGTGCAGGAACCTCCCCTGAGCCAGGAAGACTCCCTGGTAGCTGTGAGGAAATACTTCCACAGGATCACTGCCTACCTGAGAGAGAAGAAACACAGCCCCTGTGCCTGGGAGGTGGTGAGAGCAGAAGTCTGGAGAGCCCTGTGTTCCTCAGCCAAGTTGCTTGCAAGATTGAGTGAGGAGAAGGAGTAAGTCCTGAACCCAGTTGGAGAGGACTCACCTGGACTAGGACTTTGCGTCTCATTCTCAGATTTTGCCACCTCAAAAATCTTAGTCATTTTGGCAGGAACTCAACCTGCTTAGATGCTTCAGCATGAATGAGCAATGCTATGTCTATCTGTAAAGACATTTGTTGTCCATATTTTAAGATTTATTTATTTATTTATTTATTTATTTATTAGTTGGTTGATTCATTGAAGTATAATATGATTTAACTTATTTTCCATTATAAGTTGATCAAGTTATATAATTGTTTTAAGGTAGCAAATACATCTGTAACCAATTTATTTTCTATGTTCAATAAATTTTACTAAAAGAATCTGCTTTTTCTTTTTATTCTTTATATCATTTAAAACATTTTTAATGTTCTAAACTGACACTCTGCAGTATAAAAACTACACACATAACCAGGGTGCAAACCATTATTGATGTGTGACATTGCCTATTGTTTAGATGAGTAGATGTGCACACTTCACACTTCTCATTCACTGACAGTAAAAATTAAATCTTTACATTTCTCCAGGATAGAGTATTTTTCTGTGAATTTAACCAGTATGCTGTGTAGCCGTGATCCAGAATGTAGTGATATGTACAGTAAAGCCTTTATGGCTGGCTTTAAGTGAAACATAAAGTCTTTTTGTCTGACTTGGAGTGAATTATTTCAGCAAGCCATTGCTATGTTTGTGTTGATCAGTGGAGGCTGAGAAATTGTTTTGACACTGTTTAAGACTTGAAATGTTGTCTCTCGGGAGAACCTGCACTTGGTGCTACGTGAGAGCTTGCAGCGGCACCGACCTTGGTTCTAAGACACTCCTGGCAGGCCTGGAGTTCCTAATTTTAATAATGGCTAGCCATAGTCAAAAGGGACAGAGACTTTTGTGGGTTGTCTGCTCTCACCGGCAACAAGAGCACATTAACTTTCTCGGCTGCTGTATATGTTTGAATAAAGTAACTAGAGTGAGCTAGCTGGATGTCAGTCTTTTCCAAGAAGGTTGAACCCCACTGCTCCTTCAGAAAATGAAGCCTTAGCATCTTGGTGAGCTTCCCTCTACTGAGGCACCTATGACCCCACATCAAACAATCCCAGAATCTTGATCCTGATAAATTGTGGCTTGGTGCTCTTTCACTAACTTCCAGACTTCCATGCCTCTGACTTCTCTGACCTGTTGGTTTGCTCTCAAGTTCTGTGCACTTAAATGAAGACAAACGGCCTTCACATAAACAACCAGAGACAAAATCAGTAACTTTCTAGGATTTATGAAACTTCACCCAGAGTTTAAACATGACCTCCAGTACGAGTTCTGAGTCATCATTGCAAGCCCTCTCTCATGGAGTAAGATACAAGAGGGAGGGCTGAGGATGTGGTGTCACTGTGCAGCAGAGAGCGCTAATGAATCTGAGAGCTGCTGAGTCAGTCCCATGGTACTGGAGAAGTCACATCATCCTGGGATCAGACTCTGCACACACATGCACACCAAGGAGGAACCAGCACTGAGGGTCTGGGTGATTGTTACTGGTGAGGAACACTGTCATCCTCACTACAAAAGGGTGCGCACTGTTCCTGACTTTGAGGGACAAAGGAAGCACAGCCATGTGAGCTTGCAGGAATTGTTCCCGAGAGGGAGAAATGTCAGAGAACCCCTTTGTCTGCATGAGTCACCTATGGGAATAAAGAGGAAAAGCACCACGTGGTTCTCCATTCTCTGCCCAATCCCTGCCCAGTTATGGAAGCCAAGGGACCTGGAGCATCACTTTCCACTAAAGTAAGCAAGAAAACTGAGGACAAACTGTTGTCCCTCCAAGGGAAATAAACACGTATTAAATTAATTTAAAAATTCTGTGCGTATATTGTGTGTGTGTATGGGGATGTACATTTTTTTTTTTTGCTATATTCTGGCAACTGAGGAGTACTGGGTTTTCAGACAGATCTCAAGCTAAAGGACTCTGCAAGCAGTAGAGCAGCACTATGAATATGCTTAATGGCCTTCCTAAACATATGAAATTTACAAAGTAGTTGTGTCACCCATGTGCATCCACGGGAACGACAGGAAGACGGACTTCCAGGATAAGGATTCCAAGACAGAGGTATCAGAAGGCCACGGAGACTGAAGGGGTGAAAGGGTACTAAGAAGGGTCGGAAAAGCCAGGAAAACCATCACAGGGTCACTAGATAAGAGATGAAGGGACATGTTTTCAAAGTTCATACCCCGAAAGTAGAAGAAACTGAAATTATCAAAACCAGAAAAGCAAATATTCCATATTAGATATTCCAAATATTAGATACAGTTTGGAGGCAAGGATAATAGGGCCTCCAATGTTCTCCTACACAGAAGGTCTTTTTATGTAATCTAAAACAATATAACAATTATTTGTTGCCATTATTTAAATTAATTAATCTATTATTTACAGAATGAGGACAAAGACTTTAAATTTGCAAGCATGCAGAAATGACCACGTATCCCTAAATGCTGTAGGAGATGAGTAGCTAGAACTGCTTCTAACATGATTCGATACAGACTTTGTTTATTGGGATAAACCATACTACAGTGTCCTATGCATGATGATAAACATCCCAGGCTAATTCAAGTGATTATAAGATTGATATGATTTTAGTAGTACTTATGGCATAGCATTTGAGATCCTAAGCCTTTGAAATGCAAAGTTCAGACACTTTACCTGTATGTTGTGGTTTGAACATAAAATGTCCAGGTTTCCTGTGTTGGAGATTGGTACTCACGGGAGCAGTGTTCACAGGGAACATGAGCCTTCATCACTTCCTCAAGGAACAAACTGAATGAAATTCCATGGATTGTTTCAGATGAGTGAACTGTTAGGAAGTGAGGCTTTGCTGGAGGAAGGTTAGAGAAATCCATCCTAAGGACACACTTCGTCCCTGTCTGCTCTTTCGTCACCATTAAGTAAGTAACTTTGCAAATCTCACGGTCTTCAGACTATGCAATGGAACCGGAAGTCCCTGGAGTTAACTCTCAAAGTTGTGAGGGAAAATAGGCGAAAATTGATCTTTGAAATTTTCATAGTTTATTGCTCTTGTGCATGTGAGCGTGTGTCTATGCATGTGTTTTTGTGTGTGTTACCACACATGTGTATCTGATTGTGTGTGCAAGTGTACCTGTGTGTAAATATGTGTTTGTGTATATGTGAGAAAGCATGTGTGTGAATGTATGTATACGAATATGCATGAATGTTTCTGCGTGTTAGTTTGTGTGTGTCATGTGTATATGTGGAATGTGAGTGTGACTGCGAATGTGTGTGTTTCTGCACATGGGTAGGCATGTGTGGAAATTTCTGCATGAGTGTGAGTGTCTGTGTGAGTATGTGATGAGTGTTTAAGTTTGAATGATGACGTGTGTATGTATTTGTATAAATGGGACTGTGTATATTGGTATGTGCCTGTGTGCTTGGGTGTGTGTTTCTGTGCGTATATGTATATGTTGAAAATCTGTTTTAAGTGTGAGAGTGTATGTATGTGTGTATCCGTGTGCATGTGTGGGAGAGTGTGTTTATGTGTGTGTATATTACAGAAATATGTATATATATGTATGTATGTGTTTGTCTGTCTGTGAGTGTGTATGTGTGTGGGTATTTGTGCGCATATATGAATATATATGTATATAATTGTGTGAGAGGGTGTATTTATGCTTCTCTTCTGTCCATGTATGTGTGTGTGTATGTGTGTGTATATATATGTATATATATATACATATATATATACACATTTCTGTGTCAGTGTATATCTGTGTGTGTGCATGTGCATGTGAGTAGATGTGATGTATGTTTATGTGTGAGTGTGTTTGTATATTTGTGTGCATGTGTATGTGAGAGTG
Source organism: Arvicola amphibius (assembly GCF_903992535.2). Lineage (NCBI taxonomy): Eukaryota > Metazoa > Chordata > Mammalia > Rodentia > Cricetidae > Arvicola > Arvicola amphibius. The sequence continues at coordinate 57,541,187 of NC_052052.2, read as the reverse complement.
TGTGTCTATGTGTTTATATATGTTCATCAATGAGTGTGATTACTTTGTGTGAATATGCATTATGTGATGGTGTGTGTGTGCTATATGCAAACATGCACTGAGTCAGTGTGTGTGTGTGTGTGTGTGTGTGTGTGTGTGTGTGTGTGTAGATACAAGTTCACCAAGTGTGAAAGTGGTATGAAGAGACCACCTTATAGAAGTTGGTGTCTCTATTTCAACCATGGGTTCCAGGAATCAAACTCAGTTCATCAAGTTTGAAAGCAAGCCTTTATACATTGTGACCACATGATGACATGACAATTACTATTGGATGGATAACTAAGCTATATGGATGATTTAATTAATATTTTATATAAATTGTTATTAGAGTTAATGAAGACAACTTAAAGGAAATAACTTGATTTTTTTAGTCCTTAAACATTGGAAAAATTTAATGTCTAAAGTTGCATCAATACTATATAATGTAATATAATTATTACATTCATTTAGGACAATTTACATCATACCTTAAATTATGATTTGAATATTTATGTTACTAATATAAATGAGACCAGAATTATGGTAAAATGAATTTCACTATTGTATATATAAATACAATTTTAGAGAAAATTTTGTCATTACAAAAAAGGTCTAAGTTTCAAACAAGGAATGATGGTCTCTGGAGTGATAGTTACTGACAATGCCATTAAGAAAGAGAAAAGTTGTAAAACAACAGCTTTCTGAGGGCAGCAGTGAAAGAGGAAGCAAAGATGAAAACCAAATGGTTTAGAAAAAAATTCCCAGAAAGAAGAAGAGAATGAGTTAAACAAATTGAAAAGAGAATTGGAAAGTAAGAGTAGGCCTTCTGAAAATGGAAAGTAGTGTTTTCCCTATTTAAGACAGATGCACACACCATGGTCTTCAGAGACCCTCAAGGGGAAGGTTCAGGCTCCCACAGTCCAAAGGACCAGCAGCATCTGCAACATCCACAATGACCAGACCCTGTGCTATCCTGATGGCCCTGGTGCTGATGAGCTACTGGTCAACCTGCTCTCTGGGATGTGACCTGCCTCAGACTCATAACCTCAGGAACAAGGGAGCCTTGACACTCCTGGCACAAATGAGGAAACTCTCCCCTCTCTCCTGCCTGAAGGATAGAAAGGACTTTGCATTCCCTCTGGAGAAGGTGGATGCCCAGCAGATCCAGAAGACTCAAGCCATCCTGGTCCTGCAGGAGCTGACCCAGCAGGTCCTGATCCTCTTCAGCTCAAAGGACTCATCTGCTGCTTGGGAGACAACCCTCCTAGACACATTCTGTAATGACCTCTATCAGCAACTCAATGACCTGCAGGCCTGTGTGATGCAGCAGGTGGGGGTGCAGGAACATCCCCTGAGCCAGAAAGACTCCCTGGTGGCTGTGAGGAAATACTTCCACAGGATCACTGTCTACCTGAGAGAGAAGAAACACAGCCCCTGTGCCTGGGAGGTGGTGAGAGCAGAAGTCTGGAGAGCCCTGTGTTCCTCAGCCAAGTTGCTGGCAAGACTGAGTGAGGAAGAGTGAGCCAAGTTGAAGAGGAGTCTCCTGGGCTAGGACACTATATCTCACTGCGCCGTAAATTATTCTATAAAAACTTTCATTTATTCTGGCATGAATTCTATCAACCTGCCTAGCTATTTCAGCAAAACTGAGCAAATTTTGTCTATATGGAAAGGAATTTATTCCTGTATCCATAAAGGCATATGTGTGTATGTATGTATGTACGTATGTATGTATGCATGGGCTTCACTATTTATATAATTTAAATTATTTAAGTTAAGTCTTGTAGTTTTCTCTTTTCTTTAGTACTGTAAAACATCATTTGTAAATCAATTATTTTGTATTCTATTAAATTTTACTGAATATAATACTTTTGATTTGTTAATTCTATATTTTCAATTTTTCAAGTCTTTTTAAGATGATACTCTATGCCATAATAATTACACAAATGGACCCAGCTGAAAAATTTCACTGGATCCATGTGTGCCCTGCATAGTGTTTAGACAAACCCTACATCTGTTCCTATAATTCTCTCCAGTGTATAGTATTCTCTGGATGTATAAGCAGCATGCTGTCCAGTAGACAGTCAGAGAATCTTGCCCTGTCTAATTGTGGCTTAGTCACCTTTGTCATAATAATCCTCCCTATGACCTCCCTGACCTCTGGTACCTTTCATTTACTCTCAACTTCTATGAATTTGACAAGTTTCTGATTGTAAATATGAGTGAGATCATGTACAATGATAAAAATAATCAACCTACTTGAGTATGACAGGAAACATACCAGTAAGGAAACAGGAGATCAACCCTATTCATAATGATCTCAAGAAACATCCCTTGGAATAAATCCCACCAGGGAAGTGAAATGCCCCTAAAATTAATCCTTCCAATCACCACTGTTCCCTCTCAATTTCTCAGGTTTTTCCCCTTCTCCAACTCTTCCTCTTCCTTTTCTTCTTTCTTCTCTTGGAGCTTCTAGTTGAGCATGGATACATAGCAAACTCCTGGAGCCTAGGTAGCCTCTCTTAGGGACCCCAACCCTGAGGACAAATGATTCTCTCTCTCAGCAGCCACCAGTTGCCATAGTTCCTCAACTAGAAGTGGAATTTCCTGTGTTTTCCAAGCTGGGATGTTGTCTGGCTTGGTCTTGTTCATTCAGTCACAGCCACTGTCAGTTCATTTGTGCAGCTACCATGCTGGTCCAAGAACACTGCTTTGCTGTGGTCATGCACGGCCTCTGGATCTTGCAATTCTTCTGCTTCCTCTTCTGCAATGGTCCTTGGGGCTAAAAGTCAGCCCTTTATTTTCTGCTCTGTGACCAGTTGTGGGTCCCTGTGTTGCTATCTGCTGTAGGAGGCTCCAGTGGTGGGGTAGTAATCCCGCAGTAACAGTCTCTTAGACATGTAGCTGTAATTAGAAATCAGGTATGGTGACACTACCAATACAGCACTGCTTTATTCTTTGGTATCGTCATGGTTCCATGTGCTTCAAAAGTGATATTCTGGGAGAAACATAATTTAAATTTTGATTCAGATTGTGTGGTGGTTTGAATAGGAATGGCCCCCACAGACTCAAGTGTTTGAATGCTTGACCTATAGGGAGTGGCACTATAATGAGGTATGGCTTTGTTGGAGTACGTGTGACCTTGTTGTAGGAAGTGTGTCACTGTAAATATTGGCTTTGAGGTATTATACACTAGTGTTGCAGTCTCCTTCTGCTGCCTATGGATCAAGGTGTAGAATTCTCAGCTTTTTTTCCAGTATCATGTCTGTCTGCATGCTGTCTGATTTTCCACTATGATGATAGTGGACTACACCTCTTGAGAGTGTAAATCAGTCCTATTGAGAGGTTTCCCTTATTAAGAATTGATGTGTTCATGGTCTCTATTTACAGCAATACAAACCCTAAGACAGAGACCATGCTCCTTCAAACCACCATAAATCACATCATCTAGGTAAAGTGAGCATTAAAGTAGCAGAATACATAATTGTCAAGAAGTATAAATTGATAAGGCTAACATAATTCATGTTATATTATATTGTCCAGGTTATTATTTTTATTGTATTTCTACAACAATGCTACACGAATAATGTATGTTCACTCACAGAAAATGATAGGGGCTCTTCCTGGGGGGTATGATACATGTGATGTTGTGCTGTGCACCTCCCAAGGTGTGTGTGTGCCTGGCCAGAGAAGCCCAGGCTGCACAACCTTGTCTGGAGCTGCCCAAACGCAGGCACTGCTTGATGGAGGCAGCCTGATCTCCACAGGGTTCCCTCCCCTACCCTCTGATCCCCAGAACCCAAGCTCTGGAGTCAGAGAGAGGGAACAGCAGGATGTGGTGTGTGGCCTGGCAGCTGGCACCAAGACCTGGTGCAGGAAAGCCTCATGCTCTTCTCGTTCTACATGGTCCTGGTTATGATGCTCAACCTACTTCAGATCCTGCAGAATGTCATACTCTTCCCCAACAGGGTGATTGCCAACATCTCCTCTGCCTGGCTGATGTTCCCGTGTTGTGGCATGGCAGCCACTGATGTCAGCCTTCTGTACCCCTGTAGCGACAGTCACCTGGGAGAACCACCTAAGAGGGAGTGAGCCAGCATCATGCTCTCAGCTGTGGTGTTCCTTGGCGTCGATCTCTCCGGTGCCAAATTGGATTTTGCCAATAATATGCAGCTGTTCTTGACTTTAATAGCCCCGTCTTTGGGCCTGTGTGGATGGTTGATTGCTCCCAAAGTGGCCTTGGATTTGGAATCACAATCACCTTCCTAGCTACACTGATCACTCAGCTTCTTGTGTATAATGGTGTCTACAAGTACACATCCCCAGATTTCCTCTATATTTGTTCTTGACTCCCGTGTATGTTTCTTTTTCCTCAGGAGGCATCACAGTGGGGAACATAGGATGACAGTTAGCTATGGGTGTTCCCGAAAACGTCTCACAGTGACTGCGCTTCAGAGCACGGTTCAGAGCAGAAGCAGGGTGCAGAGACACTGGTCCTGGGTGTGATGAAGATGATCTTTTTCCTCATTTAGACTGGGCTGACGATGATAAATGACTCCTGAAGAAGTGTTCTCTTGGTCTCGACTAGCAGAAGGAGCCGAGGACCACTTACACACACATTCTACCTTGCTCACCCACCCTCACACCTGTCTGCACTGGAACATTCCATCCCAGGGTTTATGTGAGAGTTGAGTGGGCAGGGGCAGTTTCCCAAGTGTTATATTTCATTCATCAATCAAAGCAAGTCGCCATCTTTCAAAGCTTTGAATCAAAGTGGACTACCAACCTGCAGCTTTGTGTCAGTGCCCAAAGGAGAAAGTAGTAAGAATCAAAGGACAGGGTTGTGTAAAGGGGAGGGGGCAGCAGTGAGTTGAAGGAAGGTCGTGTTTCCCATAGATCCTAGGGCAGCCACAACTCCAGTTCACTCTCAGGCAGGTGCTCACATGTGCGTTTCACCAGTGTGGGAACTACGCTTTCCATGGCCAGGGATGTTGTAACGGGAGGAGCTGCGGGCTGCTTGTTGTCCTGGCCCCCCAGCTAGCTTATGCCCGGAATAATTACATGGAAAATATATTCAATTAATCACTGTCTGACCCATTATCTCCAGTCCCTTATTGGCTAACTCTCACATATTGATCTAACCCATTTCTAATAATCTATATTGCCACTTGACTGTGGCTTACCGGCATGCGTCTAACCAGCATCCGTCTCGGAGAGGAGAGCCATGACTTCTGCCACATTGCCTTCTTCCCAGCATTCTCTTCTGTCTACTCCACCCACCTAATTCTCTGCCCTATTAAAAGGCCAAGGCAGTCTCTTTATTTAACCAATAAAAGTAACACATAGACAGAAGACCCTCCTACACCACAGGGGTTTGTAGACAATCTTACTGAGAATCAAGGGCAGTGCAATGTCACAGCTCTGCACTGTGGTGCTGGACTTTTCTCCTCAATTTGAATGAAGTTTTGTCTATGATCAGGACCATCTATGAGTGAGTAGCTGTCTGAGCTGTTTCAGTTGTAAAAAGCCCAAATTGTTTCGGTCACGCCAGAGTGGAAGAGGACTTTGGATCAGGCAATCTGTGATCGGCTTGTAAAAGTTGAGTGTGCACGTCACTGCATTGAATACTCAGTGTCCTGTATGTACTGAATGGTGTAAAACACGTGTGACCTAATTTCCAAGTATTGGGGTCTTCAACTACAAGTGCAATTTGTATGAAAACCAATCTGAGCCTTCTATTCTCTTAAATATTATTTGTTTGCTTGTTTGTTTTACTTCATGAGCTGTTCCAGAGAAGGGTTCTTGGGTCATTCCAGAACCATTTACAGCAAGCGTGACGGTACTTGTACCAGCTGTGCCCTCTCTTGGTCACACCCTCCAATGCACTCTAGTCCTCTGACACACTTCGTTTCTGTGGGTTTACATTTGTGCTTACAATTTTACCTTTTTGTATTCTGCAGTGTAAGTGCTTTTGGTTTGTTTAAAATTCTGTGGAACTGACTTGATGAAGCACAAGCTGGTTCCCAGCAAGACAGAAGCTTGGTGCCTGTGTACATTTGGGCTTGGGTTCGCTCATGTGGTGAGGCTCATTGGGGTTTTGCTTATTTTGTTTTGAGGAAAATGTCTGGAATAAACTGGTTTTCTAAAACTACTTTGGTGAAGAGAAGATGGGTTGTTCTGGACTTTGGAACAGTCCTTGAAATTTCCTGAAAATGAAAGCAAATGGCTGGTCCTTCGAATGCGCTCTTCTGCCAAGACATCAGTGTCTCAGGAGAACAGCAGGAGACTGGAAGAAGAGCGAGGGACTTGGTGATGGACTTGACCATATGCAGAGAGCTATTTTTCCTCTAAAACTGCAAATTAGTCTATTAGAAAGAGTGTGGACAAAAAGTGTGATGCCAAAAATGTGTATGCCATAAGTTTATTGTAGGGACACTGAACCAAAGTGATTGAATTTGTGAAAATGGTAACTAGTAGCAAGCACATTCGCTGTCCCAGATGGGAACACCCAGTGAGATTCACGTCCATGCTAAGTGTGCAACACTGTGCTCTTTTGCTTTTTTTAAATTTTTATTAAGGACTCAAAACCCCCAAAATGTTAGTCATAAAAGATACAGAAGAAGAAAAATTACTAAATATCATAAGGTGCCTATTGAATCATGAAATCACAGAAGTATGTTTGGCAATAGGGCATATAGTTCTATAATTAAGGACATGGGTAGAGATAAAAATTCACACATGGCAATGAGAACAGGAAGTAGTGAATTGTGTTTGCGCTATCACATGTAGACTGACAATCCACTTTATGCCCGAGTAGAGAGGAAGCAAGTTCAAGTCTCCCTGCTTTATAAGCAACACTCACACAGAACAATTTTGGAAAGTGTTCAGGCAATAGAGACAAGGATCGAAGATAATTTGGGGAATCCTTGCAGCCCTTCAATGAGGATAACTCTTTAAGAGAAAAGCAACACGCACCCTGGCTTATAGAGAGAGACAAAGTGGGATGGACTGGTGGCTGTGTGTGGATCGCCTAAGTCAGCACATGTGACCTCAGAACACACCATGAGCGGTAGTGTGAGCAGAAACCTTGCACTGAGATGGAGAGACTGAAGACAAATTTAGGAGTAGAAATGGCAATGTGGATGGCGCTCCTAAAAACTCAGAGATTCTACTACCTAAGGCAATAAGGAGCAAACTCATTCATGGAAACCACTAAGAAAATAGCACAAGAGAAGGAAAACACAGCAAGAATCTTGAAGATTCATCCAAAGAGCAAGGCTTTCAACAGAGACAATTAGACATTCCTGCAGGAAAAACAAGAGAGCCAATAGGTAGAGAACTTGAGATGAAGCAATAAGGCATTTCAAATTCTATGTAGATTAAGAAAACAGTAGGCACAGATAACTCATGTGGAAAATGTAGATCCAACCTTTTACTAGAAAAAAATAGGACGGAAAAAAAACTTTCCAAAATAGATATAACCATGAAGGAATTAATATGACAAGGATGAAAATAAAAAGGGAAACCAAAATAAGTAAAGGACAAGAAATGAGCATTTCTGGACATCTAGAAAGCAAACTTCCATCAGAGACAGCAGGTGCCACCAACTTGAACAGTTGAGAAATAACTAGAACTTAACAAAACTATGAGGAACCCAACACTAAATTTCTGAGCCGTTGCTACTAAAGACATTAGAGATCAGACTAAAGGTTTAAAAATATAATGACAGTACAAACACATACAGCTAAAGAAGAAACAAAAAAACCGAACAACCATAGATACCAGTGCCTGCAGAGAGAACCTCCAGGAAGAGAAGAAGCTCCATGCAGGAATCCGCGCTCAGGTGACAGCATGCTCAGGGCCTCAGGTCAGAGCACACACACACACACACACACACACACACAGAGAGAGAGAGAGAGAGAGAGAGAGAGAGAGAGAGAGAGAGAGAGAGAGAGAGAGAGAGAGAGAGTCTAAATGCAACACGTGATGAAAGATGTCTGAATAGAAGGAGAGTGCACCATCATCCACCTTTTGAAAGGGTATATCATATATCACGCTCTAAGACTGGGAGAATGGAAGGGTGTGTTGGCCATATCCTATCTGATTACTAATAAATTGATGATTCCAAACTGTCTCTTTGGCTTTCCATTCCTGGGGGGAGTTAGGCAAGTACCATGAGTTTTTTAAGATGGACACTTGTACGTGAAATATTTTCCCACATGGCAGGAATTGAAGCCATTACATGGCAGATCAGCAAGTTCTCGCTTCCTTCTGTTAACTAAGAACTCAAGACAGTCATCCTTGTTCATTAAAAGGGCCCTAGTAATGGATGGCCAAGGCTTTGGATCGATGATATCAGAACAGTAGAAGTATGTGTAGAATAGGAAGAAAACAGACAAACAAAGCAAATGGTGATGAGCATAGATTCCCGGTGAAAGAAATAGTCAGTGGAAGCCTAACAATCCAGGGAGTGGGAGAACCTTGCCTTCAGTTCCAGAGGCTCAGAGGATCTATCAAGTCTTAGAGCAGTGGGCACTCTGAAGCACTCTGAAGCAGAGCAAGAGGATTTTCGACAGGAAATGCCATTGCCATGAGTGTGGGGATGAAGCAAAGAAAGACAGGATCGCCATCCTCCTGGTGAAAGTCACATTTGGTGCCCTTCAACACAGTTCCCACGCATAGGAGTCGAACCTCGACATGTGTCCTCTCTGGGCCCCTCTTTCTCTCTGGGGACAACAGTTCTGGTCTTTCCAGCTTCTACTTCCCTTTTCCCGTTCCCGCCTGCCCAAGGGGAGCTAGAAGGCTCCTGCGCACCACACACACCATGTGAGAGTCAAACCAGAGGAATGCATACCAAATATGGCTCTCTGGCATTTGGAGTGCACACATCCTCCCTGCCATGGGTCTTCTGTTCAATCAAGTCTGTGTAGACCTAGGTTCCAGGCAGTGGTTGTCGAATGGGCAGAGCGCAGGAAGAACCAGGTCGGCAATTTGGCTCTTTCCTGGATGGGGCAAGCTCTTCTTCAAATGACTCAGTCAGAGTGAGACCTGGCCCCAGTGCAGTCAACCAACAACCTGAGCTATCTGAGAAGTGCACTATTAAAGTGGCAAAATCATCTGTCTCAAGAGGTCTGAAACCTTGCTTCACGTGAACGCCCTCTGCCGGCCAGATCCGAAATAGTTACATTTCAGCATGGTGCCTGTGCTTCTGCTCTTGATGGGGGTGATGCTGGGCTGCAGCACAACTTGCTCACTTGACTGGGGTGCATCTTGGAGAATGGATTCACAGAGCGCTAACAGTCTACAGTAGCTATGAGAGATGAAAATCATGCCGTTTCTCTCGTGCCTGCAAGACAGAACCAGAGCAAGAGGATTTCCGACAGGAAATGCCATTGCCATGAGTCTGGGGTTTAAGTAAAGAAAGACAGGATTGCCATCCTCCTGGTTGAAGTACCACTTAAGGCGGTTGGTTGAGCACAGCCACCGCGCATTGGGGTCAAGCCTCTACACATGTCCTCTCTGGGCTCCTCTTCCTCTCTGTGGCCAGCAGCTCTAGTCTTTCCAGCTTCTACTTCCCCATTTTCCATTCCAGCCTGCCCAAGGCAAGCTATAGAAGGCTACCTCGACTCACACACTCCATCAGAATCAGATAGAGGAAACCATACCAAAGTCTGGCTCTCTGGATGTCGATTCCCACATTCTCTCTGCCATGAGTCCTCTGTCAATCAAGTCTGTCTAGACCTAGGTTCCAGGCGGCTGCTGGCCGAATAGGCAGAGCACAGGCAGAACCAGGCCAGCAATCTAGCTCCTTCCTGGGTGGAGTGTGCTCTCAGCAAAAGGACTCAGAGTCAGCCCAGACCCGAGCATAGCCAACCAGCTCCCTGAGCCTGTTGAGAAGAGCACTACTTTTTATTTATTTTTATTGCTTTATAAATACGACCATTTCAAATTTTCACCTGCTTTCCTCCTCTTAATTCCCTCCTGATGACTCACTTACCCTCCTCTCTCCCCCTTCAGTCCTAAGGGAGCTGTCTGGAAATTGTCCACTGCATTATGACTTGCATATTTGGCAATTACTAGGTTTTGGGGGGACTTTCTAACTAACATGTTTGGAACTTGCTCTCTTTTGGAGGTATTATTACTAGTTTATACTTGGGAATTTCAAGCATTTTTAAAACTCACTAGATTTTTGTTGAAGTTCACTCACTATTAAAGCAGCAGCAAATCTCCTTGCTCAATGAGTATGAAGCTTTCCTTTAAGCGCGTGCCCTCTTTGGCCATCTCCCGAATCCTTACATTTCAGCATGGTGCCTGTGCTTCTCCTCTTGATGAACATAAAGCTGGGCTGCAGCACAGCTTGTACACTTGACTGGAGTGCATCTTGGAGAATCGATTCCCAGCGCACGGACACTCTACAGTTATTAAAAGAGATGAAAATCGTGCCGGTCCTCTCGTGCCTGCGAGACAGAACCGATTTCAGATATCCCTGGAAGAAAGGCCATATCACCCAAAGAAAGCAGAGAGAAGAAGCCACCTGCTGTTACTCTGAGGTGCTCAGGCAGGTTCTCTAACTCTTCAGGCCACAGGCCCCAAGAGATGCCTGGCCAGAGAGGACAATTGGGCGCCTTCTCACTAGTCTGTTGAGTGGCCTGGAGGCTCTGGTAGGGACAGGGGAGCAAACACCTCCCTGTCTGCCTACTTTGGCCATGGCCATCTGCACCTACTTCTTACGAATCTCCCGCTATCTGGAGGGAAAGGGATATAGCCCTTGCTCCTGGGAAATTGTCAGAGCAGAAATGCAAGTGGCCCTTTCCATATTCCCGGTGCCTGCAGAGAGAACCTCCAGGAAGAGAAGAAGCTCCATGCAGGAATCCACGCTCATGTGACAGCATGCTCAGGGCCTCAGGTCAGAGCACACGCACACACACACACACACACACACAGACACACACAGAGAGAGAGAGAGAGAGAGAGAGAGAGAGAGAGAGAGAGAGAGAGAGAGAGAGAGAGAGAGAGAGAGTCCAAATGCAACACGAGATGAAATATGTCTGAATCGAAATAGTGTGCACCATCATTTGTAGCGGGCATGGTCGGCCGGCAATGGGTAATAACCAAACTAGCCTTATATGAAATACTCAGCTTTAATAAAAGGAGAAAATGGGAGAAAATTACAGAGCCAGTGTTCCAGCGAAGAGCAGGGAACCAAGAGAGGAAACCACCAAAACAGAGATCTTTTAAGGCATTTTGTGCCTTTGAGAGGTCACGCTCCTCAGACAAGGGATTGGTCAGCTACCCCATCATCTCCCTCTTTTGTCTAAATAAGACAGATTCAAAACCAAATACAACTATATACAATGGGAACAGATAATATAAAATTACAAACAGCAAACTATATTAAGCTTGGAACATATAACACAAGTTACTAAACATTCTACTTCAAGGAGTCTAAATAATATAGAAGGTGGCTACAATTATCTAATCTTCAACCCCATCAAAGACCTGAGAAGGGAAGTAGTATTACTTAAGCAACTAGGAAGTACAAACAAGAAACTTCCAAAATGTGCAACAGATGACAGAGACAACTGACTACCTGGGCAACCACAAGAAATCTTATTAGCAATGTTGAGGCAACCAACTTTGGCTAAGGCATAACACAACCGACATACCATTTTTTCAAAGGCAAGGAACCTTTAGTAGAACTATCCTACCCTCTCTTGGCATGATAAGACAATCCTGTTTTATCCACTTATAGATATTTTGTATCTTTGTCAGTAGTCAAGGTATGGGCTTTTCTTTGCCCAAAGGCCAGCTCTGCCAAGAAAAAGACAAACTCCCAGTGGAGTGTCTTTGGTGCTCAACATTCTCTCGAGAGTAGAGCAGTGTTGCCAGGAGTGATTGTGTCTCATAAGTACAAAACTCTAGGTTAGATTAAAGGCCGTTTTCTACAGCTCTTCGAAGAGGTCTAAGATTATATATAATCTTATATATACTTGTCTATACTAAATATAGTCTCTATGTATCTAAAAAACCTGATTATCCTAAATATAAATCTGACAAACATATAATTCTCAATACCTATCTAACTTGAAGACTAAGAGAATAAACAACTGTGTAATAAATGAAGACAATGATTTCCAAATGTAAACAATGTCATTACATAAATAATATCAGAGGTAGAAATGTACATTGCAATATGGTAAATATCTCAATATAACAATTGTTTTAAACAGAGGTAGAAGCATACTCTCATACAATGTTCAATATATCAATTTACAAGAATCAGCCCCAATACAGTTTTCTAAAAACAATAACTCACAAATATCAATCATCCCATCAAACCAGTTAATAGCTCCTTTTTTTCAATATATACACCCCTGAGTCCATATAATACCTCCCCCATCCCCTTGACCCTATACCAACCACCAATTATTGTCCCTAAACCTGAGGGCAAACTCTGTTGGGAGAGGGGGAGTCGTCCTCTAAGATTGCTTCCAGCTGACATGGGGGTGACGTTCTTTTCAGGGGGTCCTGTGAAAGCAAATGATGGTAAAATACCCAGGTTAACATTTGATCTAAGAAAATTGTATCTAGCCTCTGAATGTTTTGAGGAGATCCAGCCAGGATGTTGTCAAAAATGTGCACAATTCAAAAGTGGCCTGTGCAGTTGGTACCAAGAAACAGATCTAATTTTAGCACTATTAAAAACATGACATCAAAATAACCAGTTGGAGTTGATGTTGTGGGGCCCCATCTTCATCCTAGAAACTTCAAAGATTACTGAAGGAAAATTTGTTGTTTGTTACAGAAAAGGTAAACATTATCTACAAAGACATATACAGACATGTGTGTATATATATATATTTTTTTTCAATGAAAGGTATATTAAAGACAGACACAGATATGAGGGAAGGCAAAGAAAGTTTATCAAATTTATTATTATTATTATTATTATTATTATTATTATTCTGTCCCATAACATGACTCTTGACTTGAGATAGAAACTCTGAGATATCTCTTATCAACAGGCTTGGAATTGAAGAGAGACTGGGCCAGAGTCCAACTACAAAAACCAGCTCTAAATATTTATAAAGAAATGTACATTGAGACACATTTAAAAAATTGTTTTTCATACTCACAGAGCTTATTTAGTGTTATTGCTGATCCTTAGTGGGTCGTAACTGTTTTCCATTCATCAGTATTTAAATATTCAGGGTCCCTTAAATTCTTTGAAGATGAGTGTTTTCCTGTGGAGATAAGAAAAGAACCCTGCCCCCAACCTATGTTTCTCTTACCATCAGTATGATCATCATCCTTGTGTATGAATTGTTATTTTTCTTTTCCAAGGGGCTTCTCCTCTTCAAACCGAACCTTTATTAATTTTGACCGTATCCACAACTTTTCCTTTCCTGTGGAGACAAGAGCAAAACCCCTTCCCAAACACAGCACATCTCCTGGCTTCCATTGAGAGGTCAGCACATCCTTGAAATAAACTGGTTGATTTAATTCAACAGACTTTTCCATTATCCAATGTCTTTCTGTAGCCATTGTCCCCTTCTCATTAGCATTGAGAAAATTCAAGGTTAATAAAGTATTATTTAATCTATTTCTGGTGGTATTTTCTACCCCTTTCTGTTTGTTTAACATATCCTTTATAGTTGTATTTGATCTTTCTATGACCACTTGACCCATAGGATTGTATGGTATACCTGTAACATGCTTAATATTGTAATAAGCAAAAAAACCATTTCATTTTCCTAGAGACATAAGCTGGACCATTATCCGTCTTTATTTATGCAGGTATACCCATGATGGCCATAACTTCTAATAAATGAGTGATTACCGAATCAGCTTTTTCTGAACTTAAAGCAGTTGCCCATTGGAAACCTGAATAAGTGTCAATGGTATGGTGTACATATTTTAATTTGCCAAATTCTGCAAAGTGGAACACATCCATCTGCCAGATTTCATTCCTTTTAGTACCCTTTTGATTAGCCCCTGCAGGCAGTGGTGTTTGGTTATAGAAAGAGAAAATAGGGCATTTCTTTACAATTTCCTTAGCTTGTTGCCAAGTAATAGAAAACGCTTTCTTCAAGCCTTTGCTATTGACATGATGTTTTTCATGAAATTCAGAAGCCTGCAGCACACTACCAATCAATAATTGATCAATATCTGCATTACCTTTTGCTAGAGGACCTGGCAGACCCGTATGGGATCAGATGTGTGTTATATACATAGGACAAAGCCTGTTCCTGATCATGTCTTGTACCTGGATAAACAATGAGGTTAGTTCAATATCATCAGGTATAAATTCAGCAGTTTCAATATGTAAGATAACTCTTTCTGCATATTATGAGTCAGTAACTATATTAAGAGGTTCTTTAAAATCCCTTAGCACCATAAGAATGGCATATAATTCTTCCTTTTGGACAGAATCATAAGGACTTTATTCCACCTTACTCAAGTCTTCTGATTTGTAACCTGCCTTCCCTGATTTATTATCATCAGTATAAAATGTATGGGCTCCATTTATTGGAGCATCACGGATGATTCAAGGAAGAATCCAAGAAGTTCTCTTTATAAAGTTAAGCCTCTTGGTTTTTGGATAGTTGTTATTAATTTCTCCCAAAAAGTTAGCACAAGCTCTTTGCCATGGTTCATTGTCTTCCCATAATTTTTTTTTTATCTCATCAGCAGTGAAAGGCACTATAATTTCTGCTGGGCCCATGCCTGCTAGTTGATGAAGTCTCAATTTGGCTTTTATAATTAATTCAGAAACTTTTTCCACATAAGTTTTTATTTTCATACTTCGTTTATGTGGTAGAAAGATCCATTCTAAGGTAATATAATCTCTTTGCATTAAAATTCCTGTAGGAGAAATTTTTGAAGGCAATAAGACGAGAATACAACTGAGTTCTGGATTCACCCTATCCACATGCGCCTCCTGTAATTTTTCTTCAACCACTGTCAGTTCTTTTTCTGCTTCAGCTGTTAATTCTCTGGGACTATTTAAGTCTTTTTCACCATCTAAGGTTTTATTTAAATGAATTGTCATATCAGGTGTTATCCCAACAGTTGGTCGAAGGCTGGAAATGTCTCCCAACAACCTTTGCAAGTCATTAATAGTCCATAGCCAAACTCTCCTAATTTGTGCCTTTTCTGTCTTAATTTTTTGCAAACCTATTTTATAACCTAGATAAACAACAGAATCTCCTCTCTGAATTTTTTTCAGGAGCAATCTGCAATCCCCATTTAGGTAAAACTATTTTTACTTCTTCAAACAGTCTTTCTAAGGTATCCATGTTTGAATCAGATAACAGGATGTCGTCCATGTAATGAAAAATTATAGACTTTGGAAATTGCTTGCGTATTATTTGCAATGGTTGATTTACAAAGTATTGGCACAGGGTGGGAGAGTTCAACATACCCTGTGGGAGGATGGTCCACTGGTATCTCCTGGTAGGTTGAGAGTTATTATAAGTAGGCACTGTGAAGGCAAACTTTTCTCTATCTTTTTCTTATAAAGGTATAGTGAAGAAACAGTCCTTTAAATCAATAACTATGAGAGGCCATCCTTTTGGTAATAAAAAGGGCAGAGGAATTCCAGATTGCAGAGATCCCATAGGCTGAATAACCTTGTTGATAGCTCTGAGATCTGTCACCATTCTCCATTTACCAGATTTTTTCTTAACCACAAATACAGGAGAATTCCAAGGGCTGGTAGATTCTTCTATATGTTGAGCATCCAATTGCTCTTGTACCAGCTGTTCTAAAGCCTGCAACTTTTCTTCAGCTAAAGGCCATTGCTTTTTCCATATTGGTTTCTCAGTCAACCATTTTAGAGGCAGGGCTGTTGGTATCTCTGAAGGGGCATCAATTGCTTTGCATTCTTGTACAGCCCGAACAGCTGGTTTTTGCTGTCTGTAATATCTTTTAATATTTTCCTCAGAAATATAGGCTCTAGATGTAGCAGGAATGTTAATTTGGTTATTCCATTGCTGCAATAGGTCACGGCCCCATAAATTCACTGCAATATTAGCTACATATGGCCTTAATTTTCTTATTTGTCCTTCTGTCCCTATGCATTCAACACATCTCGTGCTTTGCCTTACTCGAGATAGGGTTCCAATTCCCAGGAACTGAACATTTATGTCCTGTAGAGGCCAATACGGATGCCAAGATTCTGGAGTAATGATACTTACATCCACACCTGTGTCCAGCAGGCCAGTAATGAAAACCATTTACACACACTCTTAACTTTGGTCTTTCATGACTTATAGAAATTTGCCAAAATACACATAACTCATCTTTCAGGCCATTTTTGCTTCTAACAGCAGGCATGGGGCTTTCTAATTTTCCTGACGAGGCATGTTCTCTGTAGTAACAGGAAATGACTGGACCACATTTGCCATGGGGGCCTGCAAGATGCCCCCCATTTCGTTTCCCGATGGCAACAGGTTGCCTTGTCTATCTCTTGTTGATCTACATTCGTTCGTCCATTGTCTGCCTTTTCCACATCTCCTACATAAACCTGAAGGCTGAGGCCTCCTATTTCTGTTATTCCTGGAAGAGGCATTATTATTATTATTTCTGGAAATCCTTTGTCTACAATTCCTTTTCATATGTCCTATTTTGCCACAATTAAAACATTTGGTATTTTGATGCCTTCTTTTACCATTGGAAATTGCTTCTTCTATCCATGCTTCAGTGCCATAGTCAAACGTATCAACATTCATTGTATGCAAGGCCCATTCATCCAAGGGTGCTGATCTGATCTTTAAAGGCCCCCAAATCCTTTTGCACTCCACATTGGCATTTCATAAGCCAAAGACTCAATTATTACCTGCCTTGCTTCTGGGTCAGATATCCCTATTTGTACAGCCTTAGTTAGTCTTTGTAAAAAGTCACTAAATGGTTCTCTCTGACCCTGTTTAACTCTGATATATGATTCCATTCTCTGTCCTGGGTCTTGAACCCTGTCCCAAGCCTTTAAGGCTGCTGTAGTACATATGGATAAGATGTGTTCATCATAATTAGCTTGTTCTAGAGGATCAGAAAAAAAGCCTTCACCTAGAATTTGATCTAGGGTAATGTCAATTCCCTTCACTCTTTCCTGCTGTTCTAAACAGCACTTGAACATACACTTCCAATTTAATTGAGATCCACTCTCTAGAACTGCCAAGATCAATGAATCCAATCATTCAGCATTCGTTTGTTGCTGATAGACCAAGTTTTTAGCATCTCCTTAACAAAGGAGCTATGTATCCCAAAATTCATAATAGCCTGTTTAATTTCTTTCAGATCATTCATATGGATGGGTTCCCATGTATGTTCCTTGATGGCCCTGGGGTTTTTAGAGCCAGTCACTTTCTCTGTTGTTATTACTGGAAAGGCAGGTAGAGCTTTATGGAAATTATCCCAGAGAGTTTTATTCACTGATAGGGTTAAGATTTTCCTTTCTACCATTTGCTCCTGTTCATCAGAGTCTATAATTTCCTCAATCTTTTCAAATCTGTTTACCACTGCCTTCTGCAAGGCCTGAATCTCTTGTCCAGAATTATGTTCCAAGGCCTTCATAGAGGATTCTAAGATATGAAGTTTGTCCAATACAGATAATATCTCATCCGTGGAGAGAATTTTCATGGCATGAATTGTGCCTTCTTGTATTGAAATTCTGTTCATTAATCTTTCATAGCCCTTTGATAAAGTCTTATTAATACATTCAATGGTTTGAATCTTCTCAGATAATGTTTCAGTTCCTACAGACAGGGACTGAAATTTATGGTTCAAATCAGCTGTTCCCTCCTCCACAGCAATGATTTTTTTCTCAATATCAGATTGAACCTATTGTAAATTTTGGTCAATTGACAGAGTCATATCAAACAAAGATCTATTCCTTTCCTCGAGAACTTCAAACTGTTTCTTGATGTGGTTATTGTCAATCTGAATTGTTTTTGAAATTACCTCAACCATTTGGAAGTTGTCTCTCAAAACAGTTGTGCCCTTCCTTAATTTTTCAACTTCTGCCTTAATAATCCTGGATTCATCCTGTAAGACTCTATCATTTTCCTATTGTCCAACCACGTTATAATTAAAAAAATAAAAATAAGAAAAATACCAAGCCCTGTAAATATCCAACCAAAGAAAACCTCATTAGCTTCCTGCCATAACTCAGTCATTGTGTAATCAAACAATCTATAAAATTTTTCAATGGTGATATTATCAGACATTTTCAAGATCTGTATTTATTTTTATGTATTTATTTATTTTTAATCGAAAGAAATTTTACCTGTAATGACTGTTACCTGCCAGTAGATGGCGGGGTGCACCTGGATCCACGTGGCCGAGAAAGTCAGACCAGGAAAGGAAATTCTAAAAAATAGAAGCTCACAGACCGAGCACTGGGTGGATTATAAAATGGGCAGAGGAGCCACTCTTATGCCCAGAGACACAGGTGGCCTCAAAGCCAGTCGCCTATGTAAGAACGCGCAGAGTACAGGGGCCTGAGCTCCGTTTGCTTGAGTGCCCTGTGAAAGCTACGCGTGCTATTGCAGGCTAGCAGGCCGGGTGGATATGGCGCACAGTCCAGCGGGGCTGGAGCTGCCAAGTCGTGTCTGTGCACGAAGTATTTGTGGGGTGTCGGGTGAGCAAGCTGTAAGCCATGAGCTGAGAGCCAAGCCTCTCTACTATTGCCTGGTGGTCTGGCCTGCCCCGGGTTTGGGGTGAGGGGTAATCCCCAGACTCCGGTTCCCGGCAGCCCGGAAGCGACCCAGGGTAGCTCAAAAAAAAAGAAAAAAAAGAAAAGAAAGCCTCACATGGGCACCAAAATGTAGCAGGCATGGTGGGCTGGCAATGGGAAATAACCAAACTAGCCTTATATAAAATACTCAGCTTTAATGAAAAAAGAAAATGGGAGAAACTTAGATAGCCAGAGTTCCAGCAAAGAGCAGGGAACCAAGAGAACAAACAACAAAAACATTGATCTTTTAAAGGTATTTGTAGCTGGGCGGTGGTGGCGCACGCCTTTAATCCCAGCACTCGGGAGGCAGAGGCAGGCAGATCTCTGTGAGTTCGAGGCCAGCCTGGTCTACAAGAGCTAGTTCCAGGACAGGCTCCAAAAAAGCTGCAGAGAAACCCTGTCTCGAAAAACCAAAAAAAGAAAAAAGAAAAAAAAAAAAAAAAAAGGTATTTGTGCCCTGGAGGGGTCATGCCCCTCAGAAAAGGGATTGGTAAGATAGCCAATCAATCATCAACCTTTTGAAAAGTGTATATCATACATCATGCTCTAAGACTGGAAGAACGGAAGACTGTGTTGGCCATATCCTATTTGATTACTAATAAATTGATGACTTCAAACTATCTCTTTGGCTTTATATTCCTGGGCGGAGTTAGGCAAATACCATGAGTGTTGTAAGATGGACCCTTGCACAGGAAATATTTTAGACATGGCAGGAATTGAAGCCATTACATTCAGATCAGTGGGTTCTAGCTTCCTTCTGTTAACTAGGAACTCAACTCTCAGTCTGCAGTCAGAAGACTACCTCATCCTTGTTCATTGAAAGGGTCCTAGAAACCGATGGCCAAGGCCCTGGATCAATGACATCAGACAGCAGACTAATGGTTTCAAAATAAAATAACAGTAGAAGTACGTGTAGCATAGGAAGAAAACAGAGAAATCAACCAAACTGTCAAAAGCATAGATTGGCGGTGAAAGCAATAGTCAGTGGAAGCCTAATAATCCAGGGAGTGGGAGAACCTTGCCATCAGTTCAAGAGGATCAGAGAATCTATCAAGCCTTAGAGCAGTGGGCACTCTGAAGCACTTTGAAGCTGAGCAAGAGGATTTTCGACAGGAAATGCCATTGCCATGAGTGTGGGGATGAAGCAAAGAAAGACAGGATCACCATCCTCCTGGTGAAAGTCGCACTTGGTGCCCTTCAGCACAGTTCCCGCGCACAGTAGTCGAACCTCGACATGTGTCCTCTCTGGGCCCCTCTTTCTCTCTGGGGCCAGCAGCTCTGGTCTTTCCAGCTTCTACTTCCCTTTTTCCCTTCCCGCCTGCCCAAGGCGAGCTAGAGGGCTACCGCGCCCCACACACACCATGTGATATTCAAACCAGAGGAATGCATACTAAATATGGCTCTCTGGCATTTGGAGTGCCCACATCCTCCCTGCCATGGGTTCTCTGTTCAATCAAGTCTGTATAGACCTAGGTTCCAGGCAGTGGTTGTCGAATGGGCAGAGCGCAGGCAGAACCAGGTCAGCAATCTGGCTTCTTCCTGTGTGGCATGCACTTTCAGCGAAAGGACTCAGAGCTACCCCTGGCCCCAGAGCAGTCAACCAGCTCCCTAAGCCTTCTGAGAAGTGCACTATTAAAGTGGCAAAATCATCTTGCTCAAGAGGTCTGAAGCCTTGCTTTACGCGCGCGCCCTCTGCCGGCCAGCTGCGAGAGTTATATTTCAGCATGGTGCCTGTGCTTCTGCTCTTGATAGGGGTGCTGCTGGGCCGCAGCACAACATGCTCGCTTGACTGGGGTGCATCTTGGAGACTGACTCACAGGGCGCTAACAGTCTACAGTAGCTATGAGAGATGAAAATCATGCCGGTTCTCTTGTGCCTGCAAGACAGAACCAGAGCAAGAGGATTTCCGACAGGAAATGCCATTGCCATGAGTCTGGGGTTTAAGTAAAGAAAGACAGGATTGCCATCCTCCTGGTTGAAGTACCACTTAAGGAGGTTGGCTGAGCACAGCCACCGCGCATGGGGGTCAAGCATCTACACATGTCCTCTCTGGGCTCCTCTTCCTCTCTGTGGCCAGCAGCTCTAGTCTTTCCAGCTTCTACTTCCCCATTTCCCATTCAGCCCGCCCAAGGCAAGCTAGAAGGCTACCCCGACCCACACACACCATCAGAGTCAGATAAAGGAAACCATACCAAAGTCTGGCTCTCTGGATTTGGAGCCCCAACATTCTCTCTGCCATGGGTCCTCTGTCCAATCAAGTCTGTCTAGACCTAGGTTCCAGGCGGCTGCTGGCCGAATAGGCAAAACACAGGCAGAACCAGGCCAGCAATCTGGCTCCTTCCTGGGTGGAGTGTGCTCTAAACAGAAGGACTCAGAGTGAGCCCTGACCCGAGTAGAGCCACCCAGCTCCGTGAACCTGCCGAGAAGAGCACTACTTTTTATTTATTTTTTTATTGCTTTATATATATTTCAAATTTCCACCTGCTTTCCTCCTCTTATTTCCCTCCTGATGACTCACTCACCCTCCTCTCCTCCCCCTCCAGTCACAAGGGAGCTGACTGGATATTGTCCACTGCATTATGACGTGCATATTTGGCAATTACTAGGTTTAGGGGGAAATTTCTAACTAGCTTGTTTGGAACTTGCTCTCTTATGGAGGTATTATAACTAGTTTATACTTCGGCATGGGAAGCATTTTGGAAACTCACTAGATTTTTGTTGACGTTGACTCACTATTAAAGCAGCAGCAAATCTCCTTGCTCAATGAGTCTGAAGCCTTGCTTTAAGCGCGTGCCCTCTTTGGCCATCTCCCGAATCCTTACATTTCAGCATGGTGCCTGTGCTTCTGCTCTTGATGAGCATAAACCTGGGCTGCAGCACAGCTTGTACACTTGACTGGAGTGCAGCGTGGAGAATTGATTCCCAGCGCATGGACACTCTACAGTTATTAAAACAAATGAAAATCGTGCCGGTCCTCTCGTGCCTGCGAGACAGAATCGATTTCAGATGTCCCTGGAAGAAAGGCCATATCACCCAAGGAAAGCAGAGAGAAGAAGCCACCTGTTGCTACTCTGAGATGCTAAGGCAGGTTCTCCAGCTCTTCAGGCCACAGGCCCCAAGAGATGCCTGGCCAGAGAGGACAATTGGGTGCCTTCTCACTAGTCTTTTGAGTGGCCTGGAGGCTCTGGAAGGGACAGGGAAGCAAACACCTCCCTGTCTGCCTACTATGGCCATGGCCATTCGCTCCTACTTCTTACGAATCTCCCGCTATCTGGAGGGAAAGGGATACAGCCCTTGCTCCTGGGAAATTGTCAGAGCAGAAATGCAAGTGGCCCTTTCCATATTCCCGGTGCCTGCAGAGAGAACCTCCAGGAAGAGAAGAAGCTCCATGCAGGAATCCACGCTCATGTGACAGCATGCTCAGGGCCTCAGGTCAGAGCACATGCACACACACACACACACACACACAGAGAGAGAGAGAGAGAGAGAGAGAGAGAGAGAGAGAGAGAGAGAGAGAGAGAGAGTACAAAGGCAACACGAGATGAAAGATGTCTGAATCGAAGGAGAGTGCACCATCATCCACCTTTTGAAAAGGATATATCTTACATCACGCTCTAAGACTGGGACAATGGAAGGGTGTGTTGGCCATATCCTATATGATTACTAATAAATTGATGATTCCAAACTGTCTCTTTGGCTTTCCATTCCTGCGGGGATTTAGGCAATTACCATGAGTTTTTTTAAGATGGACACTTGTACGGCAAATATTTTACCACATGGTAGGAATTGAAGCCATTACATGGCAGATCAGCGGGTTCTCGCTTCCTTCTGTTAACTAAGAACTCAAGACACTCAGTCTGGAGTCAGAAGGCTACCTCATCCTTGTTCATTGAAAGGGCCCTAATAACGGATGGCCAAGGCCCTGGATCAATGACATCAGACAGCAGACTAATGGTTGCAAACTCTAATGACAATAAATGTACGTGTATTATAGGAAGAAAACAGACAAAGAATCCAAACCGTCAAAAGCATAGATTGGCGGTGAAAGCAATTGTCAGTGAAAGCCTAATAATCCAGGGAGTGGGAGAACCTTGCCTTTAGTTCCAGAGGCTCAGAGGATCTAACAAGTCCCAGAGAAGGGGGCACCACAGTGAAGCACTCTGAAACAGAGCAAGAGGATTTTCGACAGGAAATGCCATTGCCATGAGTGTGGTGCTGAAGCAAAGAAAGACAGGATCGCCATCCTCCTGGTGGAAGTACCACTGAAGGAGGTTGGTTGAGCACAGCCACCGCGCATGGGGGTCAAGCATCTACACATGTCCTCTCTGGGCTCCTCTTCCTCTCTGTGGCCAGCAGCTCTAGTCTTTCCAGCTTCTACTTCCCCATTTTCCATTCCAGCCTGCCCATGGCTAGCTAGAAGGCTACCTCGACCCACACACACCATCAGAGTCAGATAAAGGAATCCATACCAAAGTCTGGCTCTCTGGATTTGGAGCCCCAACATTCTCTCTGCCATGGGTCCTCTGTCCAATCAAGTCTGTCTATACCTAGGTTGCAGGCGGCTACTTGCTGAATAGGCAGAGGACAGGCAGAACCAGGCCGGCACCCTGCTATTCCTGGGTGGAGTGTGCAAAAGGAAGCAAAAGGACTCAGAGTGAGCCCAGACCCCAGTAGAGCCACCCAGCTCCCTGAACCTGCTGAGAAGAGCACTACTTTTTATTTATTTTTTATTGCTTTATATATATTTCAAATTTCCACCTGCTTTCCTCCTCTTATTTCCCTCCCGATGACTCACTCACCCTCATTTCCTCCCCTCCAGTCTCAAGGGAGCTGACTGGATATTGTCCACTGCATTATGACGTGCATATTTGGCAATTACTAGGTTTAGGGGGAAATTTCTAACTAGCTTGTTTGGAACTTGCTCTCTTATGGAGGTATTATAACTAGTTTATACTTCGGCATGGGAAGCATTTTGGAAACTCACTAGATTTTTGTTGACGTTGACTCACTATTAAAGCAGCAGCAAATCTCCTTGCTCAATGAGTCTGAAGCCTTGCTTTAAGCGCGTGCCCTCTTTGGCCATCTCCAAATCCTTACATTTCAGCATGGTGCCTGTGCTTCTGCTCTTGATGAGCATAAACCTGGGCTGCAGCACAGCTTGTACACTTGACTGGAGTGCAGCGTGGAGAATTGATTCCCAGCGCACGGACACTCTACAGTTATTAAAACAAATGAAAATCGTGCCGGTCCTCTCGTGCCTGCGAGACAGAACCGATTTCAGATGTCCATGGAAGAAAGGCCATATCACCCAAGGAAAGCAGAGAGAAGAAGCCACCTGTTGCTACTCTGAGATGCTTAGGCAGGTTCTCCAGCTCTTCAGGCCACAGGCCCCAAGAGATGCCTGGCCAGAGAGGACAATTGGGCGCCTTCTCACTAGTCTTTTGAGTGGCCTGGAGGCTCTGGAAGGGACAGGGAAGCAAACACCTCCCTGTCTGCCTACTATGGCCATGGCCATCCGCTCCTACTTCTTACAAATCTCCCACTATCTGGAGGGAAAGGGATACAGCCCTTGCTCCTGGGAAATTGTCAGAGCAGAAATGCAAGTGGCCCTTTCCATATTCCCGGTGCCTGCAGAGAGAACCTCCAGGAAGAGAAGAAGCTCCATGCAGGAATCCACGCTCATGTGACAGCATGCTCAGGGCCTCAGGTCAGAGCACATGCACACACACACACACACACACACACACAGAGAGAGAGAGAGAGAGAGAGAGAGAGAGAGAGAGAGAGAGAGAGAGAGAGATAGAGAGAGAGAGAGAGAGAGAGAGAGAGAGAGAGAGAGAGAGAGAGTACAAAGGCAACACGAGATGAAAGATGTCTGAATCGAAGGAGAGTGCACCATCATCCACCTTTTGAAAAGGATATATCTTACATCACGCTCTAAGACTGGGACAATGGAAGGGTGTGTTGGCCATATCCTATATGATTACTAATAAATTGATGATTCCAAACTGTCTCTTTGGCTTTCCATTCCTGCGGGGAGTTAGGCAATTACCATGAGTTTTTTAAGATGGACACTTGTACGGCAAATATTTTACCACATGGCAGGAATTGAAGCCATTACATGGCAGATCAGCGGGTTCTCGCTTCCTTCTGTTAACTAAGAACTCAAGACACTCAGTCTGGAGTCAGAAGGCTACCTCATCCTTGTTCATTGAAAGGGCCCTAATAATGGATGGCCAAGGCCCTGGATCAATGACATCAGACAGCAGACTAATGGTTGCAAACTCTAATGACAATAAATGTACGTGTATCATAGGAAGAAAACAGACAAAGGATCCAAACCGTCAAAAGCATAGATTGGCGGTGAAAGCAATTGTCAGTGGAAGCCTAATAATCCAGGGAGTGGGAGAACCTTGCCTTTAGTTCCAGAGGCTCAGAGGATCTAACAAGTCCCAGAGAAGGGGGCACCACAGTGAAGCACTCTGAAACAGAGCAAGAGGATTTTCGACAGGAAATGCCATTGCCATGAGTGTGGTGCTGAAGCAAAGAAAGACAGGATCGCCATCCTCCTGGTTGAAGTACCACTTAAGGAGGTTGGTTGAGCACAGCCACCGCGCATAGGGGTCAAGTATCTACACATGTCCTCTCTGGGCTCCTCTTCCTCTCTGTGGCCAGCAGCTCTAGTCTTTCCAGCTTCTTCTTCCCTATTTTCCATTCCAGCCTGCTCAAGGCTAACTAGAAGGCTACCTCGACTCACACACACCATCAGAGTCAGATAAAGGAAACCATACCAAAGTCTGGCTCTCTGGATTTGGAGCCCCAACATTCTCTCTGCCATGGGTCCTCTGTCCAATCAAGTCTGTCTAGACCTAAGTTGCAGGCGGCTGCTTGCCGAATAGGCAGAGCACAGGCAGAACCAGGCCGGCAATCTGGCTCCTTCCTTGGTGGAGTGTGCTCTAAGCAAAAGGACTCAGAGTGAGCCCAGACCCGAGTAGAGCCAACCAGCTCCCTGAACCTGCCGAGAAGAGCACTACTTTTTATTTATTTTTTATTGCTTTATAAATATTTCAAATTTCCACCTTCTTTCCTCCTCTTATTTCCCTCCCGATGACTCACTTACCCTCCTCTCCTCCCCCTCCAGTCCCAAGGGAGCTGACTGGATATTGTCTACTGCATTATGACGTGCATATTTGGCAATTACTAGGTTTAGGGGGAAATTTCTAACTAGCTTGTTTGGAACTTGCTCTCTTATGGAATTATTATAACTAGTTTATACTTCGGCATGGGAAGCATTTTGGAAACTCACTAGATTTTTGTTGACATTGACTCACTATTAAAGCAGCAGCAAATCTCATTGCTCAATGAGTCTGAAGCCTTGCTTTAAGTGCGTGCCCTCTTTGGCCATCTCCCAAATCCTTACATTTCAGCATGGTGCCTGTGCTTCTGCTCTTGATCAGCATAAAGCTGGGCTGCAGCACAGCTTGTACACTTGACTGGAGTGCAGCGTGGAGAATTGATTCCCAGCGCACGGACACTCTACATTTATTAAAACAAATGAAAATCGTGCCGGTCCTCTCGTGCCTGCGAGACAGAACCGATTTCAGATGTCCCTGGAAGAAAGGCCATATCACCCAAGGAAAGCAGAGAGAAGAAGCCACCTGTTGCTACTCTGAGATGCTTAGGCAGGTTCTCCAGCTCTTCAGGCCACAGGCCCCAAGAGATGCCTGGCCAGAGAGGACAATTGGGCGCCTTCTCACTAGTCTGTTGAGTGGCCTGGAGGCTCTGGAAGGGACAGGGGAGCAAACACCTACCTGTCTGCCTACTTTGGCCATGGCCATCAGCACCTACTTCTTACGAATCTCCCGCTATCTGGAGGTTAAGGGATACAGCCCTTGCTCCTGGGAGATTGTCAGAGCATTAATGGAAGTGGCCACTTCCATATTCCCGTTGCCTGCAGAGAGAACCTCCAGGAAGAGAAGAAGTTCCATGCAGGAATCTATGCTCAGGTGACAGCATGCTCAGGGCCTCAGGTCAGAGCACACACAAACACACACACACACACACACACACACACACACAAACACAGAGTCCAGTGCAACACCAGATGAAAGAAGTCTGAATCGACGACTGGGCACCATCATCCACCTTTTGAAAAGGGTCTCGTGCTTTTTTTGGGGGGGGTGTGGGGGGCACAAAATCCCACAGCTCAACCTGTTTGGGCTCCTGGGACCTGGAATTGAGTGCACCCAGGCCAGTGGGAGGTCCCCTCCTTCATTTGACTGCCTGGGGCAAGATAAGCCTTTGTCTGAGAGCTGCTTGGCCTGCAAGGGGACCTGACAGTCTGCCAGAGGATCCATCATTCTTTGGGCTCAGCCTGTTTGGGCTCTGGGGACCTGGAATCGAGAGCACCCAGACCGGTGGGAGGTCCCCTCCTTCATTTGACTGCCCGGGGCAAGGTAGGCCTCTGTCTGAGAGCTGCTTGGCCTGCAAGGGGACCTGACAGTCTGCCAGAGGATCCATCATTCTTTGGGCTCAGCCTGTTTGGGCTCTGGGGACCTGGAATTGAGTGCACCCAGACCGGTGGGAGGTCCCCTCCTTCATTTGACTGCCCGGGGCAAGGTAAGCCTTTGTCTGAGAGCTGCTTGGCCTGCAAGGGGACCTGACAGTCTGCCAGAGGATCCATCATTCTTTGGGGTGAGTGAGGAGTGAGTGCCCGAACCACGGCAGCTGCCCGGAGAGGGACCACCTACACTCCACAACTCCCCCTGCCTCCAGCACACTTCCTGCTCTTCCTGCAGGGGTTATTCTCCCTGGATACTGCTTCTCTCTCCCTGTCCTTTCCCAGCTTGCACCCAGAATCCTCCCCCCCTCCCCTGCCTCATCCTCCTGTCTTTGAGGCCACAAAATCCCACATCTCAGCCTGTTTGGGCTCTGGGGACCTGGAATTGAGTTCACCAAGACCGGTGGGAGGTCCCCTCCTTCATTTGACTGCCCGGGGCAAGGTAGGCCTCTGTCTGAGAGCTGCTTGGCCTGCAAGGGGACCTGACAGTCTGCCAGAGGATCCATCATTCTTTGGGGTGAGTGAGGAGTGAGTGCCCGAACCGCGGCAGCTGCCCGGAGAGGGACCACCTACACTCCACAACTCCCCCTGCCTCCAGCACACTTCCTGCTCTTCCTGCAGGGGTTATTCTCCCCGGATACCGCCTCTCTCTCCCTGTCCCTTCCCAGCTTGCACCCAGAATCCTCTCCCCCTCCCCCTGCCTCATCCTCCCGTCTTTGGGGCCACAAAATCCCACAGCTCAGCCTGTTTGGGCTCTGGGGACCTGGAATTGAGTGCACCCAGACCGGTGGGAGGTCCCCTCCTTCATTTGACTGCCCGGGGCAAGGTAAGCCTTTGTCTGAGAGCTGCTTGGCCTGCAAGGGGACCTGACAGTCTGCCAGAGGATCCATCATTCTTTGGGGTGTCCTGCTCCAGTTCTAAGGCCATTCACCCAAAGGGGTCAGACTCTGGCCTCCAGGCAGGTCTGAGGATTCCTGCGGAGGGGTGCGGGCTCCTTCAGATTGTGCTGCCAGGTTCGCTGTGTGGTATTCCATCCTGCCCTGCCCCCACCTTGGCCCTTTTGTCTGGGCTGCGACCCTGGGCTGCCTGGAATCCCTGATCCTGTGCACTGACATTCCATCTGAACTGGTGAGTGAAGGCGGACCCTGGGGCAACCTGCCCTGGAAGAGAGCACAGACCCCCTACCCCCACTTCCCTCTGCAGGCTTGTGTCTGTTTCTCCCGTCCCTGTTTCTCCCAAGCTTTCCCTAGTGTTCTCAGGTGTCCTGCTCCTGTTCTAAGGCCATCCACCCAAAGGGGTCAGACACGGACCTCCAGGCAGGTCTGAGGATTCCTGCAAGGGAGTGCGGGCTTCTTCAGATTGTGTCACAAGGAATAGGTCCTCCTCTGGCACTGGGGAGATCCAACCAGTTTCAGTCACAGCAAAGATTGGTCTAGGACACCAAACGCCTCCGGGCTCCCTTTGAAGGAAGAGATGGGCAGGCGCCAAAGCAGGAGCTCCTCCAACAACATGAAAGGCAACATGACATCACCACAAGCCAGACATCCCGAAACAACAAGAATTGAACACCCTACCCCAGAAGATATAGAAGAAACCGACCTTAAACAGTACTTTATGAAAATAATAGAGGACCTTAAACAGGAGGTAAAAAACTGCCATAAAGAAATGGAGATGACAAACAAAAAGGTAGACAAAATAAATAAATCTCTCAAAGATACCCAAGAAAAACAAGAAAAACAAGAAAAAGCAATCAAACAGGTAAGGGAAACAGTACAAGACCTGATAAATGAAATGGAGGTATTGAAGAAAACACAATCTGAGGGACGACTGGAAATGGAAACTCTGAGTAAACGAACAGAAACTTCAGAGACAAGTATTTCCAACCGAATACAAGAGATGGAAGAAAGAATCTCGGACTCTGAAGATACTATAGAGGAAATAAACTCACAGATTAAAGAACTAAACAAATCTAACAAATTCTTAACTCAAAACATTCAGGAAATCTGGGACACCATGAAAAGACCAAACCTAAGAATAATTGGGGTAGAAGAAGGAGAAGAATTACAACTCAAAGGCCCAGAAAACATATTCAACAAAATTATAGAAGAAAACTTCCCCAACCTAAAGAAGGATGTTCCTATGAAGGTACAAGAAGCCTACAGAACACCAAATAGACTGGATCAAAAGAAAGCATCCCCACGCCATATAATAATCAAAACACAAAACATACAGAATAAAGAACAGATATTAAGAGCTGCAAAGGAAAAAGGTCAAGTAACATATAAAGGGAAACCTATCAGAATTACACCTGATTTCTCAATGGAAACCATGAAAGCCAGAAGAGCTTGGATAGATGTGCTACAGACACTAAGGGAACATGGATGCAAGCCTAGACTATTATACCCAGCAAAGCTTGCATTCACCATTGATGGAGAAAACAAGATATTCCAGGACAAAAACAGATTTAAACAATACGCAGCCACAAATCCAGCCTTGCAGAAAGTAATAGAAGGAAAATCACAAACCAAGGAGTCCAACAACGCCCACAATAACTCAGGCATCTAGCGACCCTTCACCAGCACAACTAGAAGAAGGGAAACACACAAACTCTACTACTAAAAATGACTGAAGTTAACAACCACTGGTCATTAATATCACTTAATATCAATGGACTCAATTCACCTATAAAAAGGCACAGGCTAAGAGACTGGATACGAAAACAGAATCCAACATTTTGCTGTTTACAAGAAACACACCTCAACCACAAAGACAGACATCTACTCAGAGTAAAGGGTTGGGAAAAGGTTTATCAAGCAAATGGCCCTAAGAAACAAGCGGGTGTGGCCATTCTAATTTCCAACAAAGTTGACTTCAAACTAAAATCAATCAGAAGAGATGGAAAGGGACACTTTATACTCATAACAGGAAAAATCCATCAGAATGAAGTCTCAATCCTGAATATCTATGCCCCTAATATAAAAGCTCCCACTTATGTAAAAGAAACACTTCTAGAACTCAAGGCAGCCATCAAACCACACACACTAATAGTTGGAGACTTCAACACTCCTCTCTCACCAATGGACAGGTCAATCAGACAGAAACCTAACAGAGAATTGAAAGACTTAATGGAGGTAATGAACCAAATGGACTTAACAGACATCTATAGAACATTCCACCCAAATAGGAAAGAATATACCTTCTTCTCTGCGGCTCATGGAACCTTTTCGAAAATTGACCATATACTTGGTAACAAAGCAAACTTCCACAGTTACAAAAAAATATTAGTAACCACCTGTGTCTTATCGGATCACCATGGATTAAAATTAGAATTCAACAACAATGCTACCCCCAGAAAGCCCACAAACTCATGGAAACTGAACAGTCAACTACTGACCCACACCTGGGTCAAGGAAGAAATAAAGAAAGAAATTAAAGTCTTTCTTGAATTTAATGAAAACAAAGACACAACATACTCAAACCTATGGGACACAATGAAAGCAGTGCTAAGAGGAAAGTTCATAGCACTAAGTGCCCACTTAAAGAAAACGGAGAAAGCGCTCATTGGTGACTTAACAGCACACCTGAAAGCTCTGGAAAAAAAAAGAAGCAGACTCACCTAGGAGAAGTAGAAGACTGGAAATAATCAAATTGAGGGCAGAAATCAACAAAATAGAAACACAGAAAACAATCCAAAGAATCAATGAAACAAGAAGCTGGTTCTTGGAGAAAATCAACAAGATTGACAAACCCTTAGCCAAACTAATCAAACGGCAGAGGGAGAACACGCAAATTAATAAGATCAGAAATGAAAAGGGGGACATAACCACAGACACAGAGGAAATTCAGAAAATCATTAGATCTTACTACAAAAGCCTGTATGCCACAAAATTGGAAAATGTAAAAGAAATGGACAGTTTTTTAGATAAATACCATATACCAAAGTTAAACCAGGACCAGGTAAATGCTCTAAATAATCCTGTTAGTCGCGAAGAATTAGAAACTGTTATCAGAAACCTCCCTACCAAAAAGAGCCCAGGACCAGATGGTTTCAATGCGGAATTCTACCAGAACTTCCAAGAAGACCTAATACCTATACTCCTTAAGGTATTTCATAATATAGAAACACAAGAGTCACTGCCAAATTCCTTCTATGAAGCTACAGTTACCCTGATACCTAAACCACA
Organism: Arvicola amphibius; assembly: GCF_903992535.2. Lineage (NCBI taxonomy): Eukaryota > Metazoa > Chordata > Mammalia > Rodentia > Cricetidae > Arvicola > Arvicola amphibius. The sequence continues at coordinate 57,509,689 of NC_052052.2, read as the reverse complement.
CAAAGACTCAACCAAGAAAGAGAATTACAGGCCAATCTCACTCATGAACATTGACGCAAAAATTCTCAATAAAATACTGGCAAACCGAATCCAAGAACACATTAGAAAAATTATCCATTACGATCAAGTAGGCTTCATCCCAGAGATGCAGGGCTGGTTCAACATACGAAAATCTATCAATGTAATCCATCATATAAACAAACTGTAGGGAAAAAAAACCATATGGTCATCTCATTAGATGCTGAAAAAGCATTTGACAAAATTCAGCACCCTTTTATGATAAAGGTCTTGGAGAGATTAGGGATACAAGGGTCATTCCTAAATATAATAAAAGCTATTTACAGCAAGCCGACAGCTAACATCAAATTAAACGGAGAGAAACTCAAGGCTATCCCACTAAATTCAGGAACACGACAAGGCTGTCCACTCTCTCCTTATCTCTTCAATATAGTGCTTGAAGTTCTAGCAATAGCAATAAGACAACATAAGGGAATCAAGGGGATTCAATTTGGAAAGGAAGAAGTTAAACTTTCATTATTTGCAGATGATATGATAGTATACATAAGCGACCCCAAAAACTCCACCAAAGAACTCCTACAGCTGATAAACTCCTTCAGTAACGTGGCAGGTTACAAGATCAACTCCAAAAAATCAGTCGCCCTCCTATACACAAAGGATAAGGAAGCAGAGAGGGAAATCAGAGAAGTATCACCTTTCACAATAGCCACAAATAGCATAAGATATCTGGGAGTATCTCTAACCAAGGAAGTGAAGGATTTATTTGACAAGAACTTTAAGTCTTTGAAGAAAGAAATTGAAGAGGATACCAGGAAATGGAAGGATCTCCCCTGCTCGTGGATTGGGAGGATCAACATAGTAAAAATGGCAATTCTACCAAAAGCAATCTATAGATTCAATGCAATCCCAATCAAGGTCCCATTAAAATTCTTCACAGAGATTGAGAGGACAATAATCAACTTTATATGGAAAAACAAGAAACCCAGGATAGCCAAAAAAATCTTATACAATAAAGGTTCTTCTGGAGGCATTACCATCCCTGACTTCAAACTCTATTACAAAGCTACAGTATTGAAAACGGCTTGGTATTGGCATAAAAACAGAGAGGTTGACCAATGGAATCGTATAGAAGACCCGGATCTTAAACCACAAACCTATGAACACCTGATTTTTGATAAAGGAGCCAAAAGTACACAATGGAAGAAAGAGGGCATCTTCAACAAATGGTGCTGGCATAACTGGATGTCAACCTGTAGAAGAATGAAAGTAGATCCATATCTATCACCATGCACAAAACTCAAGTCCAAATGGATTAAAGACCTCAATATTAATTTGAACACATTGAGCTTGATAGAGGAGAAAGTGGGAAGTACTCTACAACAAATGGGCACAGGGAACCGTTTCCTACGCATAACCCCAGCTGCACAGACTTTAAGGGCAACATTGAATAAATGGGACCTCCTGAAGTTGAGCAGCTTCTGTAAAGCAAAGGACATTGTCACTAAGACACAAAGGCAGCCTACTGACTGGGAAAAGATCTTCACCAACCCTGCAACTGACAAAGGTCTGATCTCTAAAATATATAAGGAACTCAAGAGACTAGACGGTAAAATGCCAATTAACCCAATTAAAAAATGGGGCGCTGAACTGAACAGAGAATTCTCAACAGAAGAAGTTCGAATGGCCAAAAGACACTTAAGGTCATGCTCAACCTCCCTAGCTATCAGGGAAATGCAAATCAAAACAACTTTGAGATATCATCTTACACCTGTCAGATTGGCTAAAATCCAAAACACCAATAATAACCTTTGCTGGAGAGGTTGTGGGGTAAGGGGTACACTCATCCATTGCTGGTGGGAATGCAAACTTGTGCAACCACTTTGGAAAGCAGTGTGGTGGTTTCTCAGGAAATTCGGGATCAACCTACCCCAGGACCCAGCAATTCCACTATTGGGAATCTACCCAAGAGATGCCCAATCATACAACAAAAGCATATGCTCATCTATGTTCATAGCAGCATTATTTGTAATAGCCAGATCCTGGAAACAACCTAGATGCCCTTCAGTGGAAGAATGGATGAAGAAACTGTGGAATATATACATGCTAGAATACTACTCAGCGGTAAAAAACAATGACATCTTGAATTTTGCAGGCAAATGGATGGAAATAGAAAACACTATTCTGAGTGAGGTAACCCAGACCCATAAAGATGAACATGGGATGTACTCACTCATATTCGGTTTCTAGCCATAATTAAAGGGCATCGAGCCTATAAATTTGGGATCCTTGAGAAGATAATAAGAAGGTGAACTCCCAAAAAAAGATATAGTAATCCTCCTGGATATTGGAAGTAGACACGATTGCCAGGCAAAATTGGGAACTTGAGGGTTGGGCAAGACTGGGCCAAGGGAAGATGGGGGAGAGAAAAGTGTGAAGGGGAGAACGGGGGGAGCTCGGAGGAATGGGGTGCTTGGGATATAGGAAGGGTGGATATGGGAGCAGGGAAGCATATATCTTAATTTAAGGAGCTACCTGAGGGTTGTCAAGAGACTTGACCCTAGAGGGGTTCCCAGGTTTCCAGGGAGATGCCCCCAGTTAGTTCCTTGGGCAGCTGAGGAGAGGGAGCCTGAAAAGACCAGTTCCTATAGCCATACTGATGAATTTCTTGCATATCACCATAGAACCTCCACCTGACAATAGATGAAGAAAATGACAGAGCCCCACATTGGAGCACCGGACTGAGCTCCGAAGGTCCTGATGAGGAGCAGAAGGAGAGAGAACATGAGAAAGAAAGTCAGGACCGTGAGGGAACCTCCAGCTGGCGACAGATGGGGAAGGTGACTGAGCCCCACATTGGAGCACTGGACTGAGCTCCCAAGGTCCTCATGAGGAGCAGAAGGAGCGAGAACTTGAGGGAGAAAGTCAGGAACAAGAGGGGTGCGTTCACTCATGGAGACGGTGGGACAGAACTAATGGGAGATCACCAACTCCAGTTGGAATGGGACTGATAGATCATGCGACCAAACCCGTCTCTCTGAATGTGGCCAACAGCGGGGGCTGACTGAGAAGCAAAGGACAATGGCTCTGGGCTCTGATTCTTCTGCATGGACGGGCTCTGTGGGAGCCTTCTCAGCTTGATCGATCACCTTCCTGGACCTGGGGGGAGTTGGGAGGACATTGGTCTTAGCATAGAGTGGGGAACCCTGATGGCTCCTTGGCCTTGAGAAGGAGGGAGGGGAGGTATGGGTGGAGGGGAGGGGAGGGGAGGGAAGGGGGAGGAGGAGGGAAGGAGATGGAAATTTTTAAATATAAAAAAAAATAAACCATGAAAAAAAAAAGGGTCTCGTACATCATGCTCTAAAACTGGGATAATGGAAGTGTGTATGTGCAGTATCCTAACTGATTACTAATACAATTATGAATCCAAATGGTCTGGATATGTTTCAGTTCCTAGGTGGAGTTTGGCAAGGGCCATGGGTGTTGTGAGTTGGACCCTTGTCTGGTAAGTATTTACCAAGATGGTAGGTATTGAGGCCATTACTAGGCGGGTCAGCGGGTTCTGGCTTCCTTCCATTTAGTTGGAACTCAGGACTCTCAGACTGGAGTCAGAAGGCTACTTCGTCCTTGTTTATTGAATGGGCCCTAGTAACAGATGGCCAAGGCCCTGGTTCAATGCTGGCAGGACCCTGCTGCATGTCCCAGGCTTTCGTTGTCTCTGTGTCTTCACACACATACAATCAACTGGGTCCCTGCTGTGGGCAAGATGGGTGGCCACCTGTTGCAGAGGATTGAGCATCCTGTGATTCACCTGGGATGGTGCACCATGACAAGGTGACCAGACACTCCCAAGACTACAGAAGACCAGCATTGACTCTACTCTGCTCAGACAGCCTGCACCTGTTCTCACATGACAGTGCCTTGCTCTAATCAGCCCAAAGCAGGCCGCTGGGTGACGTGAGGCAGGAGGAGTCAAGTGTGTGAGCAGAAATACCCTCTCTGGTCACCCTCACTGTGGCCCTGCTACTCTTAAGGGTGATCAGCCATGGCTCTTGCTCGTTCCATTCCGTTTATCTTGTGGACACCCTCAGAGTACAAGAAACATCAACCTGGGCCTACTTTGAACATTGAAAGTTTCACAACATGTCACCTATTCATGTTCACAACCTCTTGGCGACTTTCAAGAAGCAGTGTGGAGGACAGATTCAGGAAGGGTCACAGTGTAGAGTGGAACAGAGGGAGAGGGAGAGGGAGAGGGAGAGGGAGAGGGAGAGGGAGAGAGAGAGAGAGAGAGAGAGAGAGAGAGAGAGAGAGAGATGTGATGCAAGAGTACCCAAAGAAGATGACACAATAGTCCAGGAAGTTACAGAATACCTGACCATTCAAGTCCTTTTTGGGTGCCAGAGTGACTTGTACACCACACTTGCCCACCAGGGATCCTTGCCATCTTAACCGAACCCCTATCCTCATGTCCAGGCTTGCAAAGCCCAGGGACTGCATAGTGCATGGGGAAAGTTTGTACCATATTCCCCAGGCCCTCCTCTGCATACTGCTTTCTTAGGTCTGCTGCTGATTCCTTCTAAGTAGCACATGAAGGCCTTAGAATTTCATAAGAAACATCTGTCAATAGCAAAGATTTAAAGAATTTTCTATTTCATGACATCAAGCTGAGGGGACTATAAAGAGATGTCCTACTTTTTCTTTCTATACTCAAACACTAGTACCTGCAGTGATTATTCCAAAGGGTACTCAGAGGAAGGAAATCTGGCAGATGGATGTGTTCCACTTTGCAGATTTTTAAAAATTAAAATGTGTACACCAAACCATTGATACTTATTCAGGTTTTCATAGGGCAACTGCTTTGATCTCAGAAAAGGCTGAATCAGTAATCATGCATTTATTAGAAGTTATGGCCATCATGGGTATACCTGCACAACTAAAGATAGATAACAGTCCAGCATATGTCTTTAAGAAAATGAAACAGTTTTTCTCTATTATAATATAAAGCATATCACATGTATACCGAACAATCCTACAAGTCAGGCAGTTATAGAAAGATTGAATTGACTTATAAACGATATGTTAAAAAAACATAAAGGAATTGAAAATACCCCCAGAGATAGATTATATACTGCTTTATTAACTTTGAATTTTCTTAATGCTAATGAGAAAGAAACAACAGCATCAGAGAGACATTGGATAATAGAAAAGTCTTCTGAATTACATCAGCTGGTGTATTTCAAGGATGTGTTGACCTCAGAATAGAAACTAGGAGATGTGCTATGTTGGGAAAAGGATTTTGCTCTTGTTTGCACAGGAGAAGAAATGTTATGGATACCCTCAAAATTAATAAAGTTTCATTTGAAAAAGAGAAATTTCTTTAGAAAAAGAAATGACAGCTCATCCACAGAGGTGACAACCATACAGGTGGTATGGAAACCTCATAAAGGTTGTGGCAGGGTTCTCCTTTTGTCTTTGAAGGAAAATACTCATTTTCAAATAGTCATGAGACTTTGGACATCTAGATGCCTAAAGAGGAAAAAAATAATTATCCAGATAGGATCATCAAACAAAGAGAATTATGACTTATGAGGACGGGTCATCTGAGGGTAAGAATCTCTGAACATTAACTAGAATAATAGTCATGACTCACTTAAAAATCAAAACTGGCTTTGGAGTTGGACAATAGCTCTGTCCTTCTCTAAATCCAAGCATGTTGTTAAAAGAAAAAAATCAGAGCTTCTGTCTCATGTCAGGAGCCATCTGGTATGGGACAGAAAAAAAGAAAGAATTTAGAAAAAAATTTTACTTTTCATAATACCTATGTTTATCTCTATCATATATTTCGGTGAATATATATCTGTATAAATAATGTTTAGGCTTTCCACAATGAACAGTGAATTTTCCTGCAGTAATCTTTGAAGTTTCCAGGAAAGAGATGGGACCCCACAACAACGACCCCACCTGGTTGCTATGACATCGTGATGGTAGTAGTGCTACTTTAACACCTTTTTAGGAAACCAGCAGCTCAAGATGGTTCCTACATGGTTAGGTGAAATGGTGCACCGTTTTACAATGTTCTGACCAGAAATTCAAAAAGAAACCTCAGAAAAACCCTACTGAATACTCAGAGACTATTTGCAATTATACCAGAAAGTAATCTTGAAACCTAACGATCTCTCACAGGACTCCATAGAAAGAACATTGCCCCCATGACAGCTGGAAGTAATTCTCAAAGATGACTTCCCCTCTCCCAACAAAGTTTGTCCTCAGGGTTAGGGACATCAATTACTGGTTGATTATAATTGGTATAGGGTTGGGGATTGAGGTAGAAACTGTGTAGGCTCAGGAATCTCTTTCATAAAAAGAGAAAAATTGGATGGGATAATAGGTAGATTAGTACAATCTTGCTCACCCTAATAATAGTAAGTAATAGAGTGAATACTTGTGAGCTATTATTTATAGGCAATTTACACTGGTATAGATTCTTGTATGTTGATACAAACAAATTGTATTGAATATGTTCATATTTTTGTCTACAATATTTGTATACCTAGGCAAAGTTATTATGTCATATTGTATGCATGCATGTTTCTACCTCTGTTTAAGACATTTTGCATATTGATACAATTTTAAGATATATTTATCATATTGCATTATACATTTCTACCTCTGATCAAGATACTTACACATTGTTTACATTTTGAGGTCATTGTTCTCAATTGCTGCACAGTTGTTTAAAGATAGTTTAATATTCCAATATGAAGTATTAGTCTTTAAGTTATATAGGTATTAAGAATTATAGGTCAAAAGTGATCCTTGTTTGTCATACTTATAGTTAGACTAACCAGATTCTTTATATACATAGAAATTGTATTCTGGGTAGACAGGTAATCTTCAACCACTTCAAAGAGCTGTAGAATATGGCATTTAAATAAGTTAAGGTTCTGTTGACCTGAGACACGATTGTTCCTGGAAGCCCTGATCTATTTCTGAGAAAATCTGAGCACCAGAGACAGTCCACTTGGAGCTTGTTTTCTTCTTGTCAAAACTGGCCTTTGGGCAAGGAATTACCCATGCCACGACCACTGACAAAATGCATGATGTCTGGACAGGACAAGCAGGATACAAGAGAAAAGACTGTTAAATCCTGCCAAGACAGGGTAAGACAGTTCTGAAATTTTTTCTGCCTTGGAAAATAATCTGTTAGTTACTCTAGGCCTTAGCCAAAGTTGGTTGCTCCAATGTTGCAAATGAGACTTTGGGTGATTGCCCAGGTAACCAACCGGTTGATTCTGTCAGTTTTTGCACATTTTAGAAGCCACTTGATTGTACTTTCTGCTTACTCAAATAATATTATTTCCCTTTTCTGATCATCAATGAGATTGAAGACTAAATAGTTATAGTTAATTTCCTCTCATGACTTAGCCAAGTAATTTATAATACAAGACTAGACTCCTTAGGATAGGATAATTATTGAAACATTTATCACATGTTTCTTGGTTGATATTGTTTATGCTGATTGTAATTAAATTTTTAATACTTAAAATTTGTTATTATCGTATATAATTTCTCTCTAGTAGCATTTCCATATCAGCTGGGGTCCATTTTCTATTTCCACTGATATTAATTGAAGCCAATCATGTCAGGTAGCTTTATTGATTGACTTCCCTAACAAACGGTGAATGCAGGGCATAGGATACTATTGCTTGCTTAATTTATTTTAGATCACTCATACCTTTAGGTTGCCATGTATTTTTTTTTTGACTACCTTAGGGTGTTTTGTGCTAGATGGCTTCTCAGAGTATATTACCAGATAGGCAGCTAAAACTCTGGGTAAGTCATCCTGGACTCTTGCATGTACTTATAAGTCTGAAACCTGTCCTTGTACCTTTTCTCCCTGCTCATCAGTTTTGATAATTTCCTTAATCTTTTAAAAATCTCTTTACCACTGACTTTTGTAAAGTCTGAATCTCCTGTCCAGTGTTCTGTTCTAATGCTATCACTGAGGATTCCAAGGTATGAAATTTGTCCATTAAAGATAAGGTCTCATCCTAGGACATAATTTTGATGGCATGCATATTACCTTCCTGAAGAGATACCTTACCTATTAATCTATCATAACTTTTCAACAGATTCTGATTATTAAATTCAGCAGCACAAATTCTTTCAGATAATGTCTCAGCACCCATCGACATGGATTGGATTTTATCTGTCAAATTAACGTTATCCTTTTCAATAGTATTAATTTTTTCAACTAGCTGTTCATTATTAGTCTGTAAAGACTGTAGCATTTGTAAAAGTGTCTCATTCTTGGCTCTGCTATCAAATCATTTTCTTTATGGTACAATATGAAAAACAAAACTAATTTCCAAAATCAAATAAATGGATGTACAAGGAAAATCACATAAACCTTGCAGAATATTATCCACAGAGTAAGCAAAATGGTTATTAAATTCCTGAATGGTAATAATGGCTACAAACTTATATCTTTCAAATTTATTAATTTACTTACCACTGTTAGATTTCAGCAAGTTGTTGTAGGGGCAATAATCTTTATTGACCTGAAAGCATAAGACACAAACAATCCCACACCAGTTTGGAATTATGATTAATAGAATGGTTATTTATTTAAGGGGGAAAACTTACAGATCACCATTCCACACAACAGCCCTCTGTGCAATCAGGAAGGGAAACTATTTGCCGGAAGCTGAGCCAGAAGCCAGAGAGAGAGCGGAGGGCAGTGGCAGCTTTTTTAAAGAGAGAGAGACCACGCCCCTAATGGGCTGGTATTTCAGCAGCTATTGGCTGAAGGAGCAGAAGGAGCTCCCACAACATTGACCAGCAGGTGTCACGGTTGCAGCCATGTGGTGGGGAGATACAACCAGTGGCGGCATGGGGCTCTTTGTGCCGCTTTGGTTCCGTGTTTTGGTAGCTCCACTATAGCTATCCAGGGTTTAGCAAGAAAGCCATTTAGTAGGTGAAGTTGAGTCAAGTGTCGGGGAGTAGGAAAGCTTCCGGGTGGTGGAACTTTTGGGTCCTTTTTGGTTTATCCCCATAGGTATGGATTTAGTATTCACAGGAGTGCCAGATAAAGATGGAAGTTACAAAATCATCCCACACTAGCTCAGAATTGCATATAACAAAGGATTATCTATTTAGGGGTAGACTCACAGCTTAGTCCTCTGCATGAACAGCAAACAGGAACCAAATCCAGAAGCCAGGGAAGAGAGAGAGTAAGCATGTGCTTTCCATCAGCATTTATAGCATAAGAGCCACGCCCAAGTAGGCTGGTATCTTAAAGGTTACTGACTGAAGGAAATCCTACAGCACTCAGGCTATACTAAAAATGATTTTAGGTGAAAACTTCAAAATAATATAATTTTTATGGATTATATTTTTTAGTTTAACCCTTTCTTGGCCTCTAAGAAAATTTGAGAAACATGCAATTAATTTTTGTATTCTTGGATCACCATATGATCCAGAAGAAATATTTTTTAAAAACTTCCTTGATTCCAATTTAGTCCCATTTTCCTTCCTAATCCAATCTAAGCCTGTATATGTTGTTATTCTTAGAAGTTTTGTTATGTTTCAAAAAATATAAATTTTAAAAATGAATTTTTAGTAATCACAAATATAAAGAAATCTGGGTGGTTTGGGCTTTTAGTGCCTAATAGGCCTAAAATGAGAAAAAATCTCCATTTTTTATTTAAAGGACAATATAAACATTTTTATTTTGCTAATACTGCAAGTAGAGGAGAAGAAGGCATCTATCTATAACTCTCAGTACAGACAACACATACAATTAGCTATCAACATTATCAAAGATTTGAGAAGAAATTAGAACAGGAAGTATAACCTAAATGACCTTGGTATCAATCATTAAACCCTTTAAATGCCATATTGTGCAGATCTCTGACAATGTTGAGGGCCATCTATTAAATCTAGCTGATTTTAACACTTTACTTATTATTAGTCGTTTATTTTAGACTTAACCTTGACAGCATATACAGAAGGCTAAATAAAGCTTGTGTTTGCGAATGAATACATTTATACTTAGCCTAATTACAAACATAATTTTGAGCACATTAAAAAGTCTGATCATTGTTAAGGTGATTGACCATTAGCTGGAATGTCTTAAATATCTTTAACATTTTACAAGTTAGTAGCTTTTTATAAGATTATGATTTTACAGTTTCATCCCTGTTAAGTTTGAACCTTAAACATTTGAATTAAAGATCTCTTAACATAAAAATAAAACTTTAAATCAAACATAGAATATAGTTCAAAGGTAGTGCTGTTTTTTCTTTTTATTATTATTATTACTATTATTACAAATTTTCACCTCCTCCCCTCCTCCCACTTCTCTCCTCCCCTCTCCCCTCCCCCTTTCCTCTCCCTCTTAAGTCCAAAGAGCAGTCAGGGTTCTCTGCCCTGTGGGAAGTCCAAAATCCTCCCCCCTCTATCCAGGTCTAGGAATGTGAGCATCCAAACAGACTAGATTCCCACAAAGCCAGTACATGGAGTAGAATCAAAACCCAGTGCCATTGTCCTTGGCTTCTCAGTCAGCCCTCCATGTAAGCAACATTCAGAGAGTCCAGTTTGATCACATGCTCCATCAGTCCCAGTCCAGCTGGCCTTGGTGAGCTCCCATTAGATCAGCCCCACCATCTCAGTGGATGGGCGCGCCCCTTGTGGCCCTGACTTCCTTGCTCATGTTCTCTCTCCTTCTGCTCCTCATTTGGACCTTGGGAGCTCAGTCCAGTGCTCCAGTGTGGGTCTCTGTCTCTATCTCCATCCATCGCCAAATGAAGGTTCTATGGTGATAATGCAAGATATTCATCAGAGTGGCTATAGTATAGGGCCATTTCAGGCGCCCTCTCCTCATCTGCTCAATGAACAGGCTGTGGGCATCTCCTTGGACACCTGGGAACCCCTCTAGAGTCCATTCTCTTGCCAACCCTCAAATGGCTCTCTTAATTAAGATATATACTTCCCTGCTCCCGTATCCACTCCTCCTCTATCCCAACCATCCCATTCCCCCAAGCTCTCCCCATCCTCCCATTCTCACTTTTTTCTCCCCATCTCCCCTTACCCCCATCCCACCCCCACCCCCAAGTTTTCCATTTTTGCCTGGAAATCTTGTCTACTTCCAATATCCAAGAGGATAATTACATGTTTTTTGGGGGGTTCACCTTCTTATTTAGCGTCTCTAGAATCATAAATTATAGACTCAATGTCCTTCATTTATGGCTAGAATCCACTAAAGAGTGAGTACATACCATATTCATCTTTTTGGGCTGGGTTACTGATGGCGTAAATCACAAACAATCCCACACCAGTTTGGAATTATGATTAATAGAATGGTTATTTATTTAAAGGGGAAAAAACTTACCAGATCACCGTCCCAGACAACAGCCCTCTGCGCAATCAGGAAGGGAGCCTAGTCGTCAGAAGTGGAGCCGGAAGCCAGAGAGCGAGCGGAGGGAAGTGGCCGCATTTTTAAAAAGAGAGACCACGCTCCAATGGGCTGGTATCTCAGCGGCTATTGGCTGAAGGAACAGAAGGAGCTCCTGCAACAGGTTACCTTACTCAGGATAATGTTCTCTATTTATATCCATTTGCATGCAAAATTCAAGATGTCATTGTTTTTTACCACTGAGTAGTATTCTAATGCGTATATATTCCATACTTTCTTTATCCATTCTTCCATTGAGGGGCATCTAGGTTGTTTCCAGGTTCTGGCTATTACAAATAATGCTGCTATGAACATAGTTGAACAAATGCTTTTGTAATATGATAGGGCATCTCTTGGGTATATTTCCAAGGGTGGTATTGCTGGATCCTGGGGTAGGTTGATCCCAAATTTCCTGAGAAACCTCCACACTGATTTCCAAAGTGGTTGCACAAGTTTGCATTCCCACCAGCAATGGATGAGTGTACCCTTACTCCACATCCTCTCCAGCAAAGGCTATCATTGGTGTTTTCGATTTTAGCCATTCTGACAGGTGTAAGATGGTATCTTAAAGTTGTTTTGATTTGCATTTCCCTGATTGCTAAGGAGGTTGAGCATAACCTTAAGTGTCTTTTGGCCATCTGAACTTCTTCAGTTGAGAATTCTCTGTTCAGATCAGTACCTCATTTTTTAATTGGGTTAATTAGCATTTTGAAGTCTAGTTTCTTGAGTTCTTTATATATTTTGGAGATCAGACCTTTGTCTGATGCGGGGTTGGTGAAGATCTTCTCCCAATCAGTAGGTTGCCTTTTTGTCTTAATGACAGTGTCCTTTGCTTTACAGAAGCTTCTCAGTTTTAGGAGGTCCCATTTATTCAATGTTGCCCTTATTGTCTGTGCTACAGGTAGTGCTGTTTTGATGGCTACATTTTTCTTTTTCTCCTTTGTATGCCTGTGAATTCATAATGAACTCCCACAAACATAACTTACCCATACCCACTCTTCTTTTAAACTACCTAGCTACACATTGCCTGTTGTTGTTGTTGAAGTTGGTGACTCACGGTAAATCATTAGTCGTATCCACCCAACAGTAACATGAAGCAGACCTCACAGAAGGTACCTCATGATGCAGAGAAGGCAGCTTACTAACGTTAATTCTTCCTCTTATAACTCAACATCTGATGTGTCAGACTCTACCCGTGCTACTGAGTCTGCTTCCATTTTGACCTGTCTCAGCTGAGAGTTCTGAGCATGATTAATAAAAACTCAGAGACAGATACTGGGGTTCACCTGAAGACCAGAAAAGCAAAGCAGCAAGCCTCTGGCTCTTACCTCGACCTCAGTTCGAAAATGGTGATCCTACCTCCAGGAATTTCAGAGTGAGACCGAGACTGAGAGCTGACTCCTCCTCTTTTGTAATCTTCTCCAGTTTTGGGATTAAAGGCATGCACCACCACCACCTGGTTTCTATGGCAAGCTAATGTGGCTACTGGGATTAAAGGTGTGTGTCATCGCTGCCTGGTCTGTAAGTCTGGCCAGTGTGACTGTTTTACTGTTTTGATCTTCAGGCAAGTTTTGATTATTAAAATACAAATAAAATGCCACTATCGAAAGCTGTGCTATAATGACTTCTATGTGTCTCTTGTTCAGCAGAGAGGAAGTTAGGCAAATCTGGAAACAGGCTTTATTCTGTTTGCTTAGACTTTGCCATGTCTCAGGTAAGAAAAAAAATCCTGGAAGAAACTTATGCCAGGATAGGGATGATCCCCTTTCTTTTGTCTTCACATCTTGGAAGGAGAAAATGTTCAGTAATTCAAGTCATCATACCTTTGTGTGGACAAAAGTGTCCTTTGTTTCCAGAGGGCAAGAGGAGAATTTGACATATTAATTCCTCTGGACTCTGCAGGTCTCATGTGGGGAGGGAGGACCTTGCAAGTTCTGGATGTAACATTGCAAGGGAGGCCTCCTGTTTGCTGTGCATTGCAGGGTACTAAGCAGAGGTTGTTTGCATTTCCTTCTTCTAGAAGCTCTCTTCCCTTGACCTTATAACCCAGGGAGCATCCTACCACTTTGAAGCAATGAGCTTGTTCAGTGCCAATCTCACTGGGTCCTTAGAGAAAACACAGACAAGGGTAAAGCAGCCCTAGAGATTATTAGGATAGGCTGCTGACGTCTGTAGATTGTATAGAACTCACAGGCACATTGTAACTAAGGAGCTGATGTGACTGCTGAGGAGGACGGGGACTTTCACTTCCCTTGGGACCAGCCTGGTGTCTGCCTGTGGTCAGAGAAAACTGTGGATTGCTCCAGCCCTGCTACTGGATTGGTGCTATGGTTTACATGGGAAGGACTTTGTCCCTGGCTTTCTCTCTTCCCACCACTTGTAAATGGGCTAGTTGGGGCTCAGAGTGACATAGATGGATGTGTTTTTAACTGAATTTCATTTAATTGATGCCTTAAAGGATGAAATTTGTCCATCTTTATGCAGTACCGTGTGACATTCACACATGTGCACACGCTGTGAAGTTTTATGCAGTTTAGATATATGACTCTCCTCAAGTGATATTTCTTAATAAGAAAACATTGAAAACCCTTTCTTGGAGTTTTAAAAATGGACAGTCCATGCCGGTCATCTGTAGGCAAATAACATGCACTAGATAGCACACATTGCTTCTCTCCCCTTCCATCTGTAACATTCCCTATCAGTCCCTGCCTCCCGCAATCCTCAACCACTGATAACACATTTTTAGTAAACCTACCACTTTTGCCGTTACATAACATCTTTTATTTATGACCCCTACTATTTCTAGCTTCTGCCTTTATTTTCAAATTTTTCAATTCAAATACATTACATTCAAAAGTTCTATGAATGTTTCCTTGTTGTCATTGCTCCCTGGGAATCTCTGTTAGCTGTATCATATTGTGTTTCATAAGGCAAAGTTATTGACTCATTACGTATTCATAAAATTATGGAGTTCCCTGGCCACTCAGACCCATGATAATCACACAGAAACTGTATTATTTACAATTGGCCTATTAGCTCATTCATATTTCTGGCATCTGGTATCTGTCTGCTATGGTGGCTACATGGCTTCTCAGTGACTTCACCTACTCTCTCCTCTTCTATCTGCTTGGAATTCCTGCCTTGCCCTATTCTGCACTGCAACAGGCCCGAAGCAGGTTCTTTGTTAACCAATGATACTCACAGCATACAGAGAAGAATCCCACCTCAAGCCAGTGTCCTCAGTAGGGGTGACTCAGACCACAGCAGCCTATGGACTATTTGAAAGGAACAATTTAGTTTACTCTAGCACCCTTTGAAACACATGTTTTCTTTCCTAAAACACAGCAGGTCATCACAGTGTAGAGAAATTCACTCAGGAAACCTAGGCAGCCCAGGGAAACTCTTAGGTTCTATCCACAGTTTAGCTTCTTTAAAATACAAACGCTTTGAAAACAGTGTGCCTACATCTAGGCTCCCAGGTCTAGCAAGAAGTGGCTCAGGGACTTCCCCAGCAGAATAAACACCATGCACAGACTGCAAAGTCCCAGTTATAACAACTGTCATTGGCAGCAAAGACTTGGGATGTTCATTTACTGGACTTACTTAGTTGAAAAGATCAGTTGGCTTGATCAGTTCTCACTTCTTCTTTCTGCTTGGTGCATTCTGCTCTGAATCAGCATATGTAAATGTGGCATCTCTCCTGAGTATCAGACTCAGTGCAAAAAAGAACATGAAACCTTTATAAACAAATTAGATTCATCAGTTGTTAATGTAAGTGGCATAAAATTAATTATGGTGAGCATGACAGTTAATTACCAAACTGGTGATGATAGACTCTAAGAATATGAATGAAAATGTCTTTCTGTTCATTGATTCACTCATTCATTCACTTGTTTTTATCATGGTCCTATGTTGACCATGCTGAACTCAAAATCTTTATGTAGCAGAGGATGGCTTTGAACTTCTGCTCCTCAAACCTTGTCCTTCAGAGCACTGCCTTTATAGGCTTTTGCCACCATACTCAGTTTTACATGCTGTCAGTTACTGGACTCATGGGTTCATGTACGTAGGTGAAGACTCTACCAAGTAAGTTGCACCCTATTCTTTCTTAGCCTCTTCACTAATACTGAGGATGGAGCCCAGGACCTCATGCAAAGTGAGGAATTGCTCCTCCACTGAGCCAAATCTCCCAGTCCAAACCTTTACTCTTCTTTCTTTCATTATTTGTTTCCAGTACTAAAAACTCCAATGAGGATCTCACATATGCTAGCCAAATGCTCTTCCATTGAGCTATATCCCCATGCTATTTGTCATTTTTTTTAAATATTTTAGGGCAGGGTCTTACAAAGTTGCCTGAGCCAGATATGAAGTTGTGATCGTCCTGCCCAACCTTTGTGGGCTGCTAATCAGGTCCAGCCTGTCTTCTTTTTTTAGAGGAAGGAAGCTTCACTCCCGTGGAACCCACCAAAGAGTCATCATGAGTTCCACTCTCTGTGATTCCCTATGAAGCAAACAGACTCGTCACTGAGAGCCCCAAGACACCATCCCAGCTCCTCAGGCATCCATCACACCCCAGTGACAACAACGTGTGGCTCAAACAGGATGACCCTTGTTACATGGCTTTGATCATGTCATCTGGGACCATGAGAGTAGCTCCATGTAACACAATCTACATGAACCATTTTTATTTGTCAGAAAGATGAGAGGACAGCCCTTCAGACATAGTCTTGTTACAGATTTGCTAAATGTCTGTAAAACCAAAATGACTGCCTATAAAATTGGAGAAACAACACAGAGACAAAAAATGTTGGGTAAAACATTTGTGCTGATGGCAGTTGTAAGCAAAGATCAACAAGTGCAACCACTCAGTGCTATGGCTGAGAGCAGACCTAAAGCTGGAGTCTCCTCAGCGAACCTCACTGCTTCCATTGAATATGCATGTGTTTTTCAAGAGATACACAAGTGAAAAAGAAAACATACTTATCACTTTAGAAAACCACAAGCGTGCAACCATAAATTCTAAAGGTGAAGAAAAGGAAGACATGATTTGTAGGACAACCAGGAATCAATATTTTGCTCTGTCTGCCTTTGTGAACCACTGTCCCACAAACAATCATGGGTCAGGTAATGCCATTTGTTGAGCCAAGACGACAGTAAATAAAGAACCTGGCTGCTTTGGCTGAAAGATCCACCCCACCTGGTGGAAAGGAGAAGACTGCCAGAGCCACAGCAATAGAGCATTTTATTATGGGATGCATTGGCTTCCATGTGAAACAGATCCATGTCCCAATTAATAGCATTGGCTGAACGTTTCTCACCTTGGGAACAAGAGGACAGGTGAGGGTGAAGAGTTCATCCGGGAAAAATCCGCCTACATGTTTTGTGGTTTTCTTTCCTTTCCACATTCTAACATGTTTTCTATTTTTAAGCTAAAATAATTTTGAAAAAAAATTCATAAAAATATTTAAAATGTAGGAGTTAATCCTCACTTATGAATAACAACCTTCAAAACAAGTGTGTTGAATCCTGCAAGTAGAAGGTACAGAGCTGAGTGGACCAGTTAAGAACCGTGTGCTACCAAGGTGGCTCAGCTGGGGAAGTGTTTGCCACACAACTGCGAATACCCATGTCTGACATCGGCTATTATGAAGATTGGGCACTGGAGGTCACTGATGGTCATCCCAGCACCTGGTCACTTCAGATCCTAGTGATTTTCTGACCAGGCTGTCTAGCCAAACCGGCAAGGCCCTTAAGCTGAAAAAAAAAAAAGGTGCGGGATGTGTTTAAGGAAGATGTCTGATATCAACCTTCCCATGCACACATATAAACTGCGTATGATCCCCTGATGCTACCTGTATTTAATTCTTTAACCACTGCCTTTTCATTCTTTAAGTGTTATTGAACCAGATCAAGATGGTAACCCCCAAATGGCAACACTTCTTCTTTCCAGACATTCTAGCATCTCCCAAAATGATTTGCCTTTGAGAGAGGAGACAGAGAAACAATGCCTGGACTCTCATGTAAGGATCTCCTAGCTCTCCTTTACTCCATTTACCAGGGAGTGTTAATAGCTCCATTACCACAGCTGGCCACCTCTGTATTACTCTGCCCTAGTGCATGGTTGTCAGGAGCAAGGCCCAAGATGGCACCATGTTGAGTTCTGAAGAGAAAGCAACCACACAAGGGGCCAGCCTCACTTTTTGTAGCCAGCCAGTCAACAGAATAGATTGCTTACATAGTCTATATACCACCACTCTCTCTTCCCTTTTCTCTTCTCTCCTCTTCCCTCCCCACTTTTCCTGTTTTATTTTCTTCTCTAGAAGAAGGCAGGCTGGTGATGGAGGACTTTTATTGGTTAATTAATAAAGAAACTGCTTGGACCAATAGGTCAGAACATAGGTGGGTGGAGTAGACAGAACAGAATGCTGGGAAAGAGAAGGCAGATGGTTCAGGCAGTCGCCATAGGCAGCCGCCATGCTTCTCCTCCCCAAGACAGACGCAGGTTAAGATCTTTCCTGGTAAGCTACCACCTCATGGAATTACACAGATTACTAAATATGGGTTAAAGCAAGATGTGAAAATTAACCAATAAGAGGCTGAAACTAATGGGCCAGTCAGTGTTTAAAAGAATACAGTTTCCGTGTAATTATTTTGGGTAAAGCTAGCCGGGTGGCAGGACGCAGCCCGCCATTCCATCTACAGGCTGGCTTGGTTTGCTGCAGGACATTTAGCCTCTTCAGAGCTAGGCTGCATCGTAAGAATACATATCTTCCCCTCTCCTTCTGCAGTAGGACTTCATCAAGATTGCCTCATCTTCTCCGTTACCACCAATGTTATAGAAATTCCAACCAAGAAAACTCAAGCTGGCACTTGGAGAAAAGGAGAAACCCAAAGAGGAACCCAGCCTTGCTTTGTAAAGGTCCAGCAGTCCCCAACAGTTTCCCACAGCTTTGACAGGTTAGGCAACAGTGGGACCATCTCAGCCCACTTTCATGCCCACCAAAAGAATTGTTTTTTTATTAAACCACAGTTAGATAGATGTTTGCAGGAAGAAGCAGCTGCAGGCAGTAATGAAAACTTACAAACATTTGGAGATAGCAATGAAAAACAGTCTTTTCTTAGCAAACAGGGTTTGGAGTGTGGCCTTTGACCACATAACTGTGATAATCATTCCTCAAGGCAGTTTCTTGCTTTGTCATCTGAACCCCACCCTCCACTCCCGCCTCCTCAGAGAGCAATAAGGACACAGACTCTGTCACATGGGCCAGCTTCCACTCAGACCACACGCTTTCCCATGCTTTCTGTCTCTGGTGCTGGGGCTTGCATTCTTCTCAGAGCCTAGGACAAGCTATTGTTCGTTGTACATGTGTCTGTGGCATTAATAACTCTCCTAATAAACTTCTGACCCCCACAATTCATCTCAGAGGCCCCCTTGAACACCACAGTCAGGCCTGATGGAGTCTGGAAAATCAAATCAAGCAAAAGAGACAAACAATGAAATTGAGTTGACCTGGGCCTTTGTCATCTCAGCTGCTGCTCTACCAGTCCCGGGCACATCCCCTCTCTCGTGGTATGCCCCATAGCTGTTTCAGGTCTCACTTCCTTTATGATAAGCCTATCTCATCTCCACTCTTTCTAAAGCATTGACTTTGTATATCTGACCCTTTGATCTCTGTTCAAAGAGTCTCAAGGGGCTCTTGAGATGATCGAGCTAATACTTTAAATTATTTAGACTAGTGGATGGACATATTTAGCTTAAACTAATTTCTTCCACTTTCATTTTTAAAAATACCCCCACTGTTTTCCAGGTTAGGAGTAGATTATCATGGGATATTCTAAACCTCTTTCTCCAAATTCTAGGCTTCTTGGGAATGTAGTGTTTTCACTGCCTGAGTTAGTCACTGGGTGGAGTCCTCAGGGGAGGTATTATCCTAACTGGGTTAGCGTTCTACTGACCAAGGTCAGATGACCAGGCTCCTGCGTGTCAGTTGGTTTGGCTCCTTCCTTCAGCAAAACCGATCACATCTGGTTCAAATTAAAGGTCTTCCAGGCTGAGGGCTGGTCACTAAGTCAGAGGCGGCTCTAGGTGGCCCTCCCAGAAACAGCCACCTTGGCACCTTTGTGTTTCCCCCCCCCACCCCCCCCCCCCCGCCCCCCCCCCCCCCCCGCTTCATGCATCTCACAGTGCTCTCCCCACCCCCACAGCAACGGTTCTGCCGTTTTCTTCAGGGGAAAGTCACTTCCCTGTTTCATTTTCTTGATATTTGGACTTAAATTTGTTTTCTCCTTGTCCACAATCTACTAGAGGTTTTCTTTCTATGAAAGCTGAAAAAAAATGTCTTGAAAAGTATAAAGAAAAATGGTCCAACCCTTTGCCTCTTATTCACTCCCTTTAGCCTGCATTAACCTCGGGATGACACAGGAACCATTACAAGAGCAGCAAGACCCGCCTTACCGAAGGACCACTGTGGGAAAATAACCCACAAAACTATTTTGTTACTGTTATTTAAATTTAAAATGAAAAAAAAAAGAGACACAAATGAAGGAAAAAGTCATTCTTGCTTTCATCTATTCAATCATTCATTCATGCTTGCTTTTTTTCCCATTAGTCTGGGTGCCCTTTATAGTTACAATGAGTTACAGATAGACAAGCAAAGGGAAGAGAATCAGTCCTCTGGAACTGAAGAACAACTAAAGGCCCTTAGTTTCTCTAACAGTAACTAAGTCTTAAAAAGGGATGTTTTGAAACTTCTTGGAACTTTTGTTTCCAGCATTTTAATTTACTTACCAATCTCAGTAAGACACAAACTAGCCAGAGTCAAGTTAAATCCAGTGATTTTTCAACCAAATAAACCCCAAGCTTACTAAGCAGAAGAACTGATTATATGAGGACAAGATACTTTAAAATCCGTTGTCCTCATCCTACACCAATGCACGCTTGTTATATAAACTTCTGATGAGAGACACTGTCACTGACTTGCCCAACTCACAAACTAAAGTGATGAGATTATTCAGTCATTTACTAAAAGAATCCAACCACAAAAGCTATGCGTGGCAAAGCAAAAACTGGCTATTGAATGCGGAGATTGTAAAGGGGTGGTCCCTTTACCTACTCAGACAGAACAAATGCTCACTGTCACCATCTGAAGGCTGTTGACATCTTTGACAGCCCAATGTCAAAGATGAGGAGAAGGTTACCAGGAGGGCCACACTCCTCCAGGCAAGCACTAGAGGGTTAGAGATAAAGATCTAGAGAGTGCTCTTTTTTCCCAACAGAGAAACAAGTCCCTTTCAGTAAAGCTGAGAGAATTGTTAGATGTAATAAGCGCCTTGGGGAAGAGACTTTACTGGAGAGCTGGGATGACTGCGGAAGTAGACTCTCAACAGCTGCAAGCATTTGAAAAGGATTTGGGTTGGTTCTAGGATTATTGGTACAGGAGGCATAGCATAGTAGACCTAGTAAGAAAATGGTAGACAGAGGGCAATGTTTTAATCCCAGGCTTGTGGCGCCCTTGAACTACAACCATATTGCCTTGAATGAATGAGTTTAAGGTGAGAACCAACAGAGACGTCCCTTCTCCAGGAGCCAGCAGGCTCTGTTGTGAACGAAACAGTGAACAAAATTTCCATTCTAAGGAGTTTTCTAAGGGATGGTATGTTTAAATTCCCACACATTTAGGACACTGAGATGAGAGGATTCCTCCATGTTCTAGGGCAACTGGAGACGCCGAGTGAGATCTTGATTTACAACAAAACAAAACAAAACAACAACAAAAGAACCCACTCAACAACAACAATATAAATCTCCAAACAAATACAGAAACCCCTAAGGTGAGAATTTCTAGGTTAAAATGGAGGTGAGAATAAGGACCCAAAACTTTTGCACAGCCCAAGACACATGTGGTGTGTGAAAGTGTACTTGAGATCACACACACTGGCCTCAAGCTCGGTATACTTCTCATTGATGGATATCCATTTGAACTGACATAACGGAAATTTCCTGGGAATATTAACTTTAATCCTACAATCCTGAATGGATGTCACTGTCAGCCATAGGGGAAAACATCACAAATAAAAGCAAAATTTAGAAAATGTTCAGAAAATGTAAGTTTTGTGCTTCCTGTTTAAGAGCCATTATGTATAGGCTGTCTTCGCAGAACAGAATCCGAAGTTTACCCCCCCACCCCAACACACACAGACATACACCTACCTCCTGCCAGCAGCAACCTTTCCCCAGGGCCCTCCTGCTCCCTCTCCTGGCCGCCCTGGTGATGTGCAGCTATGCCCTCATAGCTGTGGCCTGCCTCAGAACTCAAGTATTGCTGAATCATAAGACATTTGTGTTTCTGGGCTAAATGAGAATTTCCCGTTTCTAGTGTCTGAAAGAGAACTACCGATCCCTCAAACAGTGAGTGACAGCTAGATTCAGAAGTCCCATGGTGGGAGGAGGGAACAGACTCCTGCATATTGCCTTCCGACCGACATATGTGTGCCACCATACATGAGTTCACACACTTACATACACAAACAAAGAAACGTAACAAAAATTAAGAATGAAGGGTGGGGCTCCTGGAGGAGAAAGTGCATTAATGTCTTCTGCATGTTATTTTTCTATACGTGCTCTACAGAGAGTTGTCTACAAGCTGAGGCGTTTCAGCAAACTGAAATGTCCGTCTGCTGAGTGTCAGGCGGCTCCACTTATTAGAAAATGCCCATCTCGATCTGGAACTGCGTGGAAGCGTGGCACAGACCTGGAAAGAGGACAGCACGCCATTCCTCTGCCAGAGTGATCTACGTGGTGCGCACGTCTCGGCGTGGGGACTCTCCCATGGCGCGGACAAATGCACACCGCTGGTCCTGGCGCCACACGCGAGCTTCTCCTCTCCACCAGCTCTCCTGCGGACGGAATCCCCTGCCGCAGTGTTTCCCCGCCTCCGCGTCCAGCCCATCTGCGCAGGCGGTTGTGATACTGACTTCGAGTTTACACAGGAAGAAAGCAAAGTCTTCGCGGAGCAGCGGTGAGCAGGTTTCTGCTTCTTTGTGCTTATGTGCCTCGGGAGCAATATTCCGGGCGCGGGAGGAAAGCCCCATTCCAGGGACGTCATTGAAGCTGAAAGCGAAAGAAAACCGCGCCTTAGCTGAGCCGCTTAGTGAGTGGCGAGTGGGAGCGCGCCCCCTGGTGGCTCCTCTTATCCACGTCCGATGAGGCGGCACAGGCAACTGTCAGTCTGGCTCCAAAAGGCACAAGAGGTCCTTTCTTTACACAAAACTGACCCAGTGCCGGAATATCACCGTTCTCAGACATTTTATTGTTGCAGAAAAGATCAAGTCTCCAGCTTCTGGCATCTTAGCTTTTCTTTGGCCAATGAGCAGCTGTAGGGAGAAAGAAAAGACATCACGCCGCATCCATGCTGTGGGACAGACCCGGAGGAACTGGGGTGGGGGCATCTGCGGGGAGAAGTCTCATGTCTGACTGAGTAAATAAATTCTTCTTAAATATCGTATCCCATCTTATTTTTATATACTAAAAATACACCCCTTGCTATGGTACATATGGTTAAATAGAAAGTGCAGATGCGTTTTAAGAATTATCAGACAATTCTAATATCACAGAATGGCAGCCAGTGATGCCTTTGCATTGATGTGTGTGGGTGTTGGTGGAAATTGGGAGGTTGAACTATAGTATGCACAGTTTGGTGATGGAGGAATGTCTATGTGTTACTTTCATTGGTTAATAAAGAAACTGCCTTGGCCCTTTAATAGGATAGAAAATTAGGTAGGCGGAGTAGACAGAACAGAATTGTGGGAGAAAGAAAGCCGAGTCAGGCAGACGCCTCAGGCAGATGCCATAGCTCTTCTCTCCGAGATGGACACAGGCTAAGATCCTTTCTGTTAAGCCACCACCTCGTGGTGCTACATAGATTACTAAATGTGGGTTAGTCAAGATGTGAGAATTAGCCAATAAGAGGCTGAAACTAATGGGCCAGGCAGTGTTTAAATGAATACAGTTTCCATGTAATTATTTCAGGTGTAAAGCTAGCTGGGTGGCGGGACGCAGCCCACTGCTCCATCTACAGTTTGGGTTTTGAAATTACTTAACCTATAACACATATAAGTAGTATATATAAAATACAAGTTCTTTGTGTATATAATAAAAAACTTTATGTATATTAGTTTGTCTAATATGTAATTTATGTATATTGCGTATCTTAGTTCTAATATACAAGTTCTTTATGTATATTAAGTTTTCTTAAGTGCTGCTATAAAAGTTAAACGTACATGGGTATTATCTACAATACTTAAGAATTAAACTCGGATGGTACATATGTTGCTGTTAGAAGAGTTTGGGAGTATCTGTGCATGGCTCCTATTTAATACATATGTGTTACATATTTATGTGTTGTTTTTTGTCATCTCAGTACAATCTAGAGTGACCTGGGAAGACTGAACCTCAACTGAGGAATTGACTTTCATCGATTGCCCTGTGGCCGTATCTGTCAAGCATTTTCTTAAATGCTAAATGATGCAGGAGAGCCCAGACCATGATGGGCAGTGTCATCCCTAGGAAGGTGGGCCTGGGCTATATAGGAAATGTAGTTAAGTGTGAGCCTGGGAGAAAACCAGTAGGCAGCGTTCCTCTAGGGTCACGCCTCTGCTTCAGTTCCCACCTCCGTGTTCCTGTCTTGAGTTCCTGCCTTGGCTTCCCTTGGTAATGAACTGCAATCTATAAGCCAAAGAAACCCTTTTCTCTTCCAAGTTGCTCTTGGTTCGTGTTTCAACACAGTAACAGAGAAGGAAGCTAGAATAGAGTATCTTTTCCATGCACTCCCCGAATGGAAGATCATAATATTTGAAAGGTATAATAGAACATAAAATATCTACGTATCTTGTGTGTTTATGCAATACACACATATGAAATATACATGTAGGTATAATGTTACTGATTTGGGTTACACTTTACATTTCTAATGTGAAAAGGTTTTCCTGGCTGGTTCTGTATTGTCTAATTGATCAGCACATCTCTGTAGCTGTATCACTCGCAATCCTCAAAAGTTCAACTGAAGTACAGGAAAGGTTGGAGTGGGAGTCAGTGCGCAGTATCTCCTCCTGGCGCAGGTTCTGCTACAGTTCTGGAGTTCACCTACCTCACTCACACGCTATCTGTTGAGAAAGAAGGTGAGGAGAGACTCGGACCTCTGTTATGAAGTGTTTGCAAGGATCTCTATGCTGTGACAGCTGAAGGCAGCTGCATGTGACTGGTTGCAGCTAGCCCATCTTCAGGCAATGATACCCTGGACCAATTGGCAGAGCCACACACAGGACCCAAAAGGCACAGAAATCTAGATGGCAGAGTTGCAGCACGAACTTGTATCTATACACAATACATACATGTTCATGCACACATGCATGCACGTGCATGTGCACGCACACACACACACACACAGAGAGAGAGAGAGAGAGAGAGAGGCTCACTGCACTGTGCTTTGCACTTTGAAATCTGAATTTTTCTAGGGGTAAACTATACCAAGTGCTTGCTACATTTTCTCAGTAAGTGAGAGGGAGTTAAAGAGGCAGAACATGTCAGAACCTGAAACTTAAGAAAGTGGGCAAGTTTAGTAGGGCGTGGTAGCCCACACCCTTGATCCCACCACTCAGGAGGTAGGCAGAGGCAGGCAGATCTCTTGAGAGTCGGAGGCCTTGTCTACATGGCAAAGTTCAAGGCCAGCCAGGGCTACAGACTTGGTCTCAAAAGATATGGGGGCGGGATTTGGTAAACATAGATACAGTGGCTATTAGATTATGGTCTGCCCCCAAGATGATGGTCACTCTGAGGGAACAGATCTCATAGCCTGAAGAAACTAGGCCTTACTACCCTATAGCGCTCTCTGGGAAGAGAGCTAAGAATCCATCTTTGCTGTGGCCTAAAAGTGACTAATTTTGGAACCTGGTTCCTCCATGTTCTTCGTTATGTATGCTATGTTTGACAAACTAGCATGACATGAAATGTCTCACACATTCCCTAAAAGGACATAAAAGTCGGATATTTTCCATTGTGGGATTTCACTGGAGGGTCCTCTGGGCTTCTCTCTCCCTTCTGTCCTCCACCCCTCACCCCATCGTTCCTCTCATTAGCTTTCTTTTTCTTACTATTAGACATTAAGTGGTCCCTCTTAATGAAGCTCCCACCTTTCCCTTTAAGCCTCCACCATGCTTGTTTCTAACATATAGTACACTGTTACTTCCTACAGTTCCCCACATCAGTGTTTCTAACATATAGTACACTGTTACTTCCTACAGTTCCCCACATCAGTGTTTCTAACATATAATACACTGTTACTTCCTACAGTTCCCCACATCAGTGTTTCTAACATATAATACACTGTTACTTCCTACAGTTCCCCACATCAGTGTTTCTAACATATAATACACTGTTACTTCCTACAGTTCCCCACATCAGTGTTGGGTCACGGCCTTTGGGTTCATTCTAAGAAACCCCACCAGTGAAGGGTAATTATATATTATATCCTTCCCCAGACTAGCCAACAGCCATGTTATTGCAATTTTTTAAAAAAATAGTAGCATGCATGAGAAAGTAGCCATGCGACAGAACTCATGTGAGAAGGCTTTTTATTGGGGGGGGGGATGGAAAATGGGGAGGGGAGAGGGGAAACCAACCTCTTGGGACAGGAGTAGCAGAAGAGGAGAGGAGAGGAGAGGAGAGGAGAGGAGAGGGGAGGGGAGGGGAGGGGAGGGGAGGGCGAGGGAGGGAGAGGGGAGGGGAGGGGAGGGGAGGGGAGGGGAGAGGAGGAGGAGGGGAGGGGAGGGGAGGGGAGGGGAGGGGAGAGGAGAGGGGAGGGAGGGGAGGGGAGGGGAGGGGAGGGAGGGGAGGGGAGGGGAGAAGAGAAGAGAAGAGAAGAGAAGAGAAGAGAAGAGGAAGAGAAGAGAAGAGAAGAGAGAGAAGAGAAGAAGAGAAGAGAAGAGAAGAAGAGAAGAGAAGAGAAGAGAAGAGAAGAGAAGAGAGACAGAGAAAGAAAGAGAGAGATGGGAGGTGGGCAGGGCCCTTTTAAAAGGGAGCATAGTGAATGTGCACAGGAGGTGCTCTTAGTGGCTACAGCTGAGGACATTGCCCGTCAGAACCCCAAAGGCAGGCCAGAACAGATGCCTGTGTCTTTCACAAACCCTTGCTTGTGCAGATGCTGATGGAGAGCACCGAACAAGGAGAAAGGTGCTTTGTATAATATATGCACAAAATTTATAACCTAAAAAATATCATTTGATGTCTGAATAGCTCTTAAGATTTGAAAATAAGGTTTTGCACTTTGAAAATGATCAGGTTGAAGCATTATTGGATATGAATGTTTAAAATCAGCTTGAAATATTCCAGGCATTTTGAAAGCTTTTCAAATGTTCTTAATTAAAATAGGAATGTGTCACTTCCTCCTCTTCCCTCCTTCCTTCCAGCCCCTCCAAATATCCTCCCTCCAGTCCCTTCCTTGCCCCCTTCAAGCTGATAGCATCTTTTAAAATTATTGTTGTATACATATATATTTATATGTGTATATGAGCAAATATATAAATACAGTCTGCTGAGTCTGTTTTGGTGGTCTGTGTGTATATAGTTTCTGGGATGACCGGCCTGCATCGGACCACCAATACGGGGCTCATTCCTGGGTAAAGCTGACTCTTTCTCTCCTACCTGTCATTAGTTGCTGTAGCTCTTTGTCTAGGGGTGGGACTCCGCAACATTTCCTCCCTTCCACTTTAATAAATCCATGGCCACTTCCATTGTTCTAGTCTTGTCTTATGCAGCCGTTTGTAGGAAAGACTATTTCATAGCAGACCTAATCACATTCTGACTCCTACAGTCTTTCCGCCCCCTCTTCCTGGAGTTCCCCGCGTCACGAATCCTGGTGCTGTGGAATAGATGGAGATGTATCCGCTGGAGCCGGTTCTCCCACTGTTCTTTCCTATCTGTATTGTGTGCAGTTGTGTTTCTCTGTGCTGATCTCCATTTGCTGAGCAGGCTTCTTTGATGAGCGGCGGTGACTACACTTATCCAGGGAAAGCAGTGTGTGACCTTTTGGGTGACATAATGGGCCTAGCAATGTAAATCCAAGGTTGTATAATGTTCAAACATTTTCTGTTCTTCTTACTTGACCAAGGTATGCAGATCAAGATTTAATGTTGTTTTTGTTTTGCTCATTGGCTTTAAGGCGAAATTTTCACTAATGCTCAAGTTTGAGGCAAGTGTGACTGTTCATGACTTTAATCCCAACCCTTGGGAGGCAAAGACAGGTAGAGGTGTGTGAGTTCAAAACTATCATGGTCTACAAAACCAGTTCCAGGCAAAACAAGGCTACACAGTGCGATCCTGGAGGGAAGGCGGGGAAGGAGGGAAGGAGAGACAGAAAGAGGGAGAAAGAGGGAGGGAGGGAGGTTGATTGAAGCTGGTGACTACATCTCTGGGCTGGAACCCATCTGACTGGGGATTTGTATTTTAACCAGTAGAGGGCAGAGTAACATCAGTCACTAGAATGTGTTTGCTCAGTGGCAACTTTTAGGAAACAACAGTAAAATAGGTATCCTCATTCTTAAGTCCCTCTGACTAATTAAGATAAAGCCAGATTATATTCATCTTTAATGAGTATAGTTACGGTCTCAGGCATTTAAATACCCCCCACTCTTTAATAGGACGTATGATAAAGTTAAGTTATTAAAATGCAAGCTGAAAAAACTTTTCTTCAAAAGCAATGGTATCAGCTACTCTAGCTAGAAGAGATCTGAGATTAAATGCACTGTTGGAAGCTTATCTTTTTAGTAGCCACCGACTCTGGATTACTATATGTATTTTATTGTTTAAATCAAAAGACAGTTTGTTGTTTATTGAGAAACCAGGCTAGTGTGGGTAGTCGGTCAGTTCGCGGCCTCTATGAAAAGATCTCTGCTTACTGAATCGTGGGGACGCGTGAGTCACAGGTCAGGTGAACACGCGCACAGTCTGTTCTCTGCTTCATGTTTTCCGTTGCTCAACTTGTTTTTCCGCTTTCCCTCCAATAACAAACTATATTATTACCATTTTTCCTGCTTTGCTTGTTTTTTTTAAATTGAATGCACTAATGCAGATCTTTTGTATTATAATGATTATTTCAGTTTTTTCAATTTTCAAAGAAAAAAATACCTGCTACATTTTCATTGATATTTTTTGAAAAACAGACTCTTTGATAATTTGAACTTCTGAAACCATTGTTAGTTCTTTCTTTCTTTATTTTTTTTAAAAAAAATCTGCCAGAGGCTTATGTTTTTCCTTGGGTCTGTTGGTTACGGAGTTGTCATTAACCAGGACATGAAGAAGACAGCCGATGTCTGTCCTGGTCTGTATCACTAGGAACATAACCAGAAGTGAGTGAGCAGACTACCCAGAAGGTTATTTTTGTAGCAAGAAGAAAAATTCATAGTCAGTTTTATTTTATTTTTTTTAATTTTTATTGATCTCTACATTTTTTTCTCTGCTCCCCTCACCTTCAACTATCTCCCAAGGTCCCCATGCTCCCAATTTACTCAGGAGATCTTTTTTAGTTTCCCATGTAGATTAGATCTATGTAAGTCTCTCTTAGTGTCCTCATTGTCTAAGTTCTCTGGGATTGTGATTTGTGGGTTAGTTTTCTTTGCTTTATGTTTAAAAACCACTTTTGAGTGAACACATGTGATAATTGTCTTTCTACGTCTGGGTTACCTCAAGCAAAATGATGTTTTCAAGCTCCATCCATTTGTCTGCAAAATTCAAGCTTTTGTTATTTTTTTCTGCTGTGTAGTACTCCATTGTGCAAATGTACCACATTTTCCTTATCCATTCTTTGGTCGAGGTGCATTCAGATTGTTTTCAGGTCCTGGTTATGACAAACAATGCTGTTATGAACATAGTTGAGCACATGTCATTGTGGCACTATTGAGCATCTTTTGGATAACCCAAAAGTGGTATTGCCGGGTCTTGAGGAAGGTTGTTTCCTAATTTTCTGAGAAATCGCCACACTGACATCCAAAGGGGCTGTACCAGTTTGCACTCCCACCAGCAATGCAGGAGTGTTCTCTTTATCCCACAACCTCTCCAGAATAAATTGTCATCAGTGTTTTTGATCTGGGCCATTCTTACAAGTGTAAGATGTAATCTCAGAGTTTTTTTTTCATTTGTATTTCTCTGATTCATAGTCAATTTTAACCTGTGGCAGGTCCCCTGGCCCCACCCACCCTCTCCAGGAACTTAGCACATCAGTTCTGTCCATTCACACAGGAAAGGACTGTGGACCCCACACACCCAATACTGCAGCTCTATTTGTTTAAATTGAAAATAGATTATGTCATAACATACACCCAGCCACAGTTTCCCCTGCCTCCGCTTCTCCCAGCTCCCCACCATCTCCCCTATTTCTCAGATTCACTCCCTTCGATTTCCTCTTCAGAAAAGAGCTGGCCTCCAAGAGACAACAACCAAATAGGACAAAACAAGACACAATAAAACAATGCAAAAGCCATTTCATATGGAGGCTGCATAGGGCAACCAGATAGGGGGAAAAGAGTCCCAAGAGCAGGCAAGGGAGTCAGAAATAAACCCACTCCCACTGTTAGGAGTCTCAAAGAAACACCAAGCTAACAGCCATAACATATGCAGGGGACCTTGTATAGTCTCATGCAGGCCCCGTGCTTGCCTCTTTAGTCTCCGTGAGCCCATGTGAGCCCTGCTTAGCTGACTCAGTGGGCCAGGTTCTGGTGTCTCCCATCCTCTCTGACTCCTACAATCCCCCTCTTCCATGGGGTTTCCTATTCTGCAAGGTGAGGGACCCAATGGAGACCTCCAATTTCAACTCTGCATGTCTGGCTAGGGGTCTCTTCACCCTGCAGCCCTTCTCCCTAGCAGAAATAGAGTTTAGAGCTGTGCTTATTGCTCCTCTTTTCCCATCCATCCAGCCTCTCTTCCTTGCTCCTCACCTTCATTGTTCCAGTGTGAGTGGTAAGTTTTCTTTCAAACCTCAGTGGTGGCTCTGCAGCCTACTTGGTCTCGGCAGCCAAAGCGCTCTCGCTTGGTGGCTGGCCGTCTTTCCTGGATGACTGCAGAAGGACAGAGAAGCAGAGGTGGAGACAAGTGTGCCACATAAATCAGCGTCAAGAGTCTCCACTTCCCTCCCTGCTTTTTAAAAAGATTTATTTTTAGATGTGTATTTTGCATGTCTGTATGTATATACATCATGTTCTTGATGCTTCTGGAGGCCAGAAGAGGGTATAGAATCCATGGAACTGAAATTACAGAGGGCTGTTAGTTGTCACGTGAGTGCTGGGAACTGACTTCAGGCCCTTTGCACAATGAGCAAGGGAGCTAACTACTAAGTAATCTCTCCAGCCTGTGTTCCCATTGTTCATGTGTTCCCTAGCATCTCTCCAGCCTGTGTTCCCATTGTTCATGTGTTCCCTAGCATCTCTCCAGCCTGTGTTCCCATGTTCATGTGTTCCCTAGCATCTCTCCAGCCTGTGTTCCCATTGTTCATGTGTTCCCTAGTATCTCTCCAGCCTGTGTTCCCATGTTCATGTGTTCTCTCATAGCTATGGTTTCTCTATTAGTATCACTTTAGAATTACTTGGAAAAATAAAGTTGTTTTGTTTTTTGTTTTTTGTTTTTCTAATTAACTTTCAGAGACCCTCCTGCCTCTGCCTCCTGGTTGCTTATATAAAGACATGCACTGATGCTTGACTCAGCATGAGTTTTGGAGAAGACATAAGACTTTACAGATTGCTGGCTCTAACATATGTGTTTATTCTGAGTGGGAAGGTTGAGTGCCCAAACTCTAAATTAGTCATCAGTCAACTATTCCAGTGAGCAATGTTTCTTTTCCCTCCTGAAATTTTATTTTATTTTTTTAAAGATTTATTTATTTATTATGTATACTGTATTCTCAGTGCTCTGCCTGCAAGCCAGAAGAGGACACTAGATATCATTACAGATGGCTGTGAGCCACCATGTGGTTGCTGGGAATTGAACTCAGGACCTTTGGAAGAGCAGGTGGTGCTCTTAACCACTGAGCCATTTCTCTAGCCCATAAAGTTGTTTGTTTTAACAAAACAAAACAAAACAAAGCACAAAACCACTGATTCCCAGACTTCTACTTCATTGCTTTGAAATTAAAATATATTTTTAATGAAGTCCCTTGAATAGTTAAAATGAGAATTATATCAGGAAAGAGCTTGTCACTTAAATATGGTTTTTGACAGTAAAATATTAGAAAGTCATATAATTTGACTTTTTGAATTAGTGTAAGACAGACTCCCAGAGAATGCTGAAATAAAATAGAACAAAGCAAACTCACCCCAGCTGGGAAAGTGTGACTGTGCATCTCTAATCCAGAGGCATGTTAACACAAGTATTCCCTCTCCACAAAATTCAAGAATAGCTCGAACGACGACTATAATTTGGTTAAGACATTTGCAATCTAAACAGAGAGCAGTGTGAAGTTCCGCACAGCAACACTCGGCAACAGAAAAAAAAAATTCATTTTATTCTCAGGGGATGTGAGAGGTGAGGTAAAATGAAGGGTCAGAATGCTGACACGGGAATTGCTAGAACATTCCTTGGAGCAGAGTAAGAAAGGAGCATCTCATTCCCAGTCAGTGCAAAGGCTCGTCCTAGCCACATGGGAAATATTAAGTACCATCTGGCAAAGTTGATCTGTTCCTTAAAGTCCCATGACAAAAATGCTCATGGATTCCTCTGTCCTAAGATTTAAGAATTTCTGTCCTTGTCTCTTTGGTTGTTGAGTCTAGCCTTGAAGAGCTGAGCCAACTGGCCAGTGCAGGAAAGATTATGACCTTCCTTATACTAGTATATTCCTAGCAAACATTCTAAAACTTAACCACAGGCAAGGGTAGATTCCTTTCCATCAAAGAAGTTCTCTCTCACACACCCACAGCCCTATCAAAGAAGCTTCCTTCTTTACAGCAGAAGAAAACCATCACAAAAAGTCACAATTAGTCAAAATGCAAAGAACCAACCATGTCTAGTTGATACATGTATAACAGAAATCCCCCACTGAAGGCTCAGGGAACATTGCAGAAGAGGGGGCAGAAAGATTCTAAATGTCAAAGGATCCAGAAGTCTGCTGTGAGATTGTGCCTTCTAGTTAGGACAGGAAAGCTACACTGGGAAATTTCAACAACATGGCTGCCTGAATCAGACCTGAACAATGACAACAGCAGTTGGCATGGCAACCTAGATGGGGGGGGGGGAAATCTGTTTTATAAGCAATTAGCAACTGCTAAAAGTGGCAGAATTAGTCTTCCCTGGGGAAGAGCCCTTTAATTGGTTCCCCAATATTGAATGGCTCTGTGTGTGTGTGTGTGTGTGTGTGTGTGTGTGTGTGTGTGTAGCATGGAAATGAAGGCATGCATGGGAGGGCTAAGAAAAAGAAGGGGGAAATGATATAATTGTATTTTAATTAAGTTAAAAAAGAATTTCTGTCCTTGATGCTTGTTTTTATTTTTTTTATTTTATTTTATTTTTTTATTTATTTATTTATTTATTTTTTTACTTTTTGAGACAGGGTTTCTCTGTAGCTTTGGAGCCTGTCCTGGAACTAGCTCTTGTAGACCAGGCTGGTCTCGAACTCACAAAGATCCACCTGCCTCTGCCTCCCGAGTGCTGGGATTAAAGGTGTGCGCCACCACCGCTCGGCTTTTTTTTTTCCTTGATGCTTGTTAATAAGTTTTTTTTTTCATTTTGTCTTTCAGTGTTCATGTGGTCATACAGTAGTTTTAAAATAATAAATTATTTAACGAAAGCAACGAAGGGTAAGTGAATGAATGAAAACGCATAGAAGGTCTATTATAGCCATTCTGTATTCAGCCAGGTGCAATAGTTAAATGGTTTGGTGGCACA
This sequence comes from Arvicola amphibius, assembly GCF_903992535.2. Taxonomy (NCBI): domain Eukaryota; kingdom Metazoa; phylum Chordata; class Mammalia; order Rodentia; family Cricetidae; genus Arvicola; species Arvicola amphibius. The sequence goes on along the minus strand of NC_052052.2, from coordinate 57,476,297 downwards.
AGCTATAACTCAACTGTTCTAAATCTCAAGTTCAAAGTCTTGCCTGGATCGCAGAGTGAGTTCAGGGTAGTGAGTTGTTATCTCAAAATGTGTGCCCCAAAAGTGGAAAGGAAAAAAAGACCAAGGCACATAGAGGGTGCTTGAGTGAGGTCCTAGGCTCAACCACAATATTGAAGAACTCAGAACGAATGTCACAGATGAGGAGGAATGTCCCAGAGAGCAACATCAGAGATTAGGGAGAAAAAAGGTGGAAAGCTTATCAATGTAAGGGCGGGATCACTGCCTGACTCATGAAAATACTCTACAAATTCACGAATGTGCCCTACCTGTCTGGGCACCCGACAGTGGGCCACCCTACTGTCTGGGCACCCAACAGTGGGCCACCCTACTGTCTCAACACCCAACAGTGGACCACCCTACCTGTCTCGACACCCAACAGTGAGCCATAAAATCAGTTTATCTTCTATGTTCCTAAGTGTTGGCTTTTGTCATCATTGTCCTGTTTCCACAGTGCACAAGGCCACACCCACCCTTGTGAAGAGAACTGTGTAGGATGTAAATATTCTGGACCCCGCCCTCGAGGGGATTACTGGAAAACCCTTGAGAGCAGCCCTGAAGGTCAGTGTGTGTGTGCTTGTGGTTTCCCACAAGTGCAGGTGTTTGACTACTTGGTCCCTAGCTGGTGGAGCTGTTTGGGAAAGCTGAAGAAAGTAGGAAACAGAATGTCATAGACAGTTTGAGTCACTGAGATTGGGTGCTAAATTTTGCTAGCTTGACCCAATTTTGGTCTGCTCTCTGATTCTTGACTGTGAGCTCACATGCCCACCGCCCTGTCATGCCCACTGCGCTGGGCTGTGACCCCTTGAACTGAGAGTCAACTAAGCCCTTCCTCCCTTAAGTCGCTTCTTGTTAGCTACCTGGCCATGGCAACGAGAGGAATAAAGGGTGTCCTACATGAGGGACAGGGAGAAGCAGGACTATCTGGTCACGTGAACATACATGTTATGGGTCAGAACCACTGCTCTGTGGTCACTAATCCCATTTTTCTTTTTGACATAGTTACATTCTTCTCTTCGTAGTTTGGGGAAGCCATTATTTTTCCTTTCCCATTAGCGACATCACAGAATATTTTAAAGAAAAAAAAAACAATGGAAAAAATTCAGCCATTTGATTGACTCATCCAACATCACTCACAGCCCAAATGGACTCTAACAAAGCAATTGCTCAGAGAAATTCAGATAGCGTTTATTTTTGTTTTTCAGTAGAGATAGAATTTCACGCTGTGCCCTCCATATCCAGGGCCATGGTTACACGTCAGAGTCATCCCCCACCTCCATAAAAGAGGTGGGCAATCCTCTCCGCCCCCTCCCCATCTCCATTTCCTTCTCTTTTACTGAATGCTGTTCAGAACCAGAGATGGTTTTACTCTGACTGTACCCCTACTCCCAGATGGTTTCTCTGTGTAGCCCTGGCCATCTGGAACTCACTCCGTAGACCATGTTGACCTCTCTGTCTCTGTCTCCCATGATCTGGGATTAAAGGTGTGCTCCACCATTGCCCGGCTTACTCTACACTCTCGTGTGATAGCAGCCATGGCTGTTCCCACTCCTCGCCTTTCACGGAACATCCAGTTTCTCAGTTTTGAGGAAAGGTGTGGGAACCCAAGTGTGTCTCAGTTTCCATCTGGAGTCATTTCTGACTTAAGCCATTTGAGTTCAAGCTTGCTTGCTCTGCCTTTTCCAATAACCTTGAGGGCTGTGAGAGACTTCTGATTTAGCCCATGAGAAAAGAACACTCTGTCTAGTAGACAGTGTACTGCTGACAACAAACCTCAGGAACATCAAGGTAGAAAGTGAGGCTGCTTCCGAGCAGTGAGCGCATGTTAGAGAGGAGGCTGCTCACTCAAGGACAGGAATGGTCTGTGGTTAGATACTGACAGTCTGTGCTGTGCTTTCTTCAGCTTTTGTATATATACAAGTTCTGGAATAAACTGGGGCTGTTTGGCTGCTTAGGCATGACCAGACAGACCTCCTGATTCTATCCTGTCTTCTGTTTCTTCTGACTTTTCTTTGGCCCTAGGATCCCTATCCAGGAACCCTGCTGACTTTGTAGGAGCGGGCTCCTGCAGAAAGGGACGTCTGGAGGAGAAATGTCATTTCTTTAATTCAGGATTCAGAGGGCATAAAACGAGCTAGAAGAGAAGTATTATCACAAGTGGTTTTTCTTTTTGCAGCAGTATGGCAGCAGAGCAGCCTTTTGAGTCACAAGTCGGGGTACCTTGGAATGGGCCTCCTGCTGTGGCTTCTGCTAGCTCTGGGACTCGCTGTCTTACTTAAGCATGTTACTTCATCTTGGAAGTCTTGGTTCCACCTGAGAAAAACAGATACTAGCAGAAAATACTCTGCAAGGTTGTTTGGAGAGCTGAATAATTGTTAGACAGTGGATTTGATTCTGAAAACTTCCTGGTTTGAAGAAGAAAAACAAGAGCAAGAAAGCTTTCCAGACCAGAAGAAGCGAAACGACCTGTATTTTCAGTCAAGTGTGGTAAGTACTTCTTCCCTGACTCCACTACCTCTGTATGAACTTAAAGGTAAACAGATCCTATCCTGGGCCTCACAGCGAAGTCAGCAAGGACTTTTTCCTGCCAGCTAGCTCCTGTGTTTGCAGTTGCTGGAAAGATTGCTTGACTGTGGAGATTGCTTCATATCCAGAAGCCCAGTCAGCTTCTCCCCGTTCATTTTAAACCAAATCTAGAAGCATCCACCAACAGATGCCTGAGGTGTTTAGACTAAACTGTGACAGTCAGGTTCTCCAGCAAGCCTCTGAGTTCAGTAGTAACTTCCATGGCAGATTATGCAACGATTGCGAAGTAGAAGTAGCTATGGGGCTTGCGTTCTTCGCCTTGCTGCTTGTATCCGGATAGAGAAAAGCAAAGAGACCAAGTCGCGGTGGACTTCAGACAGCTTGCTCCACATTGCTTTGTGAGGACTTCTGAAGAGGTTTGCCCAGGAGAGAAGTAATCATGTCACCGCCAGACCCTTCCTGAAGCAGAAACCCCTCCCTGCTGCGTGCTCAGCTTCCTCCCAGCCATTGCCAGGCAAGAGTAGGCTGCTTCAGTCCTGTTTCCTCTGGCCTTCAGCCAGCACCTTCCTTGAGCAGCAAGGCTCGTTCACTGATATTTCTGATAACCCTAACTAGCTAGATACATTTAATTTGACTCGAAATTACCACTTAGAAACAAGAGTGAAAAATCTCCTTCCCCAGCCTGTGCCCCCAAATCTGCCTCTCCTTCCTCCACAGTGCACTAATTTGCCGCTGTAATTTATTTTTCATGTGTTCTTTAGTTCTTCGCAGACAGCAAGAGCAAATACGAAGGTTATTTCATGGTTTTGCCCAAATATACCACTTATACACATTTTCCTATATTTTTTGCTTTATGTGTTTATGTATGGGAAGCATTCTCTTCAGCAAAAACATTTTTCCTTGTGAGAATATGGCCTGTGCCAACTTCTGCTGATCTGGCGAATTATAAGAGCTTTTGCCAATCAATCTAGCAGTGACTGCCATACAGGAAAATGTCCTGCTTTCTCAGCAGTCTGTGAGTCTGTGCATTTTTCTTAATTAAACCTTGAGGTGTTACCTAATAGGATAAAGTGGCATGCCATTTAGTTGTAATCTGCATTATTATTATTATTATAATGAGTGAGATTAAATCTGTTTTCATTCCTCTGAAAATTGTTCATGTCTTTTGGCCATATTTCTCTTAGTCTCTTGTAACAGAAATATTCAGTATTTGGTCTTAGTTTCAACTCTTACTCATTACCTCTAACAATTTCTGGTAAACAAGGCATTCACTGGAATTGTTAAGGAATGCTAATTACATTAAAGTCATACTTCATCATTTCTAGCTACAGGATTCTGTGAAAACGTCACCGCTGGAAGAAGCAATTATGTAATTTTAATGAATCAATTTTAATTCTCAAATAATTAAAAATTGGTAGAAAACATGACACGGCATGGCAAAATGAAAATAACTGTAGCCAACTCATGCAATCTTAAGATACAGTTAAAGACGCGCAGAAGCAACACAAGGCAGCCATCGTACACCAAAAAGAACCAGCAATGTCCATCTCTCTCCTCACACTCTGCCACCAACCTATGCTTTTAAAATCACACTGTTGACTCTCGTTTCGGTGTTCAAGGGTCTGGTTCTTGTTTGCTCAGCCATCCTGTGAGCCTGAGCACGAAGAACATACAGCGATTGACTTCTCCCTGGACAATGATCCAGGCACAGCTGTTGGACCTCTGGTTTTCCAGGTAGTCGTGGATCCTCCTGAAGTACGCTTTAATCTGTAACCTAAGGTTCTGCACACTCAAGCTACCGCTCTTCTGCTCCGCTTGTAGTCCAGTTAGTGACTCCACGTATTTCAGCTGTTGGTGAAGCACCGCTAGGATTCTTTCCATGTGGTTTTCCTCCCAAGCACCGGGAGAAACATGTGTCCAGTAGAGGATGAAGATCTGCTGAAGGGTCTCGTGCAGAACGGCCAGGGCATGTCCCTTCTGGTCCTGGTGTCGGCTCACAGCCTGCTGAGGAAGCTGGAAATTCTTCCTGTGTGCTAGACACTGCAGGACTGATGAGAAGGGCAAAGTTTTCAGTAGCTGTAAACTTTCCCCGTTCATTCTTGACGGGAAGAGAAGCAGTTTCGGTTCTAGGGAGGAGAGCGTGGAAGAAGCCAAGAGCAGCAGCACCATTTCAGGGAGCTGTAGGTGAATCATGGTGACGGACAGAAGTGCTGATGGCTGCGCTCACCTCGTGAAACTCCGTCTCTAGGAAACATTGGCCTTCCATGTCTCTCAGATTATGATGGAGGACACTCTTTCTGTTGCCTTTGCTTCCTTGTGTGTCATTTCCCCAAGTTTATGTCTGAGGTTTTCTGGTTCCCATTTCAGGGTTTTTATGGAACGCTTCCTTTACTTTCCCCATTGTGTTGGCTCTTTGAGGAAGTAATGGGAGAGCTGGCCCCACTGTATACTTTTCTTGAGACAATTACAGTTGTCCGGTCTGATTCTCTATTGCCCTCATTATTCATTACATACAAGGTTTCACTTAACACAATGCGCTTTCTAAATGTTTAGTCAGGCTTAGTAATGTTCTCTTATTGAGAGTAAGCTTTTTTTTAAAAAGCAGTATTATTTTTGTGGAGTATTATTTATCAAAGCCTTAGCAGCACTTAGACTACACTCAGAGGTAAACATTAAAACCCACAGCCTGATAACTTTGAAACTTCAAGTAGAATTGTAAATGTGCACAAGTATTTGGGCAAACTGATCTAAAAATATGTATCATCAATCTTGGATTATTTTGTTTCTCATCCAATCAGTTTAATATCTAATATTGTAGCTTATACAATACGAAAAAAGTAAAAATTATCCACGTGGTTATAGTCTCATGATAGCAGCAGAGTGTAACAATCTATAAGACCAATAAAATGGCTACCATGTGTTGTTTCTCTATGAACATATGAAACTGGCAAGCAATAAAATATGTGAGAAGAGATGGATACAGTCATTTGGTCCATTTTCCCTAGGGTAGCTGTGACCATGGTAAACCAATGAGAATATCTCTACAACGGTAATACCACTTGAATTACAAATAACCAGTTCCCCATTGCTAAGATCCTCCATGTATCTCAGTTGTTGGTGTAGCGCAACTAGGACCCTCTATATGGTTTTCCTCCCAAACACCCAGAAGAACATGTGTCTGGAAAAGGCTGAAGATCTGCTGAAGGATCTCGTGCAGAACAGCTAGCGCATGTCCCAGAAAGTAAGTCCCCAGTCTACCTTCCTAGTCCCACCCCACACACAGTTGTAGAAAGTGTAGTTGAGGGAACCAGACTGCGGAGGAAGTGAAAGACTCAGTACTCAGTAACACAGGTAGCACTTAAAAGACTCAGGACCTTTAGCACAGTCTTTAAAAGAAAGAAATTCTTAATTTAAAAAGTATAGCACAGTGCACATACGGATGTACTTTTGTGTTTCGTAGTTTTGCGACCAAGGAGTAGCAACTTTGAATAAACTGGAAAAAGAAAAGGACTCAGGACACCGGAACACAGGTGTGTTTGCTGATGATGCTCTCTGAATCATCACCAGGGCTTCCTTAGTGACTATGGTCTACCCGAGGCCCAAATTCCTTCATTTCTCTCTCTCTCTCTCTCTCTCTCTCTCTCTCTCTCTCTCTCTCTCTCTCTCTCTCTCTCTGTGTGTGTGTGTGTGTGTGTGTGTCCCCTTTAAAATATCTATCTTATATGAAGCATTCCATGTACCTATCGTACAACTTTCGCAAATTAAAAGCCTCTTAAGAATATAAAACAAATGAGCGTCTTTATTACCTATATTGCCATAGTAAATGTTAGTAAATATACATTGAGTGAAGTAATGTGTCCCACCATAAAATAATACAGAATATTAAATCATTGATTATTTCTCTGGAGGCAATTTTTGGGTGGAAACAATAAGTGCTAAAAACCAACACCTGTTAAACATTTATTGTCTCATTAAATGTCTGGACAATGGAGTTAAGTAGTCTCAACATAAACCTTTAAATCTTCGATGTGGATCTTTGGGGGAAAGAACACTAAATGCTAATGAGCTTTGATTTACAGGCAAGGCGTTTACATATAATACTTCACATTATTACTTTGTAATAATTTATTTGTTCTAACAGATAAAAATTAACTTTTAGCAGTTTATAATTCATTCTAAAATTAACTTGTTTTAGCCTGCATTGTGGCTTGAATGTGACCTGTCTCCCTAGCTGGTGGCACTGTTTTGACGGGACATGGATCCTCTGAGACTTGGGGTCTATCTGATGTACACAGGCTACCGGGAGCAGGCTCGAGGGTTATAACTGGCTCTGTTTCCAGCCCCTTCTGTATTTTTAAGCTGCCAGGAAGTGATGAAGCTGTGCTGCAAGCTCCCCTGCCCCCGTGCCTTCCTCACTGCCATGCCTTTCTTGCCAAGATGGATGAGATAGGCAGAACTGTGAGCAAACAGAAGCCCTTTTCTAGCTAGGTCGCAAATGTTCTTGTCACTATGGGAAAAGTAACAAAGTAACACACACACACACACACATATATATAATAAAAACAATGTTACGCTCACACATACATATATAATAAAAACAATGTATATTGAGTGCCATGTGATATTTTAATACATGTATTGAATCAGGGTAAACAAATCTATCTTCTCATTTATTGTGTCTTTGTGGCAAAGACATTCTAAACCCTCTTATTTGAGTTTTCAGAAATATCCATTACTATTCATCGGCACCCTTCTCTTTACCACACCAAGCCCCCTGCTCCAGCCTAACTGCAGCTCAGTAGCTGCTTCTAAGTCTCCCTCTAGCGGTCCTGCCACCAGCATCGCTAATCACCGTTCCATTCTTTACCTCTCTGAGAGCAGCAATTTTAGCTTCCACATACAAGGTGTTTGACTCTCTGGACCTGGTTTATTTTAGGTGGCATAACTAACTCCATTTCCATCCACACTGTTATAAATGGCATAACTTTCTTCTCTTTCAAAAAAAAAGATTTAAACAAACAAATAAAAAATAATTACCTGTATTGAGGTGGTTGGTGGGGTTGGGGGAGCTGTGCATGTGTGTGCAGGTATCTGTGGAGACCAGAAGAGGGCGCTGGATCCCTGAGACTGGAGTTACAGGCAGTTGTGAGCTGTGTGAAATGTGTGCTGAAAACTGATCTTGGGTCCTCTCCAAAAGAAGTGTGTGCTCTTAACCCCTGAACCATTTCTTTTGCACCTCCTGTTTTCATAAGACCAAACCATTTCACAGCGTATACATAACATTTTACTCATTCATTCATCTGGTGGTGGGGATGCTTGTTTCTGTCCCATGGCTATTGTAATTCCACAGTAAATATGGGAATGAAGATAAGATATAGCCTCAACAGCCTGATTTTATTTTCCTTTCAGCTATACCCAGCAGTGAGGTTACAGAATCACATGGGGGTTCTACTTTCAATGTCTTGAGGAAACTCCCCACTGTTTTCTATTTTCAAACTAATTTATATTCTCACCAACTGTGCTAAAGCATTTCCTTTCAGGCAGATTCCCTTCAATTTACAATAATAATCTAATGTTATGCTGATTTTTAAACATTTGGGGATTTCCAAGAGAGTTTTGTGTTATTGATTTCTAATTTGAATGTTGTGATTAAAGAATAAATAAATAAAGTTTGAGCTTGTTGGTTTTATGCATCAGAGGATGATCTACGTTGGTGGTGTTCCTGGCACAATTCTTCTTTTGTAGCTGGGACTGTTCTATAAAGGTCAGAGAAACCACGTTCCTGTGGTTTAAAGTGTTGAGAATTTCCATATTTTCCTGATGTGGTGTTGTCAAGAAAGAAATCTTAGAGAGAGTGCCTGCATGAATGTGTGTGTGTGTGTGTGTGTGAGAGAGAGAGAGAGAGAGAGAGAGAGAGCCTTCCCTCTAAAACATCATGATATTTCCAGCTGTGATTTTAGATTTGTTTCTCATTCCAGTTACATAATGTGTTTAAAACTGCATTATGTATAACACATTTTGGATTATTATGTAATCTTGATGAGCTGACTAAATTAAAATGTTCTTCATCTTGTTCTTATTCTGTAATTACCTTTTTTTCCTGATGTATATTTATGCTTTGTTTTGATTAATGTTTTCATGACTCTCTTTTCTGTGTTTCACTTGTAAACATCCTGATAAGTTTATAGTTGAAGTGATTTTTGTTATGTAGCATATACTGAACTTCATGTTTTGTCTGAACTGACAGCCTTTGATTTTTTTTATCTTTGTGTATTATGTGTGCATGTCTCTTTCAAGTGAAGTTTTTTTTATCTTCTCTTTCTTTCCTTTATTTTTTCAAAACAGGGTCTTGCTGTGTATCCTAGTCAGGGCTAGAACATTGCAAAAATCCAAATGGATGATAATATAAGCACACTATATCTAGACAAAAATAAATGCAAATTTTTAATATTACAAAAATATTCCTTCCATGCAACTGTTTCAAATGCCAACCTAACAAGCCATCTCCCAGAATGTCTAATTGTTACATAGATACAGCAGGGATTATACACTTGCTTGGAATAATTGGGGAAATATACTTGAGTGTATAAGAATCCATTGTTTTCCACTTGGTACATTCAAAGCCTTTGTGTGTTTCTTCTGAAGCTCAAGTTTCTCTTACTTCAAAGTGCTGTTTTCTACATGATGTAAAGCATGGTAGTGACTTGGGAGAGCTCCACTGGCAGCAGAGGAAGTCACTAATGAACAGGCGTGTTTAGAGAACTCAGACCATGTATGGGTACTGGGCACCTGATGTACGAAGCTGAGCGTGGGCACATGTGCACATATGCTTGCATGTAATTAAGCGTGTGTGCATAGAGGATCATGTGTGACATTCAGGGCCTTGAGAATGGACTTACCCAGTTGCCCCGTGTAAGGACTCTGTTAGGAGAAATTGCTACACACTTAAACTGCACCCAGAAAGGAACAATAGTGAAGATGCAGAAAAGGGTGATGTTAAACATTACTGAGTATGACAAACGTCTTTAATAAAAGTACAGAATTAATGATGGTAGTCTGTCTTTAGCTAGCATGAGTTTTTATATGTCCTTAAATTAATTTATTGGAGGCTGGAGAGATGGCTCAGCAGTTAAGAGCACTGCCTGCTCTTCCAAAGGTTCTGAGTTCAATTCCCAGCAACCACGTGGTGGTTCACAACCATCTGTAATGAGATCTGGTGCCCTTTTGAGGAAGAAACCTGATCAGTCATCCTCATCAACTTAGACTATGAAACCCAATATGGACAAGTTCAACAAAATCACCATATACGGGCTGCCCATGCATGCTTCAGCATTGCTACTGCATAAATTTCTTTCTAGAAATTTAAATTAGTTTACTATATGTAGTAAGAGTCTGCTTGTGTTTCCCAGCTCACCAGACTCCTGAAATAACCACACAGAAACTATATTATTTGCAATACTGTTTGGCCAATAGCTTAAGTGTATTTCTGGCTAACTCTTATATCCTAAACTAATCCATCTCCATTAATCTGTGTATCACCACGTGGTTGTGGCTTACTGGCAAAGTTTCGGCATGTCTGTCTCTGGCAGCTCCATGGCTTCTCACTGACTCTTCTCTCTTTCTTCCAGCATTCAGTTAATTTCCCCGGCCTAAGTTCTTCCTTGCTATAGGACAAAGCAATTTTGTTATTCACTAACCAATAAAAGCAACACATAGACAGAAGGATCTCCCACAACATTTCCCCTTTTCTGTTTAAATAAAAAAGGAAAGCTTTAATTTAAACATAATAAAATTACATATAACAAAGCAGGTATTAAGCAAGATTTACAGTTACAATATTTATATCTACTTTATCTTTTAGCATAACTAAGGAAAACTATAATTACAACTATCTATTCTTCAACTCCATCAAAGACCCCAGAAGGATATAATATTACCTAAGTTACCAGGAAGTACATTGCAAGCAACTTCCAAAACTCTAAAATGACAGACATCTCATTGCCTGGACAGTCACCCATAGGTCCTCTGTACCATTGGGGCATCCACAGGCCTGTAGTATCCAGAAGACTTTTCCATGAAGCAGGAAATTTCTAAGACAGTTCCACCTATATTGGCAGTTTGTCTGTCACTTTCTTCTGTGTAGTACAGAATGTCTGGCAGACTCTTTGATGAAGTAGGAACCCTGAAAGATCGTCTCACCTTTAGGCAAGTTCAGCAGTCATTTCTTTGTGGGTCCTGCATGTCCAGTTCATACAACATAACATCAAACAGTTCAAGCAAGAGCAGTTTTTTTGCCCAAAGGGCTAGCAAACTTCATAAGGAGCCTCTTCAATGCCCATCTTCCTCTTGAAGTTATTGGTGCTGCCAGGAGCAGACGTGTCTCACTGTCATGAAAAGTCCTAAAGTTATTAAAATAATTTAAATGCCAAATCTGAAAGATTTGAAGAATACCTATCTAACTGAAATATATCTCTACATATCTAGAAAACCTAACACAACTATAAGCTTGACTATTATAGATATTTATCTACTAACCTGTTTTTCTTAATTATATATTATGGTTTTAAATGAGCAACATAAACACAATACCTTAACCAAAAGCTGAAATATACAAATAACAAAATTGATCTTAAATTTGTATCAATAAACCAAGATCCATACCAATGTAAATCTCTATAGCAATTATAGAATTATATTTATATTTCACTTCCATATTTCCATGAGTTACCTTTTACCGAAAAGTATACTGATTTTTATTAAAATTCTAATATGCTCTATGTTTAAAATATAAGGAAAATACTACTGATTAGTGAAGAAAACATTTAAACTCAGCCAAAAGATGGTGGCATAGCATAAGTTACCTGGAGCCTAATGTCTCCTCCTCAATGAGCAAGTAAAATAACCAGGTTTTAGCATCTACGAAACTGGGTGATGCCATGTAATCAATACATTAACACACTGCATGAGTTGATTTCAGAACAATCACTAATCTCTTTGACACACATTAAGATCCTCATTAATTAACACTTTGATTTCTGTCCTGAACAACACTGACAGCTATCTGTTTTCTGGCTGTCCATTCACTATTACCTGCTCTCCCTTTGGGAGCTGCTGTGCTTAAACACATCCTGACTTCTCTGTCCATGCTCAGAGCTTGCATTTCCAACCATATTCATATCCGTGCCACATCTAGTTCTCCCCTCAAAGCTATTTATACCTCACCTTTACTTAGCCTTAGTAATCATTTTAAGCATGGTCGTTTGTGCCAACAATGTCAGTGTGTTCCAGGCCATTTGCTGAACAAATTCTTGCAAATGTTTAACTATTTATCTACTGTAGAATTTCAAAGTGGGAAGTGATCTTAATGACATCTGATCTCTGATGCCCTCTCCCTTTTTTCAAAAGTTCAGTCATGCTTTAAAATATTGTGCTGGAGTTGGAAAGGGGCCCATACTGTTGGAGCTCAAAAATGGGGAGGTAAGAGTCCCTGCAAAAAGATAACCAGCCACGGAACATTAGGGCCTGAGAAGAACAAGACACATAGGGAGGGATACCTTCAGCAGGACCATAGATCATAGATCACAGATGTCTTGCAATCTCTCAAAGTCATGACAAAGACCCAGAAACCGTCTCCGACTAAAGAGCAAAGGATGTGAGAACCAGATATGAACCATTACACTGCACAGAACACACTGGGACTAGAGAGATAAAAGTAAACACGAGACTGGTTCTGTATGATCCAGGGTCACTGCCAAGTTCCCAGTTTGGTGATTCATCACAGCTGTATATTGGGGGAGGAATGGCCTTATGGCAACACATGCACGGTAGTATTGAAATGTTGCCTCCAGTGCGTTCACTGAAGTGGTTTTGAGAAGATTGTTCTTTCTGCTGTATGTTCAGATTTTGTAGTCATTTTAAAATTGAAAACAGTATATGTACATTTAAAATGTGTATACATTTTAAACTAACGGCTATGGGAGATGTGATCACCGAGGTCAAATAGGCTAGAGTATCTTTTTCTCCTACACTGCTTATCATCCTCACCTTTCAATAGTTTTAGTTTAGGCCAAGAATGGCAAACACAGAGTGAAGATGAAGGCCACCACTCTTCATTAAAAGTATAACACGATGTATGGATGTGTCAGCTATAACGTGTGACAGGTGAGGTTTGAATCTCACAGATTTCACTTGCTTGCATGCAGCCTTGGGCAAGCTGGTAACTTGCCTGTGTCTTGAGTACATCAGTGTCAGCACAAGGATGATGGTGAATCTCATTTCGGAATGATTGTGAAATCTAAGACAACCCAGTTGATATTCGAGTATAGTGCCGTGCATGGCCCATGCTTAATTAATGCTATTATGTTATTCGTGCTAACCACGACTTTATTGATGGAGAATAGCAGTCTTCTCACTGAGCTATGAATTAATTTCTACATATTCCGCAGCATCCCCCTTATTAATCAGCCACAGATAGAATTAAGATGAAGTCTACTTATTTCAGTTCCCTCAGTAAATATCGTTCAAAAGAAATAAGGACCAGAGCTAGAAAGCAAAAACTTGTACTGTTCCCCATGATTTTAAACCATGCAACAAACATTCGCTGATTAGTTATTATATTCTTGGCTCAGTTCCAGGTCTTTTCAGTGAGCCAGGCATGGGGCCTTCTAAATGAAATCTAATTAGACGATAGTGAACAGAGGGTGGAAACAGTAAAGCATAGGCAAATTATATAGCTTATTAAAAATTAAAATATTCCAGAATAGTTGGGAGCACCTTTACTTTTCAAATTCACGAGCTCCTGGCTGTGAAATTCCCACACATAGAATGCTAAGGAAAATTAGCCTGTGAGGAGCATTGGGAAGCAGCATTACTCAATGCGCAAAGAGAAGAGCATGAAGTGAAACAGAGGGTCCAACTTGGACAGGGAAAGCCGGATACTAAGACTGGAGGGATCAGAAGTGCTTGAAAATGTTCTAGAGTTAATGACAGAGACATTAGTGATACTGATGAACAGAATTTTCCAGAATATTTAGGGTAGACGTCACGTTTCAATGTTTACAAAAAGAAATGGAAAAAGACACGCTATAAAAACAAAACTTTGATCACCACACAGAGGAAAAAAAAATTAAGTGGGAGCAGGAGTGGAAACCTTTGATTTCTCTTATAAAAATTATTTATCTTTATTTTAAGTATATTGGCATTTTGCCTGCATGGATGTCTGTGTGAGGATGCTGGATCCCCTGGAGCTGGAATTACAGACAGCTGTGAGCTGCCACGTGGGTGCTGGGAATTCAACCCAGGTCCTTTTGAAAAGGAGCCAGTGTTCTAACCGCTGAGCAATCTCTCCAGCTCTGATTTTCATTTTTTATAGTGATCAGAATTCTCTCTGAAGAAAGGAAACACAATGTTGATAGGATTATTTGCTTCTTAAAACACATACTTTCAAGTAAAAATATGAAAATCATAGCCAAAATTGAGAATGTATTACCTCCTAGACGTTAGAATATATTACTAATAGAATATATTAGTATCAGACACTTCTCAAAGCGCTTGATGCCTCTGGTATCTGTCACTTCTCTTATTTTCCTTACTGTCATTAGAATTCTTTGGTTGAATACAATAAAAAGATACAGACCCTATTAACATATCTGAGTTACGTTGGAAGTAGCCCAGATATCAAGGAAAATATTTATTCAACAGATATTCCACTCTGGAAAAATTAAAAAGAGCCAAGTTTTTAAAAGACAACTGTTAAAAGATGTAGATACTGAATGGTACAAGCAAACATGTCCAGTCTGGTCAGAGCATACATCGTCACACGCCCAGGAGTGGAATAGGAAGCTGCACAGAGAAAGAGGAAGACGGTGTGAAATGAGGTCGACGAAAAGAGAGGTATGAGACCCTGGGCACCGCTCACGACAGAGTCTCAGTATATCAATAAATAAATAAGCCGCTAATAACTGTCTGCATGCTTTCAATCGCCAGGTGCACCCAGTGTTTGAGGACGATCGTCTTCCTTTTCATAGTCGACAATTCAGCTTGACCGAACAAATGGACTAAGTGACACTTAATACTTACACAAGAATAAAGCGATGATAAGTTTTTATTTATGCCACCCACACAACTACCCTGTGAACTACCACTGTTACCCTGTGCACACATACAGAAACTCGGACGCAAGCATAATAAATCCAAATATTGTGTGCATTACTAACAGAATGTGTATGTTATTTCTAAATCTTATGATGTTATTGGAAGATAGACCTTATGAAAATATGATTGCCTTTAAAAATGAAAATGTAAACATACACGCACGCACACACACACATGCGTGCCCCCCCTCTACACACTGATTAGAAAAGCTAAATAGTGGTTTCAAAGAGCCAGCTGGTTCTTCTATCTCATTCTGGGTATGAGGAACAAACAGGGTCAAAAATTATACTCCCACTTTAAACAAATGGAGACCTAGACAAAATATAGGACAGATCTATTTTCAGCTATTGGATAGTAGCCAGGGTAAGACAGAAATCCTGAGAGGTGGAAGCCAGCGAGGCTATCTGCCTGGGGAAAGTTCTCGACTGTGGTGACATGAGGAGAAATATCCCTCCACAAAGTGAAGGAGTCTGGGAGGTGAAACATCTAGACTTGTAAGGCAGACTACCCGATGAGAGGGAGCAACAAGGAGAGTTCCCAACCCCTTCCTCAGTGCCTCTCTGGTTCTCTGAAGGAGAGTAATGCCGAAAAGCCTCAGGGAAGAAACACAGAGCGCAGCAAATGGAACCTTCAAAGAAAAAAGTTCTAGGCGAACTTTAAGATAAACACAGTCAATTTTGAGTTTTCTCAAATTCCCACAGCCACAGGGAAGAAATCTTGCTGATTACAGAGAGAATTATGTAAAGATTCCCCAAGCATGTTAAATGTGAGAATAAACCCTAAAATAAAGTCTACTCTAACACTCTCCTAACAGGACTTAAGACCAGTACTTTACAGAACCAGGGATGCACAGCTAATATAGCTGCCTACCAGAACAAGAGCCAGCATTTTATTACAACAAAGTCTAGCACACAAAACATCAAGCTATAGTTTATTAAATGCCTGGCATAATAAAGACTACAGAGCTGTGATAAAAATAAAATGTGACCTGTAATCAGAAGTTACTTAATAGAGTGTGAGCTAGAAATGATGAACTTATCAGACTGCAATGTCAAAAAAGCTTTCTTTTGTGCCATTTTGCCTTCTTTTTTAAATTTTATTTTTTTAAAAAGAAAACAAACTATCTTTTTTATTATACATACCAATCCAAGTTCCCACTACCTCCTATCCTACCACTCTCTCCACATACCCCCCACCCGACCCCTATCCACTCCTCAGAGAGGGTAAGGCACATTGCTTTGGGGGAAGGTCCAAGGCCCTCCCTACTATAAGTAAGGTATCCATCCAAAGAGAATAGGTTCCCAAAAAGCTAGTACAAGCAGTAGGGATAAATCCTGTGCCACTGCCAGTGGCCCCTCAGTCTACACCATACATGCAACTGTCAACCACATTCACAGAGACTAGTTTGGTCCTATGCTTGTTCCTTTTCAGTTCAACTGCTGTTGGTAAGCTCCCATTAGCTGAGACGGACTGTTTCAGTGGGTGAACCCATCATGGTCTTGAACTCTTTACTCATATTCTCACTCCTCCCACTTTTCTACTGGACTTTGGGAGTTCAGTGCTCCAATGTAGGTCTTTGCCTCTGTTTCCATCAGCTTCTGGATGAAAGTTCTATGGTAATATTTAAAATAATCATCAGTCTGACTACAGGGCAAGGCCAGTTCATGCACCCTCTTTTCTATTGCTTAGGATCTTATCTGGGGTCATTCCTGGGAATTTCTCTAGAGCCAGGTTTCTTGCTAACCCCATAATGATTCTCTCAACCAAAATATCTCTTTCCTTGCCCTCATCTTTGTCCTTCTTCCATCTCGACTATCCCTTTCCCTTAAGTTCTCCTTGCCCCTCCCCTTCTCCTATCTTTTTCCCCTTCCACCCTCCCTTCTACAGATGTTCTCCAGATGTTCAAGGACAGAGAGGAAATTAAGTATAGTCACAATGAAAAGAGGAATGGAAACTAACTGGTCAGAACCAAAGTGAGGGGTTTGAGAGGTGGTTCCGTGGTTAAGAGCACTTGCTGCTCTTGCAGAGGACCTGGGTTAGTTCCCCAGCACCCACATAGCAGCTGACAATCATCTGTAATTCCAGTTCCAGGGCATCTGATGCCCCTTTTCTGACCTCCAAGGGCATGTGGTATACACACACACATACATATAGGCAAAACACTAATACGTGTAAAAATAAAAATAAAACAAAACTTTAACAAAGAACCAAGAAGAAAGTCTAAGATTTGGAAAATGGAATATCTGAACATGTTACTAGATAGGATTAATAGCCAAATGTAGCAGAGACAATGGGACCATAGGTAGAATGGAAATCTATGAACTCTAAGGTCTTTTGTTTTTCCACAGTGCTTCATATTATAGGGTTATTTAAAACTCTACAGCTACCAATAAAGTACTCATTCAGCCAGTCAGAGGGGCTAGGAGTAGAGGGGTATATATAAACCAATAAAGAGAATAATGATTTTAAACTCAAAACACCTAAGTGAATGTGCACAAATCTGGAAAAACAAAAAGGAATAGAAAGGACCAACTCACACCCAGTATGATAATGGAGCGCACAAGGAAGAAAGTGCCATTTGGTAATATGGCCATTAAGCTTTCTCAATAGCCAATGGGAGAAAAGCCAGAAACCATCAAATAGGAATCAAGGAAGCAAGTGTGTATCTCTGACGAGAAGGCCCCAACAGGCTTAGAGAGAAGTTGTAGTGCCTTCTGAAGGAAGCGGGTGGTCCTAGTTGCCAAGAGGGTTTTTGGTCTAAGTATCAGGGCACATGGCTATAAAGCCAGCAGACTTGATGACCCAAGGCAGGTATGCACGGATGAGTACACTCTTCTCACATAAGGAGATTGGCGGGCATTCTAGGTGGGAGTCATATAGAGTATGTCAGTTTACCTGAGAAAAAACCGACAGTCAACTTTACACTGGCATAGATACTTTTTATTTTTCTTTTGAAACATAAGGATACTTCAGAAAGATCTTGGCTTTTACAGAGACACAAAATGCGTGAAATCCACTCAGACATTTGGAAAATTCGTATACTTTAGTAGGCTTTGTTTTGAAAAAAAAAAAAAAAAGCAAAAAACAAAAACCATTCTTATAATGATTTTGCAGAATAAACACAAGGAGATAATACCTATACATTGCCAAATATTGGTAATTTAATGCTTACCCCCACCCTGTAGAGCCCCTTTCTCCTGTACCCCTTACTCCTCCTTTTGGGGGGAACTAAATAAATTTCCCACCGGCCTCTGATGCTTTTTTTTGTCACTTCTTCCTTTCCTGAAAAAGAAAAAAAAGACATTTGAGGGATTAAGAGAGACAACCACAGAGAAATTGCTGGAACCTCTGAGCACTTTGTCACATCTGGGATTCATTAATGTGAGCTTTGAGAAAGAACTCAGTTGTCTTCATTTGTTAGTAGAACAAAAGACAAAAAAAAAAAAAAAAAACCAGAGCAGACTATAAAATATTAAAAAGCCCTGACCTTTGCTCTTTACCTTCTTAACTAGGCTACATTTTTCAAGGTTCTAAGCAATTACCGGGCGACAGTCATCTAAAACCAATACTGCATACCTTGTGTAACCACTGGAAATCAGATTGCAAGCCCAGTACCCGACCTGGCCCAGAGATTAATGAGTTTGCTGAACAACGAAGTCTGACTACTTGGTCACACCTTTTTCTTGGCACAATCAGCAGCCAGGATGAAGGCCGACTGGTATGGAGGCTATGACCTAAAATGGTCAACGAAAATGCTGAGATCATGGGTATCTTATCAACAGACCAGATAGGAAGCTGTCCAAATGACCTTCGGATCACCGCACTAGGAGCCCAAGCTCATGTGAATACCAGGGACTGTTGCGAGCTAACCAAATTGCTGTATCATATACACGAGGTACCCTTCCACACAAACAAAAGCAAATAGAACCAAGGCAAGGTACGGCCACTGAAAAACTTACAAAGAACTTAATAAAATTGAATGCTAATCTGTAAATGTCTTTGTGACTGATACAAATCTGTGCCTGGAGTTTTTCAGAGGGAATGGTTGAACATAGTTATTTAAATTCAAGTTCAGTTTTTATACTGGATTTAATTGCATTTATTGACATTGGGCCAACTTATCTTCATGATCAACTTCCTAAGGGCATCCTTGCTTGATGCCATCGGTCTGTATCAGATTTACTTTGACTAGCCGAGGAAGTCACGAAACCCAATCTGTGCCTGTCTAGTCGCATTGAAAGGCAAAAAAGAGACCATTCTAAAGACTGCTGTTGAGAGTGGCCTCTCTTGAAATTCAAGAGATGATGGCATAGAAATGGTAACACACACCCAACAACAGGCAGTAATTGGGACACAGGTGGAGTAAGCTGGGAAGCTGTGGTGTCGTTGATAAGCATCTTGTATGGTAATAAAGTTCTCCTCTGTGGGGCAAGAATAAAGGTTCTTAACAAAATCTTACACACGAAACAAATGTCTTCTTTGTCACTGTGACTGTGCAGAGGATACAGGCAGGCCCCATAATGGAACCATTCATACGCCCTGGGAATATAAATGAGCTGCTTCCTATTCATTGCACCCATCCTGAAGGTCAGAACAAGATTCAGATCACTCTGAAATAAACCAACCCCTAGCTGGAGGTGTACTGCTGACTTTCAAGATTGTTTGCTTACAAATGTTCTTCAGGCCTCAGGATTTTCTTTTCCCCTTTGGAATCAGCAGTGTAAATACTGAAGCACGAAGAAGAAAATGAAACCACCAAAGAAAATAATTTGTAGAACTAGAAGCTGAGCATGGAGGCACACGCATGTTAAACAGCACTTGGAAGGCTGAGACAGGAAGATCTTGAATTGGAGGCCAGCCTCGAATAGGCAGTATGCGCGCGTGTGCGCGCGCGCACACACACACACACACACATACATTCATGCACACACACACATGCACATGCAGACATGCATGCACACACACACATGCATGCACACATATGCACATGCACACACACATACACAGACATGAAATAAAGAAGTAAAGCACAAAGAAGTTATTATGCAACGGCTAATATTAATATTACTGAAATAGAAACTATCACAGTACTTCGTTTTGAAGGTTGTCATGTGGACTTCTCAGATGGTGTAATTAACACATTTATGGTCATAACCTTTGGACTTTCACATTACCTTTCCACCTGGCAAAAGAAAGGTGTTTTTTGTATGTGTTGGGGGGGGGGAGTGTTGGGATAGGTAAGTGTACGTGCGTGCATACACGTGGAGGTCAGAAGCAGACACTGAGAGCCTTTATCATAGTTTTTGAGAGACATTACTTGTAGTTCATCAATTAGCTAGACTGCCTTTCCAGAAAACCCCAGGTAGCCTTCTGTTTCTGCTTCTCCAGGGCTGGGATTACAGCTTTCACTGCCATTTCAGCTTTCTTACATGGGCGCCGGGGATCTGAACATAGGTGCACACGCTTCTGCAGCAGGGATTTTACCAGCTGAGTCATCTTTCAGGTCCCAGGGGTTATTTTCGTTGTTCTTTTCTTTTCTTCCCCTTCCCTATTTCTTTTCATCTCCTCCCCTCCCCTCCCTTCCCCTCTCCTCTCTTATTGTCTCCTCTCCTTTCCTTCTCCCGTTTGTCTTTTGAGGCAGTCTCATTTAGCCCAGGATGGCCCCCTTGTAGCTGAGGTAGCCTTAACTAACTGACCGTCCAGCCTCTACCTAAGACTATAGTCATCTGTTACCACCCCCTTCTCTTCCTTTTAAGGAATACGTTGGCAGACCCGTTCATATTTAGAAATCCATACAACCAGAGAGAAAAGTCACTTGTGTGTATGGGAGACAGATGGTGCTAGGAAGGGAGATGCTGAGACTGTAGCTCAGTGGTAGGATCTGCCTCGCGTGTATGATGCATTGGGTTCCATATCCAGTACCACTAAAGCCAAAGGTGATAGGTACAAAGGAGATTGTCATTTTGGGGGAGGATAGGACAATCTCTTTTTAAAAGAAAGGCAGTGAGAACTGTCCTGAGTGTCTGAAGCTTTAGATGACTTGCCATTTTGTTGGTCAGATGGTGCCTCATAAAATCCATTGGTTCAGATTCAGTGGAGCAAAGCTTTTATAAGCCAAAGCTAAGTGCTTTTTCGGCTGACATTAAATAATGGGATTTTCCTAGATGGTATACAAATAAGCTAAGACAGCTATGGAAAGAGCTGTCTAAGTTGGGAGCATTCCCCAGGATAAAATCGTCTCAAGCCACTGGTGTGAACAATGGTGCATAAATCTTGGCTTCTTGAGGTGATATCTGATTTGTGTACAACATACAATTAAGTGTGTCACAGTAATAATTCATGATGTTCAGCTTACAGTGCCATGACGGCTAGATGTATTCATTCCCTTAAAGAAGCCAGAAGACAGATGAGGAAATTGATTTATTTGGCCGGAGTGCGACATAGGGCTCCGGAAGAAAAAGCAAGGTATCCAGGTTTGCTTCTCCATTTGGGACTTAAATTAACTGAGGGCCACTAGATGTCATCCATGGAGTTAAAGAGCATCGTGTCTTTGGTATTCTTTTCTTTCTTTTATATTTATGTATCATAGCATCATTACTATTGTATTTACTATTGAATGGCAGAGGCATGGTATGTGAGGTTGTGCAGCTTTTATGTGGGCATGTGTATGTCATGACACACATGTGGAAGTCAGAGGACAACTGGCTTTCTCCATCTACCTTCATGTGGGTTCCAAGAGTCAAACCTGGATTGCCAAGACTGCTTGGTTAAGTCATCTTACTGTTCAAGCAGGATGGTCTAGCTTTAGTTTATGATACACAATTAATTTTGACACTTTTTTATTTATTTAAATTTTTTATTTTACATACCAACCCAAGTTTCCTCCCACCCCCCACCCCACACATATCCACTTCTTGGAGCAGGGAAAGGCCTCCTTTGACCTCAGAGGGGGAATCTGGAACACCAAATTGAGGCAGGACCAAGCCCATCCCCCATTTCAAGGCTGAACAAGGTATCCCTCTTATGGTTTTTGTCTCTTTAAGAGGCAAGCCATGCCCACTCCCAGAGATCCCTTTTCTCCCCCCGCCCCCCCGCCATCTTAGACCTCTCACTGTGTGACTAAATATATTATAATGCAAGTATGTAGCCAGGAAGGAAGTATAGGTGGGGTGACCAGGCAGGAAGTAGAGGTGAGGTGACCAGGCAGGAAGTAGAGGTGAGGTGACCAGGCAGGAAGTAGAGGCGGAGCGGCAAGAACACGACCCAGTTGCAGAGGAAGCAAGATGAGAAGGCCTCACTGATAAAAGGTACCCAAGCTATGTGGTTAATATAGGCAAGAATAATGGGCCAATTTAATATGTAAGAATTAGTTAATAAGAAGCCTGAGCTAATAAGCCAACCAGTTTATAAATAATGTAGTAGATCTCTGTGTATTTCTTTGGGACGAATGGCTGCAGGACCAGGTGGGACAGAAACCTCTGTCAACAAATGTGGAAAGCACAGAGTACTGGTTCTGAGAAACAGGGTTGCTGTGGTGGAAGACCTGACTGTGATTTGTATGTCTCTGGGGCCGATGCACAGAGAGAAGGTGAAGAATTTGGAGCTGTGGGCCGGAAGAGTCCTGGTAAATAAATCTTAGTGGGCCATTCTTGTGGGATTTTGGAAAAGCAGGATACTCAAAAAAATGCAAACAGTGGAGGGACAGTTTATGAGGTGGAGAGAACAAGGAATCACTTTGGAACTGGGCTAGAAGTAATTTGTGCTACAGTCTGCCATGGAATTTGCTTTTATTCTGTCTGTAGCCTAAGAACTTGAGTTGGGACTGAATTAAAAAAGTAATGGACTGATTTTCATTTTGCTTAGAAATTTTCAAGACAGGAAAACACGCAGGCTGTATCCTGGTTATGGATCATTTTACTTTATTATACTTTCTTCTTCAAAAGTTTTAAATATAATATCTCCATTAATTATTTGAGAATTTCCCACACTGTATTTTGACCATATTCAATTCTGTTCCTTCCCTTAACTACAGATCCACCCCTGCACCGTACCAACCAACCTTGTGTCCTCTTTTTTATTTTATAATCCTTGGAGTCCAACCCATCATTGCTCCTATCCAAGTCTACAGTGAGAGACCACGTGGAGCAGAAAGACAAGAAAAATATGCAGTTTAAGCACATTCTCTTTCCTGTGTGGATCCTAGCTTCACAGTTCAGACTTGTACGTTCAACTTGGAATGGCTGTAGAAGTCAGGAAGAAAGAAAGTGCCATACAAGGAAGAGGACAAGAAGCCTTAAGTGGTGGAGGGGATAGTAGAACATGTAATATGAAATATTAGTAAGAGAGAATACTGGGAGTTAAAAAGTGTAAGCATGGATAGGGTAGGAGGAAGAGGAGAAGTGTGTGTGTGCACATGTGTGTGTGTGTTTTTAATCAAAACTAAGAATATATGAAAAATGGCTTATGGAAATTCAATACTTTGTAAGTTAATTCAAATTCTAATTAAGAAATAAAAAGAATTTAAACAGAGCTATTTTCATGGGTGATAATAATGCTGCTTCCAAAAACATGGCTGATTAAATAAAAACCTCAGTGCCAGGCACAGGACACCCCCAATGAGTGGTTAGTTACAAAGGCCCCAGAGGTCCTAGAACAATGTAGACGATTGCCCTTGCTCTTGGTAGCTCACCAGCCTAGATTGTAAGACTCTATTGTGAGAGGTCCGCTATTACCTTGCTATACTCCTGTCCTTCACTTTGGGAATGGGATTGCTTGTTCAATGACACTGCATATTAGAAATAGAGAACTTATTTTTTTACTTTATATGGGCACACAGTTTACAGATTATTGTGATCTTCACAGGAAGACCTGTGAATTTTGAACAATGTGCAAACTTCTAAGACTTTGAGGAATTTCAGAGATGGACTAAGTGCATTTTGCATTATGAGATAAAAATGAGACCTTATGGGCAAGGGATAGAATGGTATGATTTAATGTGTTTTAGTTGACAAGGGGTGGGTTTGTGGTGGTGTCCTCGCTTGCTTTCTATCTTTGTGAAAAACACCATGAACAAAAGCAGCTAGGGGAGAAAAGGGTTTATTTCAGCTAATAACTTATAGTCCATCTTAAAAGGAATCATGGCAGAAACTCAAGCAGGAGCCTGGAGGCAGGAACTGAAGCAGAAACAACGGAGGAACATCGCTTACTGACTTGCTCTTCATGGCTGGCTCAGCTTGCTATCTAATAAAGCCTGGCACTGCCACCACCTTTAGGGAGCTGGGCATGCTTACATCAATCAATGTACATCAACCATTAACCAAGAGAATTCCTCACAGACTTGCCTACTGTCTAATTCGATGGAAGCATTTTCCCAAATGACGTTTACTCTTCCCATATAATCCCAGTTTGGGTCAAGTTGACAAAAATCTAATCACGAGATGGTTAATCTTCAAGGCCGACTTGAATAGGTTTATAATCACCATGGCAATGCACCTGCAGTGTGGCTATGAAGCTATTCCTAGAGAGGATTAACTGAGGTAGGAAGACCCACCCTGGATGTGGACAGCACCATCCCCTGGGCTGGGATTCTGAACTGAACCCAAAGGAGAAAGACATGGGTAGCTGCATTTCTCTCTCTCCTTCCTGGGCGCAGATGTCACATGATCAGACCTCATACTCATGCATCCACGCTTGCCCCAAAATCATGGATGGTATCCTCTTAAACTGCAAGCCAAAATAAGCTTCCTTTCTTAAGCTGCTTGTCAGAAGTTCAGGCACAGCAATGAAAAATAAAGAAAAATAATCAACACATGAGTTTATTCAAGCTGGTAGATAACTTTGAACAGGCTAAATCAGCCATGCATTAAGACTATCAAATACATGTTTTAGGAGGGACACCTTTTGCAGGGGTGTGAAGATTTAGGTTGTGTGGATGGTGGAACAGAAGTTGGAAGAACTGGAAGATTTCAGAGTGTGGAATTGGAAGCTGGGTGTGAATGTAGGGAATGTCAGTAGGAATGGAAACCACCGAGTGTATGTGAGAGAGATTGTTGACATGGGACTTAATAGGATGTGACACTTACTAGAAATAGACAATTAAGGACAAGAAAGACAGAGAGAGAAAGAGGCAGAGGGAGAGGGAGAGATGGGGGGGGGGGAGAGAGAGAAGAGAGGACATTTGGTTCCCAAGGTATATTAGTGATGAAGCTTATTATCAAGATGAAAGAGGATATCCTTTGGGTAGAGTGGGATTCTGGTTTCCTACAAGTTGAGCTGGTGGCCCTGACTGCACAGCCCTATGGAGTGACATAAAAGGCAATTGGAAATGCGAAACAGGAGCAAAAGAGGTCCTGGCTACAAAGATGTGTTTAGTGTATGCAACAGCTGAAAATCATGATGCATATACAGAGGGAGAATATGAAATCAAGATGCAAAAAAGGAGAGGACTAATTTAAAAGATGTCTGAAGGGAGGAGGGAGGGAAGGAGAGGCCACGAAGAGACAAACACAAGTGTGGTAGATATACAGCACAGTGTTCCAGAAGTCAAATATGTGGAGCTCAAGAACCTGGTGGACAACGCCAGCATGACTGCTGGACTCAAGACTAAGTCATGAGCTGCTAGGAAAATGAAGTTTCATCTACTTGGGGGAGCAGAACACAGACTGCAAAGGGCCAAGCTGGTAACAGATCACCAAGAAGATGAGCCAGCATTTATTCTTTTTGCTAGAACTTAGCAAACTAAGAGAAGAACGGCTGAAGCAGAGAGGAGTTCCAGCTTCAAGAAGAGTTTAAATTCCAGGCTATGTGGGAGGGAAGAAGCAAATGAGCCTGTGGAGAGAATCTGAGTACTCAAGAAAAAAAAAAACCTCACAGGGCATGGTGCACAGGCCTTTAATCCAAGAACTCGAGAGACAGAGTTGGTCAGACCCGTGAGTCTGAGGCCAGCTTGGCCTACATTGCGTATTCCAAGCCAAGCAGGGCAACTTAGTGAGACCTTATCTCAAAATCAAAGCAAACAATAACAAATTATAAACCTCTTCACTTTTATGGGCAATGACTTTAGACACTTCCCATTCATAAAAGCTGTGCTCTTTACTAAGGGTCAGGAGACCTGTGCAGTCCCTGCTTCTGAATCTTAAACAATGTGTTCTTTCCCTCCTTATCACGAACTGTCCAGATGGTCTTGATGTATTGAAACCTGCAGCTTCAGGGATCCCACACGCTCTGCCTTACGATGATATTCACTACCAACCTCTAAACTTAACCTTAACAACGTAAAAAAGGACCTCTTCCTTGGATTGTATTTCCCATAGTGTTTCCTCTCAAACTCCTCACAGAGCTTGTTTATCTGTCTTCTTAGACGGAAGGTAACAAGAAGGTGCTGGGTACCTGTTAGATGGGAATGGATCAATAACTTTTGGGTGAACTACTGGAAGATCCTATCTAATGGCAGAGGAAGCTAGGCAAAGGTTTTCTTTCTGTATGTGTTCAGGTGGGTGCAGGTGAGGAGGGAGGCAATGAATAACATCAAGAGTCTTCCCCAGTCGCTCACTCTCCAGCTTATTTTGTGAGACAAGGCCTCATTCAACCTGGAGTTCATATATTAGGCCCCCAGTCCCTGGTGACCCTCCTGTTTCTGCTTCTCCAATGCAAGGCTGGTGCTGTTGTACTTGGCATTGGTGTGTGTGCACATGTGTGTGTTGGGCATGGATGAACTCAGATCCCCAAGCTTGAACGGTAAGCAGTTTACCAACTGGGACATCTTTCCAGCCCTGGGTGAGGGTTTTTCACACTTTCAAATTAATTACTGCTAGAACTTTTACGTTCAGTTCAAGTATTGAGGAAATTACACACACACACACACACACACATACATATATATGAAAGGAATTATAAACACAACATGATTATTTGGAATGCGTGTAGGGAAATGTTTAAAAAATATTCACCTAAAGACTGATTATTTTGAAGTGGGGATTTTTCTTCTTTTTCAGCTTGAAACTGTATTATTGTACTTTATCACTGTAAAACCCCTCTAGGGAGTTCTTTCTTTCCAGTGAACTAGAGTTGGATATCAACAGCTATCCCTACCTTCCAGCCCAGCAACAGATGAAATGGAAGGTTTTTTAATGTTAAATCTCTGAAGCCCATTTTGCAGAATTAATTTGGAATCAGCAAATAAAACCACTCATCGTTCTGCAAAGTTAAGCAGTCAGACAGGACATTTTAAAGTATGCAAATCGTTAAGCTGAAGTATGGCTCATTTCTCAGTCGCTCCATTTCCCCAGTTTTAGTTCCTCATGCATACTTGATTCTTCTCTCTGCAGAGATTTCTAGACTTCTTGTCTAAGTTTGTATAACTTGTTTTTGACAATACCTTCCTAAACCGTGGGTCTCATGGAAGGTACACAGGCATCAAACACACAGGTATCAAAAAGCATATCTCCTGCTGGGCGGTGGTGGCGCACGCCTTTAATCCTAGCACTCGAGAGGCAGAGGCAGGCGGATCTCTGTGAGTTCGAGACCAGCCTGGTCTACAAGAGCTAGTTCCAGGACAGGCTCCAAAGCTACAGAGAAACTCTGTCTCGAAAAACAAAAACAAAAACAAACAAACAAATAAAAGCATATCTCCTATTGTTTTTTTTTTTTGTCACGCAAACTAAGATGTTGCAAGTTTTCCAGACTATACGGAAAGGGTTTCCGCTTTTGTTGTATATTGAAGATCATGCACCTCTATGGATATAAAAGGCCAGGCTCTCAACAAAGACCACCTTATCTTCATGACAGTACAACTGCCCAGCAACCTACTCACACTCCGAAATTACCTAGTCAGCTTCTAAATGAACTTACCACTTACCAACAATGCCTTGACTTAGACACTTCCCTTATTATCTGAAAAGTGGTACTAACTCTAAACAGGAACTCTGGGACGTGGTGCTGAGTGTGTGTAATTTTTGGACAAAGGACACTAATCCTCTCTTTAAGAATTTCTTCATGCATATAAATAATACACGTATCTCAAAATGAACCAGACAGTGGAAAAACTTCAGGTAAAAACCTAGCATGTTCTTCATGAGGCTCTCCCCAACTGTTCCTCTGCATGACTTTATCCAAACTTCAGTTTCCCAAAGTTTGAGCAATGTTTTCCTAATATCTGTCAAATTCACTGACCATACGCTTCTTAACATTTTATTTAACTTAGTTAACTTTCAATACATTAAATAAAAGTCGAATTTTAAAAGGAAACTGATGTGTAGTTTAACAGGAATGAAAACATTGTTTACATCACAGTGAAAGCTAAAAGCAGGACATTGATGTTTCTTGCGGTCTGGAAAAAGTTTATTCTTTAGGGGGTTCACTGCTAAGGCGGACACCCCCAACCTTCCCTATTAGGCCTACTACGTACCTCCCAAGGACATAACTGAAGAAAATGAAGCTACCGTACAAATGCATTCTGACCTCTCCGCTACACACCAAAATTAAACTATTAGGATCTTACGTAGACAAGATAAAATAATTTTACTAATACATCAACTACTTCCAAAGCAAATTTTTGTAGCAGTGGAGAAAAGAATTGGATGAATTTATAAACAGTATAAGCTTACAAACTGTTTAGATCTTGTTCCTTGTTATAGCATTTGACACTGTGCAATGACAATCAGACAGGAAGTGAGTCCTGAGTCATTCTCAAGGTACTCTTGATTCCTATTTATTTGTTATATAGCCAGGGATTGGACCCACGGCCTTGAACGTTAGGGAAGTACTCTGTCATTGAGCTGCACTATTTGATTTTGACCTCTTTATATAGCCCACACAGACTTCTCAAATAACGATCCTCCTGCTTTGCCTCGAGTACTGACCTCATAGGCATGTACGGCCACACTCCGCTTCAACACTTTGTTTGTTGTTTGTTTTTATTTACTTGCGGTGCTGGGGACTTAACCCCTGGCACATTACTGCTGAGTTACAACTTATTCCCCAGGTCCCTGGTTTTCAGCAGCATGTAAGAGTCAGGAGTTTCCCTTGGGACAAAGTTAAATACAAAAGAAGTGCCTTACACCAGATGAGAACAAAAGCCATTTGCCTTTGTCTCAGAACTCTATTTAGTTTCTTATCTAACTGGACAATAGTACAAAGCAATAAGACACTGAAGAAATAGAATTACATTTATTTCTGTGGCTGTATGCTGTACATACATCAGTGGGACCGTGGAAGTAAGAGGACACTCGGAGTGAACTGGGTCTCTCTTTCCACCTCGAGAGGCCTGGACATCAACCACAGGCTGTCAGGCCCAGCAACATGCTGAGCCATTTTGATGGCTGTGAAAACTTTTAAATAAAGTTAATTCCTACTGAAATCCAGAACTAGTCTCTTTTTATAGATTATTTCCAACTTGCATATGCAGTTTTTACAGCTGTTATTTTCCCTTTTTTCCATCTCTCATATTTCACATAATCTTTCCTACCATTATCTGCTTTACAATGAAGAGAGTCAATTAAATTATCCACCCTGAATCATGACTAGTACAAGACGACGACAGGTCTGGGCCCTGCCCAAATCCTTTTGCCTCTCTATCTGAAGCTTTTCCTATTATACAACTCTATCTCAAAATGAAAAGATGTCCTAATTTATAAAAAAAAAATCCACAAAAACATGAACCTAAGAAATAGATCAATTAAGATATGACCCCCTTGGGTTACAGAAAGATTTACAACCGTTAAGAGTCCTATAAATCTTGGAAATTCCCCTTCTGCACAATTAAAGCTCATCTGTGGCCTGGAGGAGCTCATGTATCATTTACATTTTGACAGAAACCCTTGAGAAGAGGGGCTGTTTAGAGGTGAAAGTTTTGGGTCAACATTATGTCAATCAGTAAAGAAAATAATACAGCATGGAAGCTGTAACGTGAACCCCTGGAGAAAAGATGATGGAAGTTAAAAACAACTCCACAGAAGTGCTGCAGCCCGGGGTGCAGTTATATGGGCTGTTTATGTAAGTGACCTTGGAGGGTGGATCACGATCACAAAACATTGTTCCAGTTTTCCTAAGCTCAGGCGCAGTGGGAAGGCGGGCTCTTTACATGGCGGTGGCCGACTCCCATACTGAAAACTGTGTACAAGGTTTTAAATCCTTGCCCTCTGACTTAGGACTTAGGTTGAGAGTTTTCAAAGTCTGGCACCTTCTCAAACAGAATCCAGGCCAACAGGGTTCTCGTCAAAAACAAAGGTTCTTAAGTCTCCATGAACACTCCATTCAACCTACTTCTCTCGGGATGGTTTGGGAGTCTGTGTTTTAAAACACACTGCAAATGCAGCATCCAGAACAGGTCAGATCTGCTGGTCATGTTAAAATCCCGACTTGCTAGCATCTCCCTTGGATGTTCCTTTGTGCTAAGCCCTCTTCGGTGACTGTTCAGTTGGCATCAAAAGGAGAAGGCAGGTGTTTATGAATTACAATCAAGCCCTTTCAGATGAGGAGGGCTTATCTAAGCTCCAGGCTCATTTCCACACTTGGAACCCAGCTTATTGGCTGCGCTGAGGTCAAGAGGGCAGTGGATATCTCTACAACTGATGCAGTCAGAACTCTGGAAAGGGCTAAAGAGCCCCAAGCTCCAGCAACTTTTAAAGACTAAGTATTGGTGGAAATAAATCTTCCAAGTCTCCATTCTTCAAATCAGCTGTATGTTCTGACCTATTGATTCGTCAACATTTCCCCCCATCAAAATAATGAAGGAACAAAGCAAAATGGCCATCAGGTTTCAGCTGTTAAGTGGGTTCCTCAAAGTCTTCATGCAAAGTGATGCATTTATTATGACCTCCCAGGGCCAGTGGTGGTTGTTCTTTATCTTTATTTCTAGCTAATAACTTCTAGAATTGAAAGAACAAAACAAGGTGATAAATTCACAAAATACCAAGAGAATCAAATATGCAGATACCTAAGATTAGAAAAAGTACCTAACATTTTTGAAGTCAATTAATTATCACATTGCCTTGTAAATGTTAATTACCCTTGTATAAATAGAACATATATATATATATATATATATATATATATATCTTTAGGTCAAATTGCCACAGCTTTATGCTTCCCACCTGTTAAATTAAGGGCTTTGATCAATATACCCTCAGAGGCATGAGCAAGAAATAATGAGTGTGTTTTCTGGACGCAGTAGTAACAACACCCAGCCAAGAATGATTCTTACTTTCTTCCTTGGAAAAGCATCAAGTTAATATAAAATTTAGTGCATCAACAGCAAATATTCCTACTAAAACTTTATAAAGCTTTACAATATGAATATCAAATATGCAAGCTTCTTATTCTAATGAGCTAGTGGATGAGTTAAAGGCACAGGTTGATAGACAATGAGTAAACTCCAGAAACAAGGAAGGCAAGAAAGAGGAAAGAACCAGAAGAAACATTTGAGAGCCAAGATAATTAAATGTTTGGTCTCAACTTTTCTGTGTCTTGATGTTGAATGCTACGTGCTCTATAGGTCTGGAATTTCCACCTAAGATTACTTGCTTCAAAGTAAAGACTTCTGAGTAGTAAAATAATTAAAACTTATGGCATTTTTACCAATATGAACACACCATAAAATTTCCAGATAATAACTTTTAGACATAATTAAGAATAATCTCACTAACTTTACTTCAAGGATCCTGTGGGGTCAGTATTATCTTACAGCAGAAAGAAAATATGGTTTAACTAAGAACATAGAAGTAACAGTCATGGTGAGATGGGAAATAATTTTTATTTTGAATATGATGTCTTTTCAATACAATATGTTGTCTTCTGAATTTGTAGACTCGATAACTTTATTGTAGCTTGGGTTGATAAGATGCTGGGTTGCAGGCCTAGAAATCAATATTACTTACTTACGCTTTGTTACTTATAAACCAGTGTTTCGTCAGAATCCTTCATGACATGATAAGATCTAATTATTTGACACCTCTGTTGCACAATAGTTCAGGGTAGAGTTTCAAAAACATGAATTGAGGACTTACAAATGTCAGGCTCTAGGGATACAGTGAATAAGCACGTCAAGACTGGTCTTCCTTAAAGGACTCACAATCTGGTACAAGAAATAAGGCAGCAACCAAGCAAGCCAACATGTTCAGATAAAGACCAGTGTTTTTGAAAAGAGAGAGCAGGGTCATGAGACAAAAAGTGGCTGGGCACATGGAAGCTTTTATAGACAAGGCCACTATGAAAGAGTTTTCCAGGAACACAATGTCTTCACTGGCAGCCAAATGATGTGAATGAAGAGGCAGGACCATCCCTGGTATGTCTCAGAACAGGAGCACCATCCCTGGTACGTCTCAGAACCGCCCCCAAAGGCCAGTGTGGCTAGAATGGAGTGAGTGATTTGGTAGATGACTGGAGAGAAGTCGGGCTAAGGCAGACCAAGTCATGAAACCCCTACATGTCATGTAGTCATGTACTGGTTGTAGCAAGATACGGAGAAACAGCATGGAGGTGGCCAAGTTGCTGTCAGACAGGAAAGATGGCAATATGTTGGCATAGCAGGCTCTCAGTTCAACAGCTATGCCAGCATCTTGCCTCCTCTCCAGTTCCAAGTTATAGGAGCAATACCACGTCCCTCTGTCGTTTTACTTTTCCAGTCTCTCCTTCCACCTGAGGGAGGGAAAACATACTCGTTAGTTAAAAACACAGGCTTTTCCCTAAAGGAACAACACAGTCTTCCTTGGACTGTCCAACTTTGAAGGCAGTTCTGCACAGGGAGGTCCTGGTCAGTTCCTCTTTTAAATGTCCCTTAAATAAAATGAATCCCAGAATATTTGCTGCTTGCGGAATGACAAGGCAGTTCTGAAGGAACATGAAGTCATAAACACTGGCAATGATGATTACAGCCATAGGCACAGTCTGTAGCACCACAGTGACCTCAGAACAGTATTTCATGTAGCGCCATATTCTGCTGGTTAGTGTCAGCCATTTGGATGCACCGTAACAATGTTAAGCTGTCACTTCATAGTGTGTGGCTGCTTCATTGCTTTATGGGCTCTTAAACAGAAAGCCTTTTGAGCCAACAATTCTCAGGGTGAAATATTTATACAAATACAACTGAAAAAGTTCTACATTTAAAGATGTTCACTACAGTATCGGTCTTAATGGTGAAAGACTAGAAAGATTATGAAGGTCCAAAACATGACAGATACTACCTAAATGAACTATGATATAGTTATAAAACAATGCTTTCTGGTCCTTATAGGTGATTAAGGCATAATAATGATATTATGAATGGTAATTTCTGTGTAAAAGGTATATGTATATTATTTATATATGAGTGTATGCTTATAACATTTTTCTTTTTTGGAAATTTTATTTATTAAAATATCAATGATGAACTGCTCCGTTTCTGTTGAGATCACACTAATACAGGCTGTTCCTAATACATTTTCTCTAGTTCCAGGGCCTTATTTAACAAGAACAATAAAATACTTTCTGATAGAGGAAATAAAGAGGTATTAAAGGAGAGTTGGGGAACCAGGAGCAAATCAATGGTGACAAATATTGTGATTTTCAACCAAAGAAACCCACATGACAAGTCACCTGCAGAGACATACAGCAACCGCTAATCAGTGCCACCAAGTCCGATGCTCTGTTGTTTCTTCCCAAACCAACGTCTCCTGACTGTACTATGTACAAGCAAACACTCTAACAAGACTACAATCAAACTCTGAGACAAGCTCTCATTTTGTAGTTCAGGCTGGTCTCAAACTCACTGTGTAGCCCAAGCTGGCTTCAAACCTGTGATCCTCGCCTCTGCCTCAACCTCTCATGCATACCAGGTATGCACGTGGTTGGCTAATTAAGGAAACATTTCTGGTGCCAGTTACAGCTGACAACCGGCAAGCAGTTGCAAAGTTTCCCAAATAAATGATCGGTACATGTCAACTCCAACATACTAAATCAGAAATGTCTCCTCCGTGACAGGAGAATGTCACTTATGTCTGTCCAATCTTGAGATCCTTATGGCCCAGGGATTTTTTGATCAGTGGCTGAAAGTAAGATTGTTTTATTTTGTATTGGTCTCTTTGTTTATGGAGAAGCAAAGAGCAATTGGCATGAACTAGCATCCCCACAAATGAAAAATGTGATACTATAACATTTTTCTTGAAGGTTATAGAAGTGATTATTTTAAATTGTGATTTATTATTTGAAATAATTTGAATTACAAATTACTTTTATTTCTGATTTAATGGGTTTGTGTTAAAAATATCATTTACAAGCAATAAATAAGTATGAGATGGATCTCCAGTCTACATAGATGAACCATTTTAGTCACTTGGACATAGCTAACATCAGCTGTGTTTTCTAGAAACCAAAGTTCAGCATTGCACATAGCCATTCAGCGTCACATGCGAAGTGCATGGTGTGTGTTGTCTTGGTCAGCTAGGAGGTGAGGAAGATCTATTGCACAAGATCCCTTATGGTCTTGCTCTGGAGCCAGGTACTGAGTGGAAAAGATACTAGTTAATGTAAGAGTATTTAAGAGAAGATACTAATTACTAAATACTAATGGATAGTTAATAGATCCTGGTTCATCCAGTATGGTACATAGTTCAAGCATGAATACCAAAGAAATACAGATCAGATAATAAAATACATCATAATATGAAAATTTCATGGACTAAACTGTATCAAAAAACAAACTCATTTGTTCTTTCCATTTTCCTAATCCCTGGTTTGTGATTATGAGGCAAACACAGGTTACATTATTTTAGGCAGCACACGCTACACATTCAGAAACATTCTCTGTGACCTTCCCAGTTTCAATTCAGAATGTGAAAATTCCAGATTCATTTCGCAAAGAAACATGACTGATGCTGATGGTTTGATTTACCAAAACCCATAATCATCTGAGCGCTCACAGGCCAACGATGAGGCTCCCTTGGGGAGAGGCAGGGTAACTTTGTAATTCATGCCTTGCTTCCACTCCTTGTTTCCCTTCATATCTGAAAAGGAGCATGGGCTTACTTTCCACCTCAACTTATAATTCAAACCCCAGAAGACAGTTTGCACCCTGTCTTAGTTTCTTTCCCATTGCTCTGATAAAATAACCTCATGGAACTCAAGGGAGTAGTGTTTACTTTAGCTCCCAGTTCAAAGAGCAGTTCACCACGGCAGGGGTGTCACGGCAGCAGGAGCCGGAGGCAGCTGCTCACATCCTGTCCACAATCAGAAGACTGCAAAGACCATACTGTTTCTCAGCTCTCCTCCGCATATATGTGCAGGGGATGCTCCTACCCATAATTAAGATCGGCTGCCCCACACCAATTAATGGAAACAAGATGATCCCCACAGTCATCCCTAGAGACATCACCCAAGTGACAATTCATTCTAATGATCACACTACCCCTATTGAGGAAGTTGCTACCATTGTTATTCACTGGGGTTTTGTTTGTTTCTCTGATACCCAGTGAATCAAGGACCCCAAGTGACTACTGATAATATATACCCCTCATGACATAAACGTCGAACCTAACCATAATTATAACTACAAAACCAAACAAAAAATAGGCGATGAATACTGATTAGAAGCCCTCGGCAGTTACAGCTGCATCCTGAAAAATGCTGGCAGAAAAATCCCCTGAAGAAGATAATGGAACATTTATAATATTTTTATCCTAAAGAAAATTTTTTCTCTGACATCTCAAACTTTTATTAGTGTAAATATCAAAATAAAATTCAAGCTAATTTTAGCTTTGAAACTACCAATCTGATTTCCTTTATAAGTGTTTGATTTGAAACCATTCTAGGAGCAATACTACCATTTAGCATGCCTGAGACACGTGGGAGCCAGGAGAGCGCCAACTACACAAGCTATATCTCCTTTGCAAAGATAAGGAAGCAATCAGCTCAACCACGTGACTCCAGAGCTGGCACAGAGACTCTTGATGTCTCTTTCCAGAACCAGGATACAATTTACTTAATGTGTCACGTTTAAAATATTTCCCTAAAGAAGGCTGGAATGGGGGTTACTGATGATTATGAATAAAGAGAAGACTGTATTATTTTTTAAGTACAGCATTATGGAAAAATTTGTGGTCCAATCAAGAACATAACTGTGGGGGAAAAATACCATTTACTGAATATGTTGGGATTGCTTTTGGGAACAGACAATTTAACAGGATATGCTTAAAGCTACTCCCTAGTTGATAGAAGCCAGATGTGTGTCTGCTTTGCATCTGGTAGGCTGCAAAAGGAGAAAAATATATATGTACACACTTAAAAATACATATATTATATACACACATATGCTTATGTATATATAGGTTAAAGTAGAAAAATACCATTTCTTAAATATAGGCAATGGTATAAGAAGGTCACTGAAGAGCTCAGAACCTTCAAGAGAACCCCACGTATTAGTATTATACATTGTGTTGTTACTGTGTGTTTACATTTAAAAATGTTCCAACAAGAGAAAAAATTACAAAGTGGCGGGGGAATAAACTCTCTCTCTCTGTCTCTGTCTCTCTGTCTCTCTCTCTCACACACACACACATATGCACATATACAAACATGCACACACAGAGAAGATAAAAATAAACACATAAAATAACAAATAGTTTCAAGTTGCTGTACTAAAGCATTCAGTCATATGATTATTGAAGAAAAACCTTTAAACGTGAGATCTTTTAAAGAGTAAAAACTCACTTTATAGAAAAGGAAATGAAATAATATCTCTTAGGTTTCTCAAAGTGCCTTTTTCAGTAGGAGGACTGTATAGCATTGCTTCTATATGTACACAGACACATTCATGGCATTTATAATTTTAATTTTTACGGGATTATTTTTATAGAAGAAAACTGCTAAAGATAGAATTGTTTAATTTAGGAATAGTTATGAGATTCAGCTGAACATTTGTGTAATTGCTACAAGTACAGAGGAACTGCTCCCCAAAAAGTTTTATGCCCTGCCTGCCCTGTGGAGCCCCCTCTTGTCTGTGGAATGACCTCAGGCTCATCCCTCGGCCTACCCAATACTATCCTTCTCCCAGTACACATCTGTGGTACTCTCAGCCTTGTTTCCTCTCAGGGAGTCCATTTACCAATGCTACACCTTCTACTCATTCTTGACTTCTTTTGTTTTTTTGTGTATGTTCTTTACAGAGGTGGAAAAAGAGGAAATATATCTAGAATAACGAGAATTCAAGACAAAGCATAAATGATAAATTTAAGCCCTCAAGATCTTAATTTTTAAGTGAATTCTATATAGAATTAGTTTTTGATCAGTAGAAAATGTGAAAGATATTTCAATAGGAGGATTTCTAGTAATTGCTTAATTTTGGTCTAAATTCATATAAACCCAGGGGGAAATAGGGGAAGAGCTACAGTTAGCTTTTTAAAGTAAACAGCATGAACACTCTTCTACACAATCCTCAGAAAATGGCAGTGGCATCCTTAGGATGATGCTGACAGGGTCCGGTGATCTCAAGGAGGTTAGCGATTCCCCCAGTTCAACACTTATGGGACGTCTGTGACATGTGAAGCCCCGCTGTAAGGCTCTGGTATCTGATCACAATGAATTCCCAAGTGGGAGTTGGCTAAAGGCGGCTCTTTAACATAGCACAGGCTGGATAGTGCTGGCAACCATTTTCACAAAGAATAGGAGCAAAGACGCCATTATGGTGGATGGATTCCAGGCCCTGCCCCTGTGTATGACTCCACAGTAGTCGTCGTGGCCTGGAGTGAGCTGTAGGACTTGTTTCGGTTGACCTGTGACATTAGACAGATCGTGGCACAAGTGTCATAATCAACGTGTGACACACCTTTCAGGACAAGTCTATAATCTCATTACAGCCTGGAAGTATACAGGTAATTTCATAAGTAGTAAAATTTATCTAAGCTGTGTAACGCTGCTTACCAAAGACAAATGATATCTACCTTCTGGGGTCACAGAGAGATTCCATTGTGACAGAGAAATGAAGGTCATAATAACTAAACATGATGCATATACAAGTTTTCAACAAGATCTGGCCTGTGAAAATTCTTTACTCCAGCCTAATAGACAGCCCTTGGTCATTTTCTATTCTTTTGGATAAATAAATGTCCACAAATAAGTGAAGATTGTGGACTGAATATTTATGTTCCCCACTACCCTAAAACTGAAATCCGTCCTAACCCCAGTGGGGTTGCAATTAAAGATGGGGCTCCTAAGGTGATTAAATTTAAAGAAATTAATGTCATAAAGGGCGGTGACCTGATCCAACAGGATTTGTGACCTGGTACGAAATGTTTGCGGTCCTCTTCCCCTACCCCGCTCCCACTGGACAGATGTGAGAGAAAGGCTGTGGAGACACAGCAGGAAAGCCAGCAAAGCTGTATCATCAGAACCCAGGTCATCAGCTGGAGACCTGAGGCTGGATCTCTAGACCAGAGCTGAGGGAAAGCTGGTCGACACCATTTTCCTCAATGGCAGTCCGAACAGGCTAATGCCACAATGGCAATGATCAGTTCCTTCTGAGAGCACTAAAAACTGACTTCACACTCTGGATGTTCTCAGCTGTTCCACCCTGCATGGCATGTTGATGCCGCTGGTGAAGCCATATCGGCAACTTGGGTTCAATCTCCATTGTGTCCACAGCTTTCGGTCTATTAAAAACTGGTACTGTGAGTCACTAGCGATGACAGGACAATATTCAGATCCGAAGACTCCTAAACTGTCCAGAGGAGCTGACTCTAAGTGGGGTTTCAGAAAGGAATGCGGCCTGGTCTCTTTGAGGGGGCTCCTGGAAGGAAAGTCAAAGGGAACAAGCTGGGTGGCCTATGGTGGGTAGTGGACTAGTTGGCACTCTGCAGGAGAGAAGTGCTTTTAGCCACAGCAGCTGCCCTCCATGGCCACACTATGCAGGCATTGCACCATTAATCAATAATTTCCAAGGCTCCTAAAGCCCCACAAGGTTAAGCAACATCGCTCTATTGTATTCTCTTCATACAGTTGTACAGAGCTACACATGGTGGCTTATGCTCTCGGGAGATTGAAGCAGGAGGGCTGCTTTGAGTTCAAGTCCACACTAATGCACATGCATAACAAACGAACAACAAGAACATGCTCTTTCCCCTCTGTCCTTCTCCTCTCCTTGCCTTCAATAGCTGTATCTCTGAGGTCTCACACTGAGCTAATCTTTGAAAATGTTGATTCCCACCAAGGAAAGATAAGCAC
Organism: Arvicola amphibius; assembly: GCF_903992535.2. Lineage (NCBI taxonomy): Eukaryota > Metazoa > Chordata > Mammalia > Rodentia > Cricetidae > Arvicola > Arvicola amphibius. Next base: position 57,437,375 of record NC_052052.2, on the reverse strand, counting down.
TAATGCACATGGGAGAAGAAGTTGGAATCTGAGTATATGTGTGCATTTTTTAGATACCCCCGCCAAATCACTCTAGTATCCTGGAGACACTTAGAAAATATAAATCATTTCCCCAATAAATACCCAACACAAATAATGAAGAAACAAGGAAACCCAAAGAAAACCTGGACAACCAAGGCCATGAGCTCACCTTGGAGAAGACATGTGCCAGCAAGGGGACCAGGCAGGGAGCCGAAGGATGGCCCTGGGGGCCACGGTGGCAGCACTGGAACTGTGATCAGTCCCCTTCAATGCACACTTCTCTCCCAACATCTAGCAGTGTTCAAACCCCAGGGAGTAAGTGCTTGTTCCTGCAGAGGGCAAGGAAGCCACTGCCTCTGACATGTGTCATTTGCAGAATCAGGTACATTACTACAAATTTGATCGTTTTCTTTTGTAATCAGCATGAAGAGTCATTCTTATGCTCTTAGTTTTGTTTTTACTTGTTTTGGGTTTTTTTGTTTTGTTCTGTTTGGTTTTTGCTTGTATTGAGAAGGGCTGTTTCTAAAGCATCACATCTTGATTATGATGTCAGTGTAGTAAATGCTTGCTCTGGAAGGGAAGCATGGAACCAAAGCAATTTCATTTCCTGACGATGGCCACTAGATTTCATAAACATGTTGCCATCTTTACAACATATATATGGGAAGAATGGTTTTAATTATCTATCGTTTTCCCTTGTGCGGCTACAACTGGAATCTCAGCAAGAAGGATGAAGTGTGCATCAGTTGGGTGATTTCAACTGAGGTGCAACATTCAGGAGGACGAGGCACAGTCCTGGCACTATGACACTGCCATGCCTTTATTATGATGTCACTAACAGTGCAACAAAGAGGAGAAAACATGGGATGAGGCCCTTTCGCCAGGCTACTGAGATGCTCAGCCCAGAACTAACAACCCACAAGTTTTATAATGGAACAAAGAAAGGGCATACAAAAGATGTATGGCTTACTACTTATTTGGACAAGCCATTGAAGTGTCTTTACATAATAAACCAAGGGACATTTATTATATGAGAGAAATGGGTACTTTTAGAAATAGCATTCTCTTGAAATTATACCTAGAAAACATATTAAAATTTACTGCCTAATTTAGAATAATTTAGCTGAGTCACTTTGGAAACATTAAAAATTAAAACATTAAAAATATGATTGCCATGGTTAAAATACACTTTCTCCACAATAAACATAAATATTATGAATGTTGATTTTTGTGCATCCAGAACACACAGTAATCGCTTTAAGTGCACAGCAGGATGTCAGCGGTGGAACGTGGGAAACATAACTCTGTACCTCCAATCACATGTGCACACAAGTATTTGTGTCTCACGAGAGTTTTATTACTCAACTTATTTCTAATTTACATAGTATCATAAAAACAACACAATCATAAGCAGCGCATGCAACTTCCATGTCACAAAACCAGAATCTTTCTTCAAGACAGAGTGTCTTTCATTTCCCCTGGATTTTACAATCTGGTAGAGCAGAGACTACACCTGCCACTGCCTGGGGCTGGACTCAAACTAACCTGCTCTTTCTGGGAACTGCAGCTCTTACTAGGCCCCAACCAGATCAGAAATTCTCAGTCCTTGCTAGGCACTAGAATCTCCGAGTGTTTGAAAACTGATGCACTGGACACACATACAGCACAGTGAGCAATTCAGACTCTGCAGAGAACACCAATATATTACAAAAGTTTGGAGATGACCTGTGTATTTGTGGTAGATACCACAGGTATTCACCTCTCAGAAAGCTGGGTGGTTACCTCACTACTAATTCATTATTAACTAGCTAATAAGCTAAGTATAGAGTAGAGAAAACATAAGCCTCCATAACCTAGGAACTACCCTGAGAAGGCTCCATCTGTAGACATGGAAGACAGGGTCTACAATCATGAGACTGTACAACCTGGCATGACCTCATCACATCATCTAAGTGTCCAAGGCACACATCAGGAAAGGAGGGGCACTACCCCAAATACAGAAGTTTTATATTGGACTTCTTCATGAAACTTCATTTCATGAAAGGGTTCAGGTGCTATCTAGCTGAGTTATATAGCTGAGATGTTCTTCAACCTCACTATTAAGGTGGGTTTAGAACACACACGAATATGGGGGTCAGCCCACAGGTCCTGCAGAGAAAGAGCTGAAGGTAATCAGGGCAATGCTTGTTCTCTGTGGTTACACACCCACTCCTGTCACTGCTGACCTCTGTGGCCAGGAGGTGTTTACGTAAGGTGCCCCCACATCCGCCATGGCTTTCCCTCTCTCTGCATCTCTCAGGTCCTTGATGTCCCTGTGGTTTTCCCTTCCACCACTGCACCAGACTGCATTCCATTTGTTTACAGTCAGGTTACCTACCTGTCATGGAAATATAATCAACTTACTTCCCAATTATAGGCTACATTTGAGGCTCCAAAATACTTTTCCACATACAAAAAGCTAAATGTGTACCAAGGCTCCTCTAGGCTTCTCCCTCCAAATTAATGTTCCACCCAGCAGGATGGCCTAAAAGAAACTGTAGAGACAATTCCCTGACTACTTCTTGGGACCACCTAGGAGAATCCTTGGTAAACGACCAGAGGAAGGAAGTCAGAGCACCCAGTCCCTGGGTTCCCTAGTGGGTCCAATGGCTGTGGCTCTCAACTTCAAGTTTCTCTGTTTCTCAAAAGGGCCTTTTTGTCCTTACAGGTTCCACCAACCACTGAACTCATGCTTCAGGGTGAAACCATTTTCTTATCAGACTCTGTTATGGATTTCCCACATTCTAGTTTCCTTTTAAAAGCACCCCTTTATTGAACTCCCCATAAACTATCTCAAGTTGCTATTTTTCTGAGAGGACCTTGACACATATTTCTTGGTCAAGGAGCTTTACGGCTTTGAGAAACCCAGTTTCTGGGGTGCCATTATTTTGGATAGATAAGTCACCACCAGGACAAAACAGAATGGACGACACCTGGATCACCTGCTCCTTCCAGCACCAGGAACCAGCTTCTCAGCCACTGCTGGATAATAAGCAATCCAGAGGAGAGGGAGGGGACAGAAGGGTTGATGGGGACCCCTTAAGTAAGGCAGTATTTCCATACTTAACAGTGCAACTAGCCCAGTTGAGTGTTAAACTGGTATACAATGATATCACACAGAATGATTAATCAGACCAAATCAACAAAACAGAAAAATTATATCATCAATAATAATATGGTATGTTTGTATGACAGAATGTAATGATGCACTAACATATGTTATATTTATTGGTATGTGAAAACAACATAAACTATTTGACAAAAAAAAGCAGAGCAATTTCAAAATAGCATCAACTGTGAAATCCCAATTTTGTTGAAATAAGTATATACAAGTAGTGGAGCAATAACTAATTTTAGTTTTTAATTTAAACATGAATATCAGTTTATCAGGGATACATTCCAAGATTCCAATGGGATTCTATATATCCTGTTATTTCGTACATATATGGTAAAGTTTTAACTATAGAGTAGGCAAGTGAGAGATTAACAATAACAATACTGGAAATGTACAGGAGTGTACTATCATGAAGCTTATTTGAAAATCATTAATTCTTTGCTTCTGTAAATTTTCACTTAATATTTTCAGACCACAGTGGGCCATGGCTAACTGGAACTATGGGAACAAAGACCATATGATAAAGGTACGACTGCCCATTATATGTGTTTTCAATTTTTCCTGCCAACAAACAGAAAGTTTAAGAGAAAAAAAAAACCAAGTAACTACTTTTAAAAACTGGAGCCTTATTTTAAAAAGTGCTGCACTATGTTTTAAACTGGATGTTAAGAACGCTCAGTGATTGTGGTATTTGTATCTCATTTCATCTCAATAAAGTCTTGTTGCTTCACTCTTATATACACTCGTATATACCTATGCAGCCCAGCAATGGATAGCTAACAACTACAAGGAGAAGGTGAGCAGAAAAAAATGAACACAACACTATAAGCAAAACTAGCAATGTCTATGATGACATAAACCAAGGGGAAACCGGAACTGACTGGAAGGGGGTCGTGGAAGGCTCCCCAGAGGGGGAGACGCTGTGCCGGACAAGCCAGAAACAGAAGCATGGCTCCAGAGGCTGGGAGGAAGAGGCGGGCAGATAGGGAGAATGAGTTTGATCAGTGCACACTGTATTCATGAATGAAAGATCACACGGAACCCCATTAATATGTATAACTAATGTTAAATCACTTTTCAAAGGAGGTGGAGGCAGGAGGATCAGCAGTTCAAGGCCATTCTTGAGTCTGCAGTGAGTTTAAGGCCAGCCTGAGACACAAGGGACCCAAACAAACAAACCTTAGAGACGGCAAGACGGAGCTTCACTAGGGAAGAATGAAGACTCACCATACACCAAATGCGCAGGCACCAGAGACAGCCAGGAACTAAAAACAATAGGCTCTGTTGTCCTTATCCTGAAAGTGTAACTTGCAAAGATCTTGACCTTGACGTTGGGGAATAGCATCTATGGAAAATACACCATGGGACACGGCATGAACTGCTACTTGCTTTTAACAGGGACCAGACTCCACACGAGAAACCCGAGGATCCTGGAGGAAGGAGCCACCACGGCACTCCTGGGATTGCACTCCTGTGGGTGGTTAGTTCCTTCCTCTATGGCAGATCATTTCTCCACATATCTGCAATATCTTTCTTTTCATTATAATCTAGCAGTTTCCTGACCACACAGAAGGAATTGAGAAGAGTTACGTATGTAATTGGTATTTAATCTACTTCCACAGTGCCACAATGTTGAATATTAACTCACTTTTGGTATCAGTCCATGGTGTAGGAGGGGTTGGAAGTGTTAGCAGGGAGAGGAGCAGTTAAGGAAATAATGTCCTGCATTAGGATAACCGCCTAAAAAGGAAACCTGTCAATGAAACCCAGTGTCCGAAGTTCATGGAACTCACTTTAAAAAAATTGACACATATTCTAAACTTTAACTATATATTTATATATTTGCTTTGAAAACATGTTTCAGTGCTAGCTATTCTAGGCCGGTCAGTGGGATGGATTCACTCTGAGCTCACTCATTACCTTTGGCTATTTCTCAAGTGTGGAGAAAAGTTAATGGTCCCAAATCTAGAAATACTTACAGCACATATCAGGTCAAGGATCACCGCGCAGTCTCAGTAACGCAGGAACCAAATTTAACAGGTCTGTTTTACTTACCACTAAAGTACTTTACTTGGCCAAGCCAATAGAGTCAGTTTTCTTCAGTATGAACCAAATTATTTTCTTAGAAGCACATTACTTTACCCCACTTAGATCATTCCTCTTTGAAGCCCGGGCATCTTATTAATAAGGATATTTTAATAGTTCTATTTTAGCTCAATTATAGCTCAATTTTATACCACCTGCCTCCAGTGAGATATTCACTACAAAAAGGCAAAGCTGGCTGGAGTTCCTTTAAAGTTTCGAAAAGTTAATTAATATTTAGCAAGCACTTTGAAGATAAAATGTAAGTGTCTAGAATAATTATGTTTTTTTTTTCCTGTGCTGGGCATTGAAGCCAAGGCCTTGTGCATGCTGGGTAGGCTCTCTACCACCAAGTTTTATCCCCAGATCTACTTTTTAGGGCAAAAATAAAATCACAGGAGCTGCAACCTATAATCTTTCAGGACAGTACTTTTGTTTTTGCGTCCATGGTCCAATCACCTCAAAATCATAGGGCACTGTAAATATAAAATAGTGAAATCTGCATTTTCTTTCAGGTAAATGTAAGGTCAGTCCGAAGACTAAAGAAAACCGATTGTGCTTTGGACACTGTATTACCCCTCAACACACAACTGTAGGGCCTCAAGCACATATAAGCACACTATTCTGAGCATGCAGGGGACATTGAATCACCAAACAGTAAGATAGAAACTGACTGGGTTTGATTTGAAGCCTCCTTCTGATCTCAAGGGTCTGTTGTCCCAACCATGCTTCCCAAAACCATAAATCAGAAGAGGCAGCCCGCTTCCTCTATTCCAGCTCCCTTTATGCGCACTCTCTGTGGTTCCAAAGCCACAAGCTCGATTTACTGTATATACGCCAGATCACTAAGAACCATGATTCCTACGAACAGTGGATGCTGATCAATGATGCAAGTCAATTTACACATTTTTTAGACAGTTCTTACTCTAAAGGCTTGTCTGGAACTCACTGTATAGCCCAGGCTGGTTTTGAACTTACAGTAATCCTCCTGTCTCAGCAAGTGCTAGAATTATAGGGATGAGCCACCATCCCTGAATTTTTAAGGATGTAAATATAGCACTCATGCATGGAATTATCAAAAAAAATTAAAGAAAATTATTTTCTTCAATCTTAAGAATGGCCAATAGCCTTACGAAATTTCATAATTTTAGTTGACTTTTTAAAAAATAATTTCAACTTTTTATGTTCTTTACCTATTTTCTTTATATTTGGTGGTAGTCCCTAAAATTATAATAACTGTTCAGAGACTCATTGAATTTCACAATGCTCATAATAGTCTGAGAGAGAAAATACAGACAGCACAAAAACAGTCAGAGCTGGCTAGGGGAATAAAGCACCAAAAAAATTTATTCCTTAAGGGCTCAGAATTGTAATATTTTGTCAATAAATATGTAAAATTGCATGTGTGTACTAAATATCAGCTTCTAAAAGTCAGTAACTTATAAAGGGCAAAGTATTCATTTGTAAATTTTCATTATTTAAAGCCTTCCAAATAGGAAATTAAAGGATTACAGAATCCCAAGGTCTGGGAAACATCAAAGTCGCTGTTGCTATGCTACGGGGCCACCAGCACCTTGGTCTTCTCCAACAGCATGCGACTCTTGGCAGCTGAGGGGCAACACAAGGACTGCAACTCCAGGGTCTTCCTTATGTACCCTGTGTTTTAGACTCTTAATTTCCACGCAGAAAGTCTAGTGCTGCTATGAATTGCTCGGCAGGCTAATGCCATCCTCCAAGGAGCACAACAGAAAACACATCAAAGCCACTGGTAGAAAGAAGCATGGCACAGGGTTAGCAATTGGCATATACTGGAGTGGGGCACATATGGTCAGCTCTGGTTTGATTCTGCCCTCTAAGACAAATGAACAGGTACTTTTAAAGGGACTCCTTCCCTGAGATTTAATACATTGCATGCCGGAACGGGGACCTTCTTGGACAAAGGTAACGCCATTTTTTTGTTCACATGCAAATGGCTTGCAATGTCTCACTTGTGAATTATTTCCTGAAAAAAAAGTCCTGCTTTAAGCAATTCTAGGAAACAATGAGAGCTTATGGCTATGACCTTTGGGAGATAGAGACTGAAACTCAGGGGGAAAGAAGAGCTATTGTGTGGACAGTCTCCAGTTATTTGACCAGACAGGAGAGTAGAAGTGCTTTGCTTAACTCAGAGAAGTAAAACTAGTCAGTACAGACAGCCTAATGGACAAGAGAGGCCAAACCTCCGCTAAATGTGTGTGCATCATGTGTCACTGTGGATGGGGCTGTGGTGCAAATGGTATGAGCAGTAAGCAGACTTGGAGGGTACCCTCAGTGGACCCCTTTTCCCTCATTCCCCAAACCAATATGAAGCCAAGAGCCACAAGTGCACAGCTGGGGTGTGGCAGACGAAAGGACCTTGCACCTGAGGTCTGCTTTTTAAATTATCATCTTGCCCCTCTGTTTCCAAGGGTGTTTATATGGAAACTATGTTGAAAAATGCAAATCTGACTGTGGCAATTTGAATGAGAATGCCTTCCAAAAGCTTGTACATTTGAAGACTCAGTCCCCAGAGTGTGAAACTGTTTGGAAAGGGTTAGGAGGTGTGGCCTTCATGGGAGGCTTTGAGGGTTCAAAAGATGCAAAGACACCATTCCCAGTATCCTCTTTGCCTCCGGCTTGTGGATGGAGATGTGAGCTCTCAGCTTTCCCAGTTACCACGCTTTCCCTCCACCTCTGAGGACTCCAACCCTCTGAAACTGTAAGCCCAACTACAGAACAGCAATGAGACACTGGTTTTCTCTAACTAGGTTAGTGTTCGGGGACAATTAAGCATCTGGCCATTCATGATGCAATGGATACTTTAAATATAAACTTTCTGTTTATCTTAGTTACCTGGATAATCACCCCGTGAAGCACGCTGTCACGTGCATTTCACATGTAAGGCAATTAAGGATCTAAAAGTACAGTGTTCTGCCAAGGGCCACAGAGGCCAGAAAGGCGGAATCAGTTTGAACCCAGTTCTGTTACAGGTTGGCCCTTCTGGTCTAGTTCCTAAGCTTCCTATTCTCAGCCTTTAATCTTCAAGGTTTCCAGATGCTTTCCCTTTCCAGAAGCACCTTTCTTATCCTCACCGTTGGGTTTTACTTCTCTCTCTACGCTTCTGGAACACAGGACCAACAAGTAGGTCAAACGGTAAAATGGTGTTTGCGGTTCCTAATCCCTCACGGTAGGCACGTTCCCAGCACATGATATATGCGCTTCTACTTTCTTTGCTTAATGCTGACGTTTTTTCTATAAATTCTTGCTGCATGACAGGACAATCAGGCCTTGTGGCTGTAAATCAGAAAGTCAATTTGCCTCCTCAAAGGCATTACCGAGTTACACGTTCTCTACTCAGATGTGCTCACAAAAGCAGACTCAACGTGTTGAAGGATGACTGCCAGGATAAACATTGGTTCAACCTTTCCATTAATAGGATTTAACCTATTAAATGTGTATGCAATTCCAAAAAACAAAAGTGGGGAGTGGTTACATCTGTTATGGGAATCGTTATAAGAAAGGCATTCTTTTGTGAAGTACCCAGCGTGTGCACGAATGCACAAGGTTTCACAAAGCAATAGGTCGCTATCAACAACTCACTTTAACGTTTCTCCAGTTCCCCTTTCATTTCCTGAATAACACTCAGTGTGACCCATAAAGCTGATTTCATGATATCCTAATGGGTCAGCCCCCCACGCTGAAAGACTGGAGCAGAGTCTACCGAACCCCGTGCTGTCGCTGCCCTTATCTCTTTCCCACGGCAGACAGCATTAATGCAGCCAGACATTCTTTCTGAGTTCAGCCAAGCTAGCAGTCACCACAGCACAGATCACTTGGACAGAGCTGGTACAAAGACATCACATGACCACTAATTCTAAGGAGCCATGGGACAAGGACAGAATAGCTAACTTTTGTTTGTCCTCTTTCCATCTCCAGGGTTTGCAGTGTTCAGCACATAGCAGGCATTCAAATGTCTGCTCAAAGCAGAATCAGAGGGCGAGGTCTGGCTCCACCGACCCTCTGCGGCCCCTTTCTGTCCCTCCCTATGCCTCCCTACTAACTTTAAATACAAATCTTTCAAAGTTCAGTGACCTTGAGCCCTGTGTATCCCCCTGTTCCCCAGGCCACGCTTTCTAATAGCTATCTACACAACACTACTCGAGGGGCTCTGTCTCTCTCCAAAACAACTGGTTTAGACCTAATGATCACGAACATAAAGTCATCAGAAAAGCTGGTCCAGGAAGCAAAACAGGAAACTTACAGGCAGGGACCTGAGCTGGATGCTGATGCACATTCTCTCATGTCAACTCTTCAACTATGTGATCAGGTTCACATCATTACCTCATCTTGCTGGTGGGGAACCAAACCCTTAGGGGGGAAAAGGACACCAGTGATATGGTTAGCATGTTTGGAAAGACTAGGATTTAAATCAATCAAATCAACCCCTGTCCCCCCCCCCACCTTCTCTCTCGCCTACCCACCCCCTCGAGCTACTCCTGAAAAGAGAATATAAAATTACAAAGAAACAATGACCAAAAAGCCTCAAGCTCGTTTGACTTGTGTGAATTTAACAAGTTATCACACTGAATAAACAAAACTCAATATCTAAGTAATATACTTCATCATATAACTTTCCTTTCTCTTTACCAAATCTTTGCGAGTTATTCATTACCGAATTTGTTTTTCTTGGCAGCTGCAAGTCTTGGCTGAGACATAAATTCTTGCTGTGAAGCAATTCAGATATATTAAGTTCTCTATTACACAGAGAAAATGAAGATTGCCTGTGTGTTTGCGTGTGTGTGATGGGTCAAGTCCAAGGGAAAGTATGGAAGAGAAACAATATGTGAACTGGGGTTGTGTGCGTGGGGCAATTAAAAGAAGTTCAAAGCGGAATCAAGAACTGTAGCCTTTGGCTCTCATTAGGCGCAATGTGCGGAAACGCTGCAAGACAGAGGAGGATGGGTCAAGTTTAGCTCACATCCGCCCCACGCATGTGCCTTCTGCCTGGTGTGGACACAGGGTCTGCAGTGTGCAATTTGCCCAGTCATGACCATGAGTCATCGTAACCGTCACTAAGAAGGTCATTCAAGAAAGTGTATTTCTGGTACAAGTTTACAACAGCAATCCTCAACCAGGAGCAACTCAAGTCCTGTTGGTGGACACGAGCGAAGGAAGGGGACGGTGCTGAACACCGTGCAATGCACGGGAGACATCTCCTTAGAACAAGCTATGGCCCAAATGGGAGGAGTTCCGAGGCTGGGAGCCTAGGCTGCAGAGTTCTCCCATCTGAAAACAGAGCGGTAAGAGCGCCTCCAAAGATGGACGAGTTGTGAGCCCTGGTCTGCTGGATGGAAAGCATTTAGAGTACCCTTTGCTGTCGTAAATAAAGAACGAGAGCTGTTGTAGCACGTAAATGCAGGACGCAGCAGAGAGGTACTCTCTGGTATAACCCACTTATCAGGTAATCTCGTGGGGGGCAGAAAACTCTGTGGTCAAATGAATTTTGAAACTGGTGAGCAAAAAAAAAAAAAAAAAAAAAAAAACCCAGACAAATATAACATGGTAATTATCAAAATATTTATTTTGATTTTAGTTTATTAGTATTTATCTGGACATCACATGTGTACCCGGTGCCCACAATGGCCAGAAGACAGCACCAGATTGCTTTTTAAATGGAAGTTAAAAAAGATGGTTCTGAGCATCTTTGTGGGTTCTGGGAAATGAACTCAGGTCCCCTGCAAGGGCACCAAGTGCTTCTAAATGCTGACCTTTATTAAAATCTTTAATCAGTGAAATATATTACATCCTGCTTTTACAAGGGATGTGGCCAGTGAATCCTATGTAGAACTTTGTAGAATGGCAAGATTACAAAGTCATAAACTCTTGAGTTTACCATTTACCCTTTTTGAAAGTTTTTCTCTCTCTTTCCCTCCTTCCTTCCTCTCTCTCTCCACATGCATGTGTGTAGGGGTGATACACATGTGTGTACAGGTACATGTGTCTATGACCACATAAGCACAGAGCAAAGGAGTATGTTGGGTATTTTCCTCTGTTGCTCTATTATTATTATTATTATTATTATTATTATTGTTGTTGTTGTTGTTGTTATTGTTATATTCAAGACAGGGTTTCTCTGTAACTCTGATGCCTGTCCTGGAACAAGCTCTTGTAGACCAGGCTGACCTCAAACTCACAGAGATCCACCTGCCTCTGCCTCCCAAGGGCTGGGATTAAAGGTGTGTGCTGCACCACCACATGGCTCTAATGTTATTTTATAAGACAGGGTTTCCCACTGAACATGAACTGGCTTTTAGACTAGCCTGGTTGAACAGAATCCTATTCAAATCCTCCTGTCCCCAACACTGGGGTTACTGGCTGCACAGCCAGGCCAGGCTTTTTATGTAGATGCTGGGGATTTGAACCCATGCCCTCCTGCTTTCATAAAAAGTGTACTTACCGACTGAGCTATGTCCCTAGTCGTACAAAAAGTCTTTGGTGCACGAGGTTGTTGCATGTTACTAAAACCTTAAACATGTGTTTTCTCCATGGTAAGGCCACCATGATCAGATAAGATGAAGAACAATGTCAATTCCCAGGAAGATCATTCCTCTAAATGTCTGTGATTGAGGAAGCTCAAATAACCAACACTGGAAATGGAGATGAATGTAATGTTGAAATTAAATACTACTTTCTTTGCTGTGCTTTTGTAAGTAAATCCCAATTCTTTAGGCACAAGGTCAAACTAGGAGAGAAGACTCAAAAGATACCCCGGTATAAACTTCTCAGTTTTATCTTGTTAGGTGCCAAGTAAAGTCAGCAGAAAGTATGGCACCAGAGTGAGAAGCGAAGGAACCAAGACAGTTATGGGCAGATGCACACGTATTAGGCTTCCAGTGTGTGTTCCGAGGAGGGCTGAGCAAAGGTCCCAGGGGGTAGGGCAGTCTCAGTCACTGCCATTTTCAAGGTTAAAATGTACGATGGGAAATACAAGAAATTTAAAAGTGAAATACAACATCTGCCTTTTGTGCATGTTTCCAGATGGTCTCCCTGACGGCCTAGCATTGTCTGGGTGTCCAGAAGGTATTAACACAAGGCTGTTGCATCGCCTGGCATTCACTATGCTCCTCCCCCTGAGTGGGCTGGTGCAGTTGGACCTGCACCTTCCAGGATGACAGCAGCGGTGCTTTCCCGGACTACAGAATGAGATGCTACGCCTTGCATCACACAACACACTGTTCTCGTTACATTACGACACCAAGAGATTTTATTTATTTTTTAAATTTTATTTTGGGACAAGGTCTTACTACGCAGCCCACATGATCATCTTGCCTCTACAGCTCGTACGACCATGGCTGGCTTTTTTTTATAATGTAGGTCCTCGGGTTTGAACTCGGGTATTCATGCTTAAAAAGCAAGCACTCTCTACCTACGGAGACATCTCCCAAGTCTTTCTATGGGATTCTTAATTAATAGATTAAAAACAGGTCTAACAACAATTCTCGTAATTACCATAAAGTCAAAGATATGCCATGCACAAATCATTTCAAATATCAGGAACAACTATAATGTGATATCAAAGTATCCTATTCTGCTCATGATACAGTCACAGTTATGGTAAATCTGACTGAGTACCGAAAAAATGCTAAATTTCAAATTAGAGACTAGCAAAAATCAATACAAATTTTATAGCTTTACCAACCTCACAACACCTTGAATTCTGTCCACACAATCCCCCATAGTCTACGGACCACAGGTAGGAAACTTTGAATTCAGATGATTTCATGAAGGCTCAAGAACTCTGAATAACGAAAAGAGCAAAATCACAGATCCATTGCCCTGTCTAATTTCTTTTCATTGGGATAAAAACTGTGCAAGTATATAGTTTTGCATATCTTTTCTCTGATTATATTCTCTGCGAGGAGAACATTAGTTTAGCTTAATCTCATTTCACACATGACGAAGACAAGACAGGCAGTTTTGAGTCTTACCCAAGTTAACACACTTGGAAGTTAACTGCTGAGCTGGGACTGGAATCCAACGGTCAGAGTCTCATGTCTGTGATTAGTCCCTAACTTCTACTTGAAATCTCTGAGGGACGGTGGGAGCAACTTTAGGTACATGTCAAGGCTGCTCCATCCCCAGCGACCTTTTTAAGTGAACTGCTGCTCAGACTGAGCGACCCTGGTAGCTAATGACTTCCTTGTTCATTCTCATAAATGACTGGGTATAACCTAGTGTCACTTTCTAGAATGCCATGTGCTCTGGGAACTCCATTTCTGATAATAATATTGGCTATTTCAGTGTTTTCTCTCATTTCCAAGGATAAACACAAAAAGAAATAATGCTTCTCATTGCAAACCACTTTAGAATCGTCTTTGTGCTTGGTTTGGGGGTCCTTGGGATGTGTTTCTCTAAAACCCCGCTCTCAAGCTCTTATAGAGGCATGGCTCTCCTGGGAAAGAGCCATTATGATCCAGAGTATCAACAAGGTGCTCAAATAAAAAACACGCTAAAGCTCTCAGTATTTTTGCTGTCTAAATATCATCTTACATTATGAGACTTATAGTCTATATTTTTTTATTTTTTAAATTTAAATTCTCTAATCTTTTCTCTAACTTTTCTGTTTTGACTTCAAATTTAGTTTGATCTCTCCCTCCATGCAAATATTATTAATATTCATACGTATTAAAGTTCTCCCCTGCACTGTAATCATTGTTTTATGTAGCCTGCAAGTTCTGCGCACTCTTTAGTCAGATGTTTTGCCATGCTGTTTTGCCATGTCCCCCACAGTGAGTTTCAGACACAACAAAATGTTAGCCTTGACTGCAGGCTCTGCACTTGGACAAGATCTTTAAAATATGAACTAACTTGTACAACTGCCACTCTGTCTCAGATCGATACCAGTGGGAAGCTAAAGATAAGAAATTTAAATCCATAATGACGGCAGGACCTGAAAGTCAGATGTGTGTCGGTGTGTGTATTTGCACACATATGTCATGATTCGGTCCGTTCCTTCCCCCATGTGGGTTCCAGACTTGGTACCAGCAGGCACCTTTATATACTGAGCCATCTCACCAGCTGGGCTACTACACTATAACCCACATAAACATTAGGACTTTCAAAATAAAAAAGTTATTCTTTTATTCATTTATCAAGGTTCAGGGGGAATCTTTTTTCCACGTGTTTTCATGGAGTAATCTCCTGAGAAAATTTATTTGGCTCCCTAACATACTGGTTCAACTTTATTTGGTCATAAAAGCAATTACCTATGTCTATCTCCTGCATCTTGATAGATATGAGCATGATCTTGAACCAATTTTTATAGGGAAAAAAAAGAACATGATATAATGATTCTCAAACCATTTTTTTTTTTAAAAATTAAGCTTCACAAAAAATCTGCTTAAGTATCATGATATGCAGCAAATCAAAAGCAGGGATGGGAAGGAAACACACAGGTTCAAAAGATGAGACTGCACCATTTAGATTTCTGGTGCCTTTAATCTTGTCAGGCCAGTTTTCTGGTCCATAAAAAAATCAGTCACTGCAGCTAACGCATGGGAGCTATGGACCGGTCTCCCACAGTGCAGAAAAGCACTGGTACAGGAAAGGATTGACAGATCGGACAACCGCTGCAGTCGGGACGGCTCTGAGCACAAGAAAAGGTAGGCATACATTGTATTTGATGTTAATAAAACGTTCTGGAAGAAGTTGATTTTGAGGCCAGTCAAGGAGGCAATTAATATATAGAGATAGGTTCTAGATTACAAGTGAATAATAATGACTTAGACTATTTATATTTTAAATTTTTCAGCATTTTTTTAGCTTAGCTAATTAGTGCCAAAGCCTGTCATTTTAATAGTTCTTTATAAATACACAAGTTTTATTTTCCATTTCTAATTTAGAAAATTTTGCAGAAAAAAAAGAAATACCAACACTTATGTTTGGTAAAATGAATCCTTTGTTTTGACTAGTTTTTAAATTTGTTTCTTCACTGAGACTTGCTTTTCCATTTTTATTTATTGTTTTGATCATGTGTTAATTGAAAAAGGAAATTCTGGACACCTGCTTTGAGCAATTACCAAATCCATTTATTTTTAAAGGGAAGTGGGCCTCTTGAACTCATCCTCAGTCAATACTCCAGAGGTATGGCTATCTCTCCAGAACATGAAAACACACAAACAGCAAAAATCATATGAAAGATTCAGTGCTTTAAAAATTAGTCCATTTGGTCTTTATTTTACATTTTTCTCATTTTATTTTTGTGTAGTTCTCTATTTTTATCAAAATATTTTCAGTTATTGCCAGTTGGAAATGATAAATCACTGGAAGAAAACATCTTTGGGATAATTTGACTTAATATTTAATAAGATCAAGAGGATGTAAGTGAAATTTTCCTTTTATATAAAACTAGAAATTTGTCTCCAGAAGTTAAAATGTTATAAAATTTTAACTACTTAATTATTAGAAGCAATTAGAAACTGCCATCATACACCGATCTGGGGATAATTTTACTTTGGAATATATTTTTCTTTGCATACACATGTTGCCCCTAAAGCATCACCCTAATCCCAACTTCAAAGACAGAAAACTAACAGCAGTGCTAGTGGCTTTGACGTGTCACTGGGGGCTAAGTACAGGGCGTTGTTTTTGAATTATTTGTCAGGCTGAGAATTAGGCTTGACTTCTTTTTCTTTTTTAAGTTTAGTTGAGTTCCACAGTCTACACATAAAGAAAGGAAAACCATTTTGAGTTACAGCACAGAACGGTCCCGGAAACACCAGGCTACAGAATGACCAGCAGGAATGTGAAAGCTCTGGTCTAAAGCGACAGGAATCCTGGTTTAAAAGGCTCCACTCACCGTACAGGGCAGAAGAGCTCAGACTTCCATCCACCCACTGCTACTGGGTCTTATTTTTAATCTCGTTTTGTTTTATTTCATTGCTGGGGATTGGACCCAGCGTTTTGTGGAGCAAAGCAAGTTTACTGCATTTATTTAAGACTCACAATAAATGAAGATAATGGAGTTGAGATAATCACTAAATGGCCGGGCTTAAGCCAAGAAAAAGTTACAAAATCCACAGGTGAGTCAATAGTGAATTTCTGAGAGGAAGTGTGCACTATAATTTAACAATCTCGGGCTTTGTTAGGGAGTGGATCTCATTAGCTTGATTTCTGGGCTATCAGTCCCGCGCCTGTACTAAAACCCTAGTTTCTAAATAGTTTTCAACTTAGATGCATAGCAATATTGGTCTTTATATTCCATGTCACATTTAAATCTAAAACACAAACATGCACACACACACACACAGACACACACACACACACACTAGCCCATGAGTTCTGGAGTATGGTTTTCAGGGCTGAACTCTCTAAGTTATTCAACATACATTCAACTTATTGACACGGACCATGTCTATCTGAAATTGACCGAGAAGACTAAAGATATCAACTCTCAGGCTAGATTAGGGTTTCCCCCCTTTGCTGCCATCCTGGTTCATAAGCAGAATTACTTCCAAAGATCATCAGCTTAACACAACATAATGGAGACAATTCATCATAGCATCACCTTCCAGAAGAAAATTTATGCCCATTTGAAAACTATAATGTATTACTTTATTACAGTTTTTCCATTTTCCAAATTGTATAATATGAAGCAAAATCACACACACACACACACACACACACACACACACACACGAACTATAATGCAAACTAAAAACAATTCAAAATAAGTGAAAAAATGAAATGTATTCTTGAGCCACAGATTCCTACACACTACTCATCCTGGAGGACTTTTAATTAAATCATACTATGTCTTGATGTTTTTCCCAGTTAGTTTGAAGGCATGCATACACAATGGCACCCATTTTCCAGTTGGGTCTAAGTCTTTAAACTCCAGTTGTTATGCCCAGGGCAAGGAAGGGAAGCTGAGTAGGACAGGGCTAGGGAGTCTATGGACTTGATTTGCTATAGAACATGAAGCCCATTTGCAAATGGCAGAGCTGACTTCTGTCGCTACTGTCTGCTCCCATGGGTTAAATTCTAAGACTTCTTGTGGTCCTGACTGCATGTAGACGCAGGTTAGGGAAGAAAGAGGATCAACACGCATTGCTTGTCTTAGTAATTTTCCCTGTACTCTCTAGCACTGAACTGATCTGTCAGAGACGGCACAAATACATTAAAATGTAGAGTGGGCCAAAAACACTCAAAGAGCGCCAAGAGGCAACATAAATTGTATTTTCCCTGCTCAAAGTGTATTTTTAAATTACTAGAGCTATTGTTTTGCTTAAAAGAGCGGTGCTATGTGTGATATTGAAATAATAGTGTCTCAGAGGAGTTTTTCTTTAAAATGGAAGTCACTTGGTTAATTCTGTGTAATGTGTAACTTGCCTTCAAGTGCTCAGTAGCTAGGAACAGAGCTTATCTGTTAAAGCCATCATCAACATTTCAAGGATTTTGGATGAGGTCCCCCCACCAGATCTGATGTCATACATTTAATAACTATATATTAGCTAAAATGTTGATTATCCAATAAAGTAGAAAATACTACTGACCAAAAAAAAAAAGAAGAAAATACTACTGACTCTACAAGTAAATCTTGACTTTAAACTCCACTTTTAGCCTCCTTGCTACTGAAGCCAACACACAATTTCCCCATAGCCATGCTTAGATTTTTCCCCCTCATCTCAAACCTCCTCCCGATTTTTTTTTGTTAACTTCCTAGGGTCTCCCTCATAGCAAAAACATGGAACGAAAAACAACCAGAGAATCTGCAAACGAAGCAAGCATGTTAGGGCGCTTACAGGTAAAAATTAAATAGCTGATCTTTCTACATATCTGCTGTCATTGTTTAAAAGCCCCCAGTGAAAAGGTAGCTCACAATTCAAAGATCAAATCTCACCATTTCTTACTTACGCTGGATCTAATCTCATTCAACAAAAGGATTTTTTGTTGTTGTTGTTTTTCTACGATATAGAACTATGTTGTAACAAAATTTCTCTCTCATTAAAACCTTTTAAATCTTCAGGGGTGACTTTCAGGCAGCACTTGCAGTCATTAAATACATCAAGAGGATGTTAAAGATTTACTATGAGTCCTTTCTTATCTATGATTAGAGAATTATAGGTCCTAAAATGTCTTCAAATTCTATATTGTCTTTTAATACTATACTTTATCCTAAAATATGAATAGCCAGTGACTACACTGTATTTTACAGTTTAAATGTAAGAGACACCGCAATGTCCAGATGCTAAAACTACTTAGACACAAGCAATGAAGAGGAACTGTGGTAACTGTGGGAAGTGTAATGGGATCTAACCTTAGGATGTCAATATCCCCAGCAAATACATCCTACAAAAACCTAGCACTGATGAAAAGAATCACTAAAGCAAAGCAACTGTGTTCTGAAATTACCCTAAATAGTTAACAACTGTCTTTAACTACAGCTTCACTTCTGGGCTGAATTAAATCTGATTTCAAAGTGAGAGAAAAATGATTCTGGCTTTCCACTTTTTTTCCACTTCCATTTTTATAAAGATGTTCAAATATTAAACACCGCATAGCTTTCTTCTTATAACAACGTATATAAAATCTGAAAACACGCCGACTCTGTGCTGTTGGTCAAGTATCTCGTCACTACTACATACGCGTCAGAACTTTGAACACGTCACCAGAGGATAACTAGATACTTTACAACTTTCTTGCTTTCTCTCACATCTACCATGAAGCCAATAGCTACATATAAAATAAAGACCTAATACGATGTAAAGAAAAGAAAAACTTCCATAAGGCCCATCCCCGCAAAATATCTATTAGACAGACACCAAAAATGCTTGTTTGGGGCCCAACCTAGGTTTCAAGAGGCTTTGTACAAATTACAAAGGAAAAAGGGGCGCAACTATATTACTTCCTTGGTGGGGGACGACTAAACATTATTATTTTGACCCTTTTTGATGATAAAAAAAAATCGAGATAAAGGCCTTGTCTAAGGAATTGCCTCTGGAGACACTGAAAAATAACGAGAATAAGAGCGGGAAACAACTTAGAAAGTTAGTGCCCACTCCAGCCGAACACAAACTCTCTAAACCTAAAGTTGCGTGTCACTTTTAAGTCACTTAACACAAAAATCAAGTCAACCAAACCTCCCTCCAAACAAATAAAATTGAGCCGTGTCGAAACTTTTGTCTTCTAAGCATTTTAATCCACAGGTAATAAACTCCGTACAAAAATCTTGCAATTTTTTTTTCTCCCTAATTCCACTTCAAAGGTGCCAAGATTTCAGTGAGGAAGCTGAAAGGCCAGATTCGGATTCCAAAAGACGTCCCCGGGCAGGAGGATGTCTGGCTTGAGCTACAGACACTTGCTCCAACACTAGGTGTAGGTTCTGAGCCCTGTTCCTAGCCCTATTGGCTTCAGGACAGGGACAAAGCTGTCCCCTGAGAAGCTTCTTAGGAGGCCACTTGTGCCTTTTCGCTGCCTTCTGCGCCGTCACTGCCTGCCTAAGGGACCCCTGCGGCAGCTGTCTCCCTAGAGAAGCGGGGTCTTTGCAGGTGGGGTCACCGAGAGCAGGGTGGGGGCTTAGGAAGGTCCTTTCCCTACTGTAGGCACCGAAAGCAAACGACTCGTCCTGGTGTGGGTTTTCCTCGCGCGCCTGGTTTTTGCTCATTCTCCCGGAGGAGCCCGGGAAGTTTCCGAGCACCCGGAATTGGAAGTGGCGCGTGGGCCGCGCGGGGAACTCCCCAGCGGAGAGCGCTAGTGGCCACAGCGCTCCGGTTCCCTGCGCGCTCGAGGATCGCGCGCGGCCCGGGCGTGTGGCCGAGAGCGGGCGGCTGTGCGGGACCGCGCTCCGCTCCCCACGCGCCCTGCGGGGTCGCCTCGTGGCCCGGGTGCCCGCCGCGCGCCCATGCCCAGGCCCGCTTACCTGCGGCCTCCCCGGGCCCCCGCGCGCGCGTCTTCGTCCCGCGTTGTGCGCAGATCGAAGACGCAGCGGGCTGTGCCACCTCCGCGCGCCCACACCTGCCGCGCAGCCCGACGCCCCGCCTCGGCCCCGCCCCGAGAGGGACCCGGCCGCGCCTCCGCCGGGCCAGCAGGAGCTGCACACCGAGCAGCTCCCGAGCGCCGCAGCACGGAGAGGGACGTGATGGCCACCGCCCTTGTTCAGCCACTGCGCGGTCACCTGCGTGAGCCAGAGCGCCCAGGACCCGGACGGCTATGCTGGCAGGGGTCCTCCGAAACCCTGTCGGGTGGCGCCCTCCGCCCCGCACCCTGCGGTGGGGGATCTAAATGGCCTTCTGGCCAGAGGGGAGTTCTCCCATCCCTAATATTCGGAGCCTGGCAGCCTGGAGGCCTTCCGGGATGGTTTTTTTCCAGGTACCCACCCACGCTCGCTCTAAATCTCTCTACTGGCCTTCTCTTTGGATGAACGTTCCCTTTGCACTGCCAATGCCTCCAAGAACGTCATTTTTAGTTCTATAGCATATAAGCAGAGATGTATGCTTCCCTAATCCTTTACAACTAAATTTCAGTTACCTGAAGGTAGAGGCTAAGTTGCCCATCTTGGAAATTTTCAAATAAATACAGAATTATATACACAGTAACAAGTTTTTGTCTCTGGTCTCTGAAAGCAGAGCATGAGGTCTTCTACCCTGATGTAAGAGGGTAGAATTGTGTTTGTTCAAATAAATGCAATTTACATTTTAGCGAAGGCTCCATTACCCCCACGCCCCAAAAATTATACAAGTGGATTGCAGAAAGGAGACGAGCAAGATTCATGGTGATATTTTATTAATTATGTGATAACATCTCAGTGTAAAAAGTATTTATTCAACCCAGGTGAAAATTATTCACCAGATGTTCGCTAAGGAAATGGTACTCATTACTTAGCCAGCTAGAAAAGGCAAGTCAAGTAAGGATGGCTTATTACACAAATTTCACTAACCTGGGCTTATATATGAGCCCAAGCTTATGTGTGAGAGTGAAGTTTAATTATTCCTTATAAATCAGGTGCATAAAGTGTTTCTTGCTCTCTCCTACACTGAAGTTCTGTGCCAGGAGGTCAGCTTAAAGGTTAATAGTGCTCAGTACACAATAGTAGGAACCATTACATTCAAGATGGCTCTGAATCATGACCTTATTTTGAAGATCTGAAAACCTTTAAGCTGTGTCAACTACCTTGATCAAGACAAAAGAATCAACAACTAAACACATTGTCACTGTTAAAATCCTCCTGAAATGTTTTGAAAGAAAATAAGCTTTCAAGTTTATAGTCACTGTGCAGAGGAAAATCAAATACTTTCAAACTGTGAAGAGCATGCCATAAAATGTGAGCCCCCAAAAGAGCTAGCGTTTGGGGGGTGGGCATGTAGGTAAATCTATTTCTAGAAAACCCAAAAATGTCCTTTGAAGTGCAAAAGTATTCTAAATTTATTTATTGAATCATGATATCATCAAATGTAGGTGGCCATTTAACACAGTTCTTTTGGTGAATTTGGGGGAAAATCCTTTTATATGAATCCCACCAGGAAAAACTGTCAAAATCCAACAGAATACCCTGTAGGTGAGTATATACAAACACTTCATTTGTGGGACTTTTTAAAAAAAGGTTTTAGACAGACGTCTAAAATAATATTACAGATAAGATTAACTAATTGCTTATTCAAAATTATATATCATGATACTTTAATTAGAAAGTAGCCAAAGAAGAGATAATATATCTCAAATAATAAATATCAACATAAAGAAACACAAAATTTGTCTTTCGGATTCTGATCCAGGCAAACAAGTTGTTTGTCCCCAAACAGATAGAAATGATGGCATCATAATTTTGAACAGCAAAGTGCTGAACAAAGCATAGGAAAGAGAACCCTGCCTCCTCTATCGAAGTTCTGATGGGCTGAAAGGAGCATGCCCAACGATTTCAGTGTTGGTCTTTCACCCAACAGACTGGCAATGTTGCCAGTTTCTTAGACTTTAGATGTGAATTTTTTTCTTTTTTTTTTTCTTTCTTTCTTTCTTTTTTTTTTCTTTCTTTTTTTTTTTTTTTTTTTTTTGGTTTTTTGAGACAGGGTTTCTCTGTAGCTTTTTTAAAGCCTGTCCTGGAACTAGCTCTAATATTTCTCTTTAGTGGAAAAACCTAAGAGCAACACAATTGATATCTGTGCATAGAGTTAGCACCTATTTACGCCTATTTACACCTATTTACGCCTGGGTGGCGTGTAAATATCTGAGAGTATTTTCAAAATGTCTCAATTAAGGTTAAGATTGAAGAAAATTAAAAAAAGTAACAGTGACGAATAAAACATGGAAATCTTTCAAAAAAACAACCGTGGTTGCTTGTTTGTCTTTATAAAATCTATGATTTGCCAGATACTGGAAAGAATTACCTTCCGGTTTTAATTTTTTGATAGCTCCAATCCCATGACTTCTACTTTTGAATAGTATTAGATGTAAAAAGGGACAGAAGGAGTATGTTTTGGGTTATATGTGCACTGAGAAATGAAAAACCCTAGTGGAGACAATGTCCTGCTCTTCACATTAAATCTCATAGGTAAACCGAAACAAGCCGAGGGTGTTACCTGACACTCTGTCTTTTATTCCATGCTGAGTTTTAGAGTGTTACTCTACACAATTTGTGTCCTGTTCTCTAAACAGTAACTCAAAAACACAGTTTGTTTCATCTAGTTTTCATACAGAAGAAGAGTAAATAAATAAATAAATCATTGAAATAAACTGAGTGAAGAAGAAAAAGAACCATATTCAATTTTGTTCCTTGTATGAACTTTTTTATAGAAACATGTTCAACAAGTGTTTGTTTCATCTCATTACAGATGAACCGGGCCGTCCGGATGGTTCCATGGATAAGGCTACTTGCCTCATGACCTGAGCTTGATTCCTTTAGACCTACATGGTGGAAGGAGGGTCCGAATTCTGTACATTGTCCTTTGACCTTCACATGTGTGCTGTGGCTCTCTCACACAATACAGACAGGAAGACAGACAGACAGACACCACACACACACACACACACACACACATACCTCACACGCTAAGTAAATAAATAGATGTAGCAACAATTTTACAAACTAAAATGACATCTTTGGATTACCTTTGGATAGGCAAAATGTATTAAATGCTCAGTCAGCTTCCAGACTTTCTCAGCGTTGCTCATTCAGCTCCTCCTTTAGAAAGTGCCATGAGACTTCTCTTTACTGAAAATGTAATGAATAGCACCAGCTGCTAACACACAGTAGCTAACATGTAGAAACCTCTGAATCCTTCTCACAAACAAATTCATGGTGTTGCTCATCTTTGAATCATCTACATGTTGAATTCACAAAGAATAACAGAGAGAAGGGGGTAGTTAGTTCTCAGCTCCAAACAACTAAGAGTATATCTACAGAGGCTTAAGCTCAATTATTAACTGGGCTGTGACAGTATAATTTTCAGAACTATCTAACTCTGATTTCATCTGTTGAAAGCAATATTGTAATAGCTTTAGCCTGACTCTTGGCTACAGATGCAAACCATCCATATTCACTACTTGTAATTTGCTTCACAACTTACAAAGACATCAAATGTTGAATCACAAAAGCAGAGAAACAATGAAACCCAACTGTAATAAACTTAAGATCATTTCAAAGAAAAGAAATTATTCTTCTCATTCCAAAACCTAATGATGGCTTCCAGTCTGTTAGATTTAGGTTTAAGTGAGTCGTGACACAGAGTGGCCTATGGATATATATGAGAGAAAATGGGAAGGGCTGCCAGCAAATGCTTTGTGCAACAGACATACAGAATTGGATTCACAGCTAGAGACTTCCTGCTCACTAAGAGTGTACCAAGGACAAGCAGCATTGCCATCACCCAGAAACCTGTTTGAAATGCCTGCTGAGCCAGAATTGGTCTTTCTAGAAGATGCTCCATCTGACGGCACATTAACGTTTGGGAAATGCTGACTGCCAAGATCACAGAACTGAGATAAATGTTGTCCGTCTGATGTTTTGGCTGCTGGTATTTCTAACTGGAAAAACAGAGAAATACTCATACCATTAAAAAAAACTAGGATTTTTTTTTAAATGAGACCTCAGATATAATAAAAGATTTCTCAAGATAAGGGTTTTAGAAGAGTCTTCTGAAATCGTATCGTTAGGATTGCATGCTAGTTAGACAGATGCATGTGATCTTTGCTATGTGTTCTAGATGACTTTCTATTTTGCTTCAAGTCCTTCAGAATTCTATGAAAAATCCTGGGTTGAGTTTATTTCAGGTTTGAGAGACTGAGAAAACCAGTATAGCGTGACTCTGAATGCTTTCTTTCCTAAAAAGGTATAAAGTATCAGCGTTCGAAAGGGTCTGTTGCTAGCCGTTTAGGAGCTATGCATCTCCTCCCTTTAACTCCACCATCAACACAATCCTCAGACCACCACTTGCTTTTATTTACTCCCAATCAAAACCCTGCTGTTTAATTGATCTTTTGCTCAGGTTATTGGCAACTTGATATTTAGGACGCTTAAAAACCCTCCTCAAACTCAACTGAACAAAATATTTTCTGTCAAGAAATCTTTTCTCAAGAACCAGAGAATGGTCAAGCTAAACTCACAAAAATGTTGGATTGCCCATGTCTTAATGTATGCATGAGAACATATAAGCCAAGACAGAAACAAGGGACATGTGGGCTTCTTCCAGTACTGTCAGGACAGCCACTGAAGGTTTCTAAATATCACCCTAAATTCAACTAACTATTTTTTTTTTGCAAAAAGGATGGTCAGTGGCTTAAATAATGCAGTTATTTGCAAAATAAAAAATACAGAAGCAATGCACTGTACTTTGAACCATTCTAAACAGGAGAAATGATGGTTGGCTGCTTCCATCGTGAAAAAGAAATCCTAGAAATCGTGGTGGAAGGAATTAATGTTTTCGTGTTTGTAAACTAAACCAGGAATACACCAATGAGTCTTAGGAACCTTCTTATGCTGGCATTACAGGGTACAATGGAAAATACTGTCAGGCCTCATACTAAACAGATGTCATTTTTCATAGCCACTACGTCACTAATCTTGGACAAATCCCCAAGATCCTTGTCCCTTGGTTTGTCAAGCAGGAAAAGAATGGTGAAAATACCGAAAGGCTGACATTCTGCAGTCACTGCGAAAATCCAACAAAATACCGCGTGTAAATTGTTTAGCGGCGTTTAAATCATATTGCTGAAGGAGAGAGGGAGGGAGGGAGGGAGAGAGGGAGGGAGAGAGGGAGGGAGGGAGGGAGAGAGGAAGGGAGGGTGGGAGGGAGAGAGGAAGGGAGAGAGAGAGAGAGAGAGAGAGAGAGAGAGAGGAGACTCTAAAGCGGTTTTGCTGTGCAACCCAAGTGTGCTGTACTGTATGCAGCACATCAAAGCTTTCAGATGTCTTTGGGCTGTTTGGTTTTAAGGCTAAAAAGCCAGCAACATTTGGAACCACATCAAGGATTCCATTCTATTCCCACTCCCCATCCAGTGAATGACTAGTTAAAAGGCCACGCCAATATGCATGTTGAATACAAGAAAAAACAAGTTCCTAGCCAAGGAAACCTGGCACATCCCTTAAATCCTTGTCCAGCCATGGGAAGAGAGCAAGAATCTAAGTAGATGTCCAACTAAGACACAAATTTGTGTGTGTGCCTCTTTCTTTCTCTCCCCTCCAGAGTTTGTGTGTGTGTGTGTGTGCATGTGCACACATGCGTTGTGTATATGTGTGTTAGAGAAATGTGCAGACTATATTTCTTTATGGCCACTATCCATACACACTCAAGGAATTACCTAAAGATAGCTTGCTATCTTTAGGGATGATATCCAGAGGCAGAAGCCATTCTTATTGTTTGGATGTGTAGTTCCAGCACTCAGGAGGCAGAGGCAGGTGAATTTCTGTGCATTAAAGGCCAACCTTGTGTACATAGAGTTTCAAGTCAGCCAGGGCTACATAGTCAGACCCTGCCTCAAACAAAGAAAGGAAAGAAAGAAAGAAAGAAAGAAAGAAAGAAAGAAAGAAAGAAAGAAAGAAAGAAAGAAAGAAAGAGGGAGGGAGAGAGAAAGGGAGGGAGGGAGGGAGGGAGGGAGGGAGGGAGGGAGGGAGGGAGGGAGGGAGGGAGGGAGGGAGGGAGGAAAGAAAGAAGAAAACGAACAATACCTAACAGGAGTCTTTTCCCCAATGCCACCTGTTTAATCAGTCTCTCTTACCTGACACACACCTTGATGCATTCTCGAAGCTCCACAAGTGGTCCTCACCCCCTTCTGAATTCCTGCTCAGTATTTCTGTCTCTTGTTACCTCATATTTGGAAAACAAACTAAAACAACTCTTCCAGCTGCTTTGCTTGTCCCCTGCTCGCCGTTCACCGAAAAGCACTTTTCCTTACTTTGCTTTGCCTGATTAGTTTGTCCCATTTTCAAACAGCCCTTCAATAAGTTCAGAAGCAAATATCCAGTCCAGAACTTTAGTTTCCACATCCAGTGTTCTATTTTCAGTGAAAATTAAGAGAACTAAACAGAGGTTCGAAATACCTTGTGCATTTCTAAGGTATTTAATACTATATGAGACCCAGATTTTTATTCATATCCTAACAAGCATTGTAGTCCATGCCTTTCCCTATTGGATGCTCTCCCACATTTTCTGCTCTTGAGTAATGGAGAGTTTGCAAACTCAGCCATAAACAAAACAAAAGGAATTCACACACTCGGTAGGGTTGTTTTGTAATGAAAGTAATTTCTAAATTAGAATGAGTAACTGTGAAATATGCAGCTCTAATGGATGATTTATATCACGCCTCCTGCATGCATGGTCCAGGAAACATTGTGGAGGAAGGATCTCAAAGATTATAAGAGTCAAAGGTTGGGGAGAACTGTTAAAAGACAGCGTTAGCTGGGCAGACGCCTTTCATCCCAGTACTCGGGACACAAAGGCAGGGGGATCTCTGTGAGTTTCAGGTCAGCCTGGTCTATAAGAACTAGTTCCAGGACAGGCTCCAAAACTACAGAGAAACCCTGTCTTGAAAAAAGAAAAAAAAAAAAGAAAATCAAAACCAAAAATTAATCAAACAAACAAAAAACAAGACAGTATCTCCTGGAGATGATGTTACTATCACACTCGTGAACTCCCAGTAGCTGTGGGTACCTGCACAAGGTCAAGCCTGCCTAAAATCAAATCAGTTCAAATTCCTGCATGGATTGGGCAAAGGCCCGTAAAGCCCCATCACTAGCTAAGGGCTTTTGGCAGTAAGGATACTGGGAGAGGGAGAGTGAGCTTTCTTCAGGAAGTGTCCCCTAGCAGGTTGTTCATGCTGCAGTAGATGGCCTGAGCCCATGCTCATGTGGACAGCACTGGTGGGATTCATAGAGCTGTGTGTGACAAGAGGACATGGCATTGTGAGGGGGACATGGCAGGGGGTGTCTGGAAGGAGTGTGATAGGGTTGATATGACCAAACTACATCATATACATGTGCAACATTATCAAAAAAATGAATAAAATTTTTTTAAAAATCTATCTAAAACACACTTTGAAACCTCAACCTACTATGTTCATGTCAGCTTTGAAGAGAAAAACCCAAGCACTTCCAGGTGGAATTCAAGATCTGCTTACATACAACCTCAGGAAATATCAAAAGCCCATTGTGGAGAAGAATCCAAAGCTAAAGTATCCTGGGCAGCTATTAAGGACGACAGCCAGTGGCAAAATGGAGATTGGAATCCTGGTCAGATGGTCAGAGGACACCAAGCAAAGGAATTACTGATAAGTGAATTTTTGCTAACAAATCCACATTTCCCTAAAAATGTTTGAAATAAATACTCAGTTCTATCTTATGTCACTGTTATTGGAATAAATCACCCTGACACAATATAATGCTAACAATTTACTACGCAACTATTACAAGTTACCACATACCTGAGGCAAGTTTTGGAGTTGAAATGGGCCATGATACATATGAGAGTCGGTGCTTTTTTAAAAGGTTAATTCACTGTATGTTGCATATGTAATAAAAGAGTGAAGTTCATGTCATGAGAGTTAGAAACAACTTAAGGCTTTTCAACACAAACAATACAATACACAAATTCTTTCTCCCCCCCTCTCTCTGTCCCTCCCCCCTCTGTGTGTGTGTATGTGTGTGTGTGTGAGTATGTGTGTGTGTGTGTGTGTGTGTGTGTGTGAGAGAGAGAGAGAGAGAGAGAGAGAGAGAGAGAGAGAGAGAGATCAGGAGAGCCTCCCTTGTTTGCCTGCTCTACCTTCCCCTTTGACAGGCAGTGCTAAGTCTACAGAGATGTCCAAGTGGATATCGTTCGCTCTGGGTGGGTTATCTTAGAGCAGGCATAGACTCATGTCACAGATACGGTGTTTTTACAACATTCCTGCAATAGATCACATGCGATTATTTTCTTAGATGTGGGCTACAAAAAATAATAGAAGTCATATACTCTTTTGAGGGGTAAAAAAAGATCAAACTGTTTGCAGGCTGAGCGAGCATAGAGTTGGTGCTTAGTATAAAAAGATAGATCTAAGACGATAATTGATGACCTTGTTAGTGAATGGTTGCTGTTATTAAAGTAATAAAGAGCTTAGACATACTCTATGGTTTTCAGAATCCATGAAATTCAAGAAAAAATTACCACAAACAAGCTATTTGTAAATAAAAATCAGGAATGATGGACAAACAAGATGATAGCTGTAAAACCCTTCAGTTTTCAGAGAGTTATTCATTTATATTAATCATCAGTCTGGGCCCTTGAAATGCTAACGTGCCATAAACATATCGCTCTAATAATGGAATATTTTGGTATCCCAAGAGTGCATAAGAATATATTAGTAAGCTCTAGCTAACAGAACGCTACGGTATGGGTAAACGTTTACAAAAAGGACAAGTAAAACAGATTTTTTTCTAGATATTTTTAACAGAGATGGAGAATATTTTTCTTCACACATTTGTGAACTTCTGTATAAAAGAGAGAAACGTCAGTAGGTGCAGCCCGAAAACTGATAGACAGGTTGGATTTATTTGGATTCACATATTTAGTGAGCTATAATGGAACCTAGAAGTTTAGGAAAAGGATATTTCTAGCTTTTTGAACAACAGAGACTAAGACTATTTGCTCATCACATTTCATTTCTCTTGTAAGCTCCCAAATTTGCTATACGCAAATACTGCTTTGTATAAACACTCATCATGTTTTTAAAGTAGTTAGAAAATAAAACTGGATATAAGTTGGTAAAGTGTATATATTTCCTTAAGGAATGATTTTTTCTGCCTTGATCAATGCTCTAAAATTTGAGGAGAGAAAGAACTACAGGTCCTGAAATGAAAATAGCTCTAATTTTTCACCATTTTATTTTAGTGCATCTGAGCAACCAAACTGTAATTGTTGGAACATTAATATTAGTGATTTTTTGGCCTTTAGCAATATGTTGTAATTTATATGTTAAAGCTTTGCTCTAACCAGATTGAGTTGCTGATTTTATACTAGCCAACAATCTCTGCTTAATGTGTTCTTACTAAGAGATCACATTCTCTGTCACTTAAGAAAAGTAGGGCGTGCTAAACTCCTATGACATCATTCTTTTTCTCCGCTGTATTACAAATGCTTTCCTGGGAATGTGTTCTCCTCACCCTGCCTTGTCAGCTTATTTTCAACAAAATCTTTTAAGATGCATTTACAGTACAAGGTCATTGTTAAAGACATCTAGTTAGAGAATTGCAGAAACGTGGAGACGGGACAGCCCAACTATCTGACGACCAAACTCTTGCCAAATGGAATTTCCTCTGTGTAGAACAGTGCCATTTGAGTTTATTTCCTTGTATATTTAATGATTTTAGAAATTCCCCTAAGCCCTAGTAGTTCTCACAATTGGGATATTTTTCCATTTCCTTTCCTCCTGCCCAGCACAATGTACAAATGTAATGAACTAGAGTGTCCTTTTTGTGCTGTGCGCACATCTCTCCTTGCTGTTGTTGTTGGAGAAAGGAATCTTTGCTGATATAAAATGGAGACGTGAGGGTGTCATGGCTGTCGTCTGTGCAATGACAGGGTGAGGAAATGGAACAGAACCAGGACCCAGAAACAGGGAGAGACAGAACTTCAAAGGAACGTGTTTAAATTTCATGTGTTGTTCAGGATTTCATCTCTACTGCCAACAGTGGAGCTTTCTTTTCCCCATCAAGAAAATCTGAAGCATAGCATGGCTTCCTTTAGAAGAACCAGAATTAAAAAGGCAGAGCAAGAATGGTGCTACTCCCATCAACAAAGGGCCGGACTAACCCCTAGAAGGAAAGAAGGCCTTGAGAGTAAGTGGGGAGGTGAGAGGTGATAGTCCCCAGAACCATCCACAGGCAAAGGCAAAGGAGAAGATAACAGAATGAAGAACCAGAAAAGGAGAGTGTAGGAATGTGTTACCAAAATGACACCCCAGATGGACACGGAAGAGTCATTCAATCACTTGTGACTTGATCCACTAGACCTCTAGAACATATTCTGAGTATTGATCTGTCAACTAACACCCTGCAATCACTTAGCATCTAGTTAGTGGACTTAACTTATCAGGGCACTTACCTAGGCAAACAGGGATGCATGGTGTTCTTTGTTCAGTGTTGAAGTCCAGAATTAAGTTAGAGAATTCAAATAGAGAGAGCTGCAAGCAGACTTGTGACTTGAGAGTATGCCAGGTCTCCAGTCCCTGACACCAGTCCAAACAGTCATTGGCCACTAAGACCCTTACAATACCCAAATACACGAAGAGTGACTTATCTGGAATAACTTAAGCTTTAAGGACAATTTTGAAAAGTGAAAAATATTAATATAATCCATAGCACAATAAGCTTGTTCTCCACTGTAAAATTCTCAATATAAATTTCATAACTACTGAAAACAAAAATATGCCAGTGTCCAAAGCTCCACCACTGTTAAGTCAACTCTCTTATTTTTTGTAACAGAATCAGAAAACTGAGAGAAACCTTGGAAATCATGTATTTAAATTTTCCCCCTCACAAATGAAGAAACAGAGCCCCCATCAGATGCGACGACGTGAGCCGAGTCACACAGCCAGCGCCCGACCAGACTGCATGTCTGCAAACCGGGTTCCTAAGTACGTGGCACTCTTTCTAGTTACAGTGTTTTCCAAGTTAAAATTATATGCTTTCCATGTAAATAACCTACAAATTTGTAAATTTTAGGTTACGTTATAGCAAAAAGTGCTCAAATTGGAGTCTACACTATAAAACTGGATTCTTGTGCAGCTCGGCTACTGATTGAGTAGAGGATCCGGACAAGCTACTTATTCATCTGCCACCTGGTTGTTGGGCACCTATCAGGCCTCTACCTTTTACTTTAGCTACAGAAGACACGTGGCAAGCAAAAATCTTACGTTCTTCATATGCGTAATTAAAAATAAGCAGATATTGGGACTGGTAAGTTGCTTAGTGGTCAAGAGTACTATTACTTTTGCAGAGAACACAAGTTCAGTTCCCAATACTGAGATGGTGGCTCAAACCCACCCCTGACTCCAGTTTCAGGATATCAGATGCCTTCTTCTGAATTTAGAGGGCACTATGTATGTGTGTGGTGTGCATACGTACATGGTGGCTAAACATTCATGCACATGAAACAAAATAAAGTTTTAAAATGGAAGAAAATAATCATATTTAGTATGGCATGAATGATGCATCTAAGGAAAAAAATAAGGCTGGATGAAGAATAAGAATGACGGAAAGTTTTATAAAGGGTACCCTTAAAAGTGTCCCTGAGACTGAAAAAGCATGGGATAAAACCAGACTCCCAGAACATGGAGGACAATGAGGGCTGCTGAGAAGCCAAGGACAATGGCACTGGGTTTTGATGCTACTGCATGTACTGGCTTTGGAGGGGCCTAGTCTGTGTGGATGCCCACCTTCCTGGACCTGGATGGAGGGGGGAGGACCGTGGACTTCCCACAGGGCAGGGAACCCTTACTGCTCTTCAGGCTGGAGAGGGAGGGGGAGGGGAATAGGGGAAGAGGGAGGGAAATGGGAGGCAGGGAGGAGGCGGAAATTTTTAATTAAAAAATAAATAAATAAAATTTTAAAAAAGAAAAAAAAGTGTCCCTGAGAATAATAGCAATTTAATATAGGGGGCAGTAGAGCCTGAAGTCACGCTCAGTCCTTTCAGAGCTTATGTTAAGAACTGAGTGGTGAGCCTTGGTTTTGTCTATACTTACATAAGTAGGTCCCACGAAATCCCCAAGTAGTTGATGCACCTGTTATAGCCATTTCCAGATGAAAAATATTGAAGAGAAGCTTACCCAAAGCCATGAGCTTTGAGGGTCACAGACTTAGACAGTCAGTTCTAAGCTTAGTGTCTTCAAACTAACATATTCTGCTTGAATATTTGAATGTTTCCAGGCTACATTCATTTAAATGAAATTAAGAATTGTTACATATTTGGGTCAGAATTTATACAACTATCCGCTAGCTCCAGACAGACCGTATTTGGAGATTTTCTCCCTTTAGTTAACACTGTGCATCTGCTGGGGGTGCCTGCTGTTCCCCATGCTTCCTCCGTGCCTCACACTCAGGCTCATCTGTTTTGTGCACGCATTTTTGCTAACGGAACTTGAGCTGGAACTCTGATCAAGTCCCTCGCTACTTTGGGGATTGATCTCTGAATCATGCATTTTGCCTTTACATCAGGAATTTGTGAGGTAAGGCAGCTCTGTACAATGTCGGTGTGCTTCATAGTTCGCTGTCAAGTATAAAAGGAAGGCCCAGGAAAGGCAGAAGAAGTCAGTTTCCTGGAAGGGAAGAGGGACCACAGCAACCATAGGCCTCTAGTGATGGCATCTAGAGATGGAGGATGCCAGTTACGTCTAAAGAGCCTCAGTCATTTGGTTCCAGGGAGCTGTTTTTCAGTTTGCACAACTGGCTTGATTGCTCTATTCTCTTCATGGCGCTTAATTTTAAATCGCCTTCGAAATTGCATTCGTTGAAAGTGTAGACAACAGTTCACTGTGGCCAAGCACTTTCGTAATAGAACGACTAAAAAGGCTCAGAAATGGTGTTGGAAAAAAAAAAGAGAAATAATGGATTTCTACAGTAGATGTTCTGCAGAATTGGAAGCCACATCTCTAAGAAGAAATCTCCCTCTGTGGATGCTGGGCATGCAATCAGTTGTGATTCAGAATTCTCTATTGCTCTTCTACTGTAGTTGGGTACTCTACCACAGAGTTTGGTTTCCTTAAAGAGTGTCCAGAGTTGTCTTATGAGATCTCTGAATATGCATGCACTAGGTAGAACTGTTTAAAACTGTTTAGTGAATATGAAATTCAGTATAATTCTCCCAATGGTGATCGCTCAGAGAGCTGCTGTGACAGACACCTCTATAAAGTAGAAATCGACCAGGTAAGGGCTCACCCACAAGCTAGTGTTGGTGAGGGAAGTTGGAAGATTGAAACCCAGATCCATCGTATTCTAAGTTCCCTAGGGAGAGATGTTATCTTATGCGTTTCCATATTTCTAGTGTGCATGACAGCGTATATTATATAATAGCCTGTTCTGTGCGCTATTGAATAATTGCTTCTGCTGAGACTCAGTAGGAAATACGATAGTTAAAGGAGATTACCCAGCTTCAGAGCAAGTGATCCTGCACTGATGAATGGAGAAAGAGACAACACTAGCAAATAGGCTGGACCAGGTGGGAGAACTGTGTGAGCAAGACGGCAGTGATTGAGAGCAGGAGGACCTTGCCTTGGATACGGCCAAAAGGACCCCTTCCCTACAGATACTGGTGGCAGCTGCTGTGTTAGAGGGGCCCGTGCTGCATGGCTTCACTGTGCTCACGATGCTGTGATTATTGGCCGGGTGCTCTCTTTTACTAGCCCTCAAAGTAACGAGCATTTGCAACAGCTTCCCACAGAACTGGTTTCATAACAACATAATAGAGAGCTTGGCAAAAAGAGTTGTACCCGAGCAACCGATATCTGACTGCAATCTCATGCGTGGTTCTCGTGAGTCCCATGTGCTGATTAGCTACAGGATCTTCAACCTGGATCCAGTTTCTGACGATATAATGACGATGCTGCCCATGAGAGAATAATGAAGAGGAGTAGGCTATGTGCCCACTAACATGCACATGCTTACTAACTCTCATCCCATCACACTGTCCTAATTCTTAATAGCGAGCACAGTCTGCAGTGTGCACTATCTATGAGCAGCATTTTCCTTGCTGGGCATACTTCTGTCCACAATGAGCAAAGAAGGAAAAAGATTACTGTGTTTGTGGTTTCGTATACTAAAAGTGCCATGCTGAACTATACCCATGTGGTGTACAAATATGTATTCTCCCCTGATCCTTGCAGGCTTGAAGTAAGCAACATGCCTGCTCTTAACCTTTACTGAGAAAAAAAGATTATCTTTGCATCTGCGTCCAAACTGTTCTTGGTCTTTGAAAGATACATATCCAAATTGCTCAGTTCACTGTCTGAATCAGTGAGCTGCCTGTAAATAGTGAATGTTTGGAGCAGAGATCAACATCAGAAATGTGTATCCTTTTTCCCAAGCAGTCCCCATGCTGCAGTTAGAAGGAAAGTCTCTTGTTAACAGGATGAACTTCATTGTTTTTATCTTTCACACTCTCGCAGAAACTTGTGGTTCTTCGTCTCTAAGCAGAACGGAAGCTGTTTCTCTCTCCACTACTGTATTAATTCCCTTGATTAGAGAGTAAGAAAGCCATTGGCCAATTTCTGAAGTATATAAATATATATAGAGATAGATAGATAGATAGATAGATAGATAGATATAGATATAGATATATAGATATAGATATATATCTATAATATATATATATATATAGAGAGAGAGAGAGAGAGAAGAGAGAGAGAGAGAGAGAGAGAGAGAGAGAGAGAGAGAGAGAGAGAGAGAGAGAGAAGCTGGGTTTGTTGAGCAGACGTTGTCCATTCCAGACGGATGACACAACTTTGAGTTAAGAATAGCGAAGATAGAGAAAGCGGTCACATAGAGCTCACCACAGTCTGGCTAGTAACTCCCATATTCTGAATTGAGGGCAGTGTTCTCTTGACGCCGAGGACAGTCATCTCAGAGGTGTGCCTTTAAATGAATTGGAAAACAGCCCTGAAGAGAAAGCTTGCCTTTATGGGTCCCCCGCCCCCCCACCTCTGTCCTCAATGATTGCGGGCACATGGCTATCATATCCCCATCTCCCAGCTTTGGTCTCTTTCCCGTGAAGTTGCTTTGTTTTGTGTCTCTGGGAGACCTGCCAACTCTGGCCTCAAAGATCCCGAATGATGAGATAGGAAGTTCCGAGACAGTGTTACATTGGCTCCTCTTCTGCAAGTTTTTCTTTGCTAATAGCCCCGCCTTGTCTTACATCTTTTTTTTTTTTCAGAGGCGTGCCTTTTCAGCCAGAGATATTGAAGTCACAGAACTGGATAGATGGCAAAATACCAAGAGTCCTCAAACCCAATTCCCAAAGTAGGAATCTTTCATTCAGCTTGTGGTTGTATGCACATTCTTCACAAGAGAGCATTTCTTAGCACATTAGGTGCCCATTTCACTTAGTTTATAGAAAGTTTTTCCTCGTGATCTTAGATCTTGAAGCACTTATACTAGCTAACATGTACCGCATACTTATGTGGTAAGTATATTACTTTCTCTCCTCCATGACTTCTCTGTTTTGGGTTTAGAACACTTTTTTCCTGAATATTATGGAGAAATTAAAGCATGGAAGTGGATGGGGTTTATAAAAATTTGTAGACACATAAGCTTAACTTGATTCATTCATTCACTGATGAACTAGATCACACTCTGAGCCAAGGCTTTGCAAGGAGCTCGGGGGATATATGATAATACACACAATATTGTCCTTGTAGGGTTTATAACCAAATAAGAAATACCAGTGTGAAAAAGATTATCCTATCCTGTCAGCTGGATCCGTGTGCAATGGGATCAACTTCGTGCACCCAAGAACTGTCAACATGGAGTAAGGGGGGGGGAGTCTTCCAGGATGAATCAGGGTCGTGATGGGTTCTGAGCTTTACTCTGGATAAAACTAGGAGACCAGAGGAGAAACTTGAGCTTTGAGTCAAAAGGTTTTAGACACTTTGCCATTGTTGACACGCTGTTCTGGTTAGACGCTGAACACTTGCCTTTCTGGTTCAGATGTGGTTATAACAGTAAGCACTGTCTCCAAAGAGGACCCGGGGAGTCCATCATAGGCTGGGTCACCTCTGTGTTTGCTCTTCACAACCGATGGTCACAGCCTAAGGATTCATTTGCTTGAATGGTCAGCTTGTCACTCTAAATTGTGCTGTATAGACCTGTGGTCAGGGGAAACCAGTCCTTGCTTTGATTTGGCATTTTGATCCTAGTTGGCTACACAGGGTTTAGCTACAAAAGACCCCAGGTCGAACTTAGAAATGATTGATTTTCTCTTCCATTTTCTCACCATATATAGCCTATCTGATCAAAGATTTGTGATTGCAGTGGAGTTTCCCTCTCTTTAATTCTCTTTCTACATATGAACTTGGGAAATATTTTGAAACAAACAAGTTGAAATAATGACTCAGACTGAGATGACTGTAGCTTACACCACTTACATGGCTCCTCCCCTGTGCTTGGGAGCCACCGTCATATGCATTTATAGCCCACATAGAAGCTTTTTATCGTTAGGTCGTAAGAATATCTTCAAATGTCATCCGTTGATCTTTTCAACGTGCTCTTGCCTTGGGATATTAAGGTTCTCTGATTCTTAACTTCATAAAGAAAGTGACTGCCAGGCATGATGGCATATGCAAATAATCCTGTCACTAAGGAAGTAGAGGAAGGGGAATAAGAACTGAAAGGCGAGACTGGACTCTGTGAGACCCTGCCTCAAACAACAACAGAGAAAGGAAGAAAGAAGGAAATGAACAGAGGCTGCCCTTATATGTAAATATTTGTTTGTATTTAAGAATGTTTCCTCATGTGGCCTCTAAACATATACTGAAAGCTTGTTTTACACAAGTCTTAACTTCCCTTGTCAAACTGCCTGGCAAATTTAAATATATGCCTGTGTGTATGTGTTAAAGTCAAATAAAATTTCCCATATTGCTTTGAGGCACTGTAAGGATATTATTGCCTTAACTTTTATTTTAATTACTATGAATGTCAAAATTTTTAAAAATCTGTTTATTAAAACACTTCTACTGCTTTTTTTTAAAGAAAGATCCTTGGGCAGCTGAGGAGAGGGAGCCTGAAATGGCCCGATCCTATAGCCATATTGATGAATATCTTGCATATCACCATAGAACCTTCAACTGGCGATGGATGGAGATAGAGACAGAGACCCACATTGGAGCACTGGACTGAGCACCCAAGGTCCAAATGTGGAGCAGAAGGAGGGAGAACATGAGCAAGGAAGTCAGGACTGTGAGGGGTGCGCCCACCCACTGAGATGGTGGGGCTGATCTAATGGGAGCTTACCAAGGCCAGCTGGACTGGGACTGATGGAGCAAGTGATCAAACCGGAATCTCTGATCATAGCTGACAAGGAGGGCTGACTGAGAAGCCAAGGACAATGGCACTGGGTTTTGATCCTACTGCATGTACTGGCTTTGTGGAAACCTAGTCTGTTTGGATGTGCACCTTCCTAGACCTGGATGGAATGGGGAGGACCTTGGACTTCCACAGGGCAGGGAACCCTGACTGCTCTTTGGACTGGAGAGGGAGGGGGAGAGGAACGGGGGGTAGGGAAAAGGGAGGAGAGGAGGAGGTGGAAATTTTTAATTAAAAATAAATAAATTGAAAAAACCTGGTTCGCTTCTCATTCCTTGTATGATAGTTTTATTGATTTGTTATTAAGTCACATAGCTCTTTCAAATATAAAGGTTTAACCTCTTAGATATCCATAGATCTATGGTATTCATTTCAATGTATTTGTAAGTTTTAATTTTGTTTACAATGCTTCAAAAAGTACAACCAAGTGTTTGACCAGTCTCAGCTGCACAGACGGGTTTGTCTGCAGCTGCAGTAAAGGGGCAGAACTTTCCTCTCCTGATTTAGTTTCTCTTTCAGTTTGACTGAAAGAAAGAAAGAAAGAAAGAAAGAAAGAAAGAAAGAAAGAAAGAAAGAAAGAAAGGAAGGAAGGAAGGAAGGAAGAAAGGAAGAAAGAAAGAAAGAAGATTCTGAACTTCACTCTTAAGAAAAGAAAAAAAGAAAGAAACTAACTAAATCCTTCCAAGTGTGGTTATAAATAAGTCAAGAGGAGTTCTGTTTCTCTGATAAAACTACGAACTTTAAAATGTGATTGCGGGTATGAACTGGGGCCTAAAAAGACTGACTCTGAGACTTGCCTCAATATTTTAGTGTGGGTGCATATGTGTGTGTGTGTGTGTGTGTGAGAGAGAGAGAGAGAGAGAGAGAGAGAGAGAGAGAGAGAGAGAGATGAAGTAGAGCTCTGAAAAGAAATCTAGTAAAATGCATATAACTCATTCCTTTCTGGAATGTGGTAACTTCTCAGTCACCATTAAAAACATCAACTTAACATTTATTACAACTTTTGTTTAAATTCCAATCTTTAATGAATTCTCCTTAGTGAAACCTTTGGAACCAAACAGGGCTGAAGTTGTTTGCTTGTCTGTAAGTGAGAGAATGTTTCCATCTTGCAGTGCTTTGTTCTGACTAACTAGCCTTGAGGATATTGAGTATCAAGCTAGCCACAGCTCGCAGGAGACCCTTGTAATCCTGAATTCTGTTCCATTTCACCGTTCTGTCTCAGGTCATAAAGACTGATTTTAAAAAAAAAAAGTATGTGTGCATTTAAGTGTGCACATACAATTCTGTGTTGACGTGAGTCCTGATAGTGTGACAGGGTATTTACATAGAAAAACCTGTGATGGTTGAATTTTACATTTTAAGGACCTTTCAACAAACATTTTTGGAAATCAACATGCGCCTGGTACTGTGACAGGTACCGGTCACAAATAACAAACTCTCTTCCTGCACTGATAGAACACTGTAGTACTTTATGAGGAAACCCTCTGAAAAAAAAATCTCATTAAATTTTGCCACTAGGTCTAATTCTTTCTGCCACACTGGTTAAACCCTAAGTTCCCCAGAAACAGAGACTGGGCATTGTATGCTGAAGTATGGGCAATGTTTCCTCTACAAATGTTCTGGGTGACAAACTGAAAGTCGGAGAAAATAACGTACTCATGGAGCAAACTGAGAACAGAGATAAAGGGTCTAAGAGCACCATGGTTCCATGAACAGGGGGATATTCTATGTGTTATTGTTGTGACATAATCTGAACGAGTCAATTCCGGTAACATGAATCAGCCAGCTTTTCCTTGAAAGAATTGATTATTTACTTCAAATCAGGCAGACTATTGGCCTCTTTGCTTTCTGGGGAAGGTCAACATTCCGTGAAGCAGTCCTGCTTGTAATAACAAGGTCAACTCTCATGGGTGTGTTCTAACAATCTTCTAATCCAGATATTTCTATTGCATTTATTTTTCATCCTCTTCAAGATATCTATTCTAAAGTTTTGGTAAGACTGACGAATTTGATTTTAGAGAATCAAGGTGAAAAGAGCAATTATCTCCTGACTACTTGGTTTGCTTTATTTACTAGCATAAGAACGTACGTCCTGCCGAGCGGTGATGGCGCATGCCTTTAATCCCAGCAGAGGCGGGCGGATCTCTGTGAGTTCAAGACCAGCCTGGTCTACAAGAGCTAGCTCCAGGACAGACTCTAAAGCTGCAGAGAAACCCTGTCTCAAAAGAAAAAAAAAAAACAAAAAGAACATACGTCCTATGGTTGATGCAATTCTAAATCCCTAATCACGAGCATCACTGAATCTTCTTGAACCTGTCGTTTGTTCCCTAACACTTGGCAAAACCCTAATCTGAAAAACACTTCTAGAGCACAGCCCTCATTTATCTCGACGGACATGTTTCTAACCTTTCACCAGGATTCCCAGAACAGTCAAATTTCCAATAATTTCTGCTCATTATTTCTCAAATTAGACCTGGCTCAGGCAAATCCCATAATGTCTTTGAAGATGTTTTCACTGAAACATCTGGAACTTGGAGTTCTCAAGGGATGTTTCTACAATTTGAACAGTCATCTTAAGTGGTCTGGAGATTGCTCAAGCACCAGGGCCTGCATTCTCACGGTCCCCCTTTCTTCTCATTCATTTTCATGTATGACTTTCTGGGAACTGCGTATGGTCTGATACATAGATCACTGGTGAATTCAGTTCTAAAGTTCTAAGACTTGTCTCTTTATGAAACCAATTTGAGCAGGAAAATTAGGCAAGGAAGAAAAGCAAGGGTTGGGAAAGGAAATATAGCCGAAGAGTTGAGGAAATTTTTTTTTTAAAAAAAAAGCTGAATAAAAGCAAAGCAAAGGGAAGTTCTAGATCAACACTTGTGTGTTTTAATTAATTCAACCATTTTTTGAGTCTTCTGGAAGGTATCTCATCTTCGCACCAACACGTAGATTTGGTTTCAAGTCAATGTGTGGGAAGTTTTCAAAAGAAACCTGGGAAGTGACTGAAATCGGTCCTAGCTTCTGATCACAGTAACATGACACACTTTATTGCTGGATCATTGTTAGTTTAGCAGTAGAAGCCAAAGCAAACACTTGCAGAAATGCTATCATCAGTGACAGGATTAAATCTAAAGTAACAGCCAACCACACCTGAGACTGCGCCTCCAGTCAGAGCCATTTATACCATGGCTTCCTATTTCTGCCTGTTCCATCTCTCTGCTCTCCCAGTGTATACGACAAATATCCAGGGGAGCGAACACCCCATGTAAGCTCTCAGTGAATGAACAGGAGTGCGTGGGACAGTGAGAAGTCAACTTGGGTGTTTTGTCTGGGGTGGGGGAAAATCCAAACCATCCAGAGACTGCAACACGAAATCCGAACCTGTTGATCTGAACGTGTTGCAAGGGGCGGCTGACTCTCGACTCGTGTACGTTTGCTGGCTGCCGTTTCTAAGCAACTCTCATATCGACCTTGCTTCCTTGTTACCTTAGTCTTCCACGCAATTTTACCCATACAGAAAGAATGCCAACTGTTCCTCCCTTAAGCAGACAGCGTCTCTCTTTTTCCCTGAACATGGAAAATTAAAGCATTGGTAGAACATTCAAATAAAGTGACCAAGAGTTGCCAAGGACTAGAGGAACTAGATTGGCCCAAAGTAAATCATCTACGCTGTTTGCCTGACCTCACAGAGGACTTTTTCTGCTCTCAGGGTCTCTCACAGTGCTCAGTGCTTTGTTTTTTTGTTTTCTGGCTTTGCTTTGCCCTCAGAAGAGGACCGGAAGACGTATTTAAGCTAATGAGTAGTCTCGGTTATTATTATAATATTAGTTTACTCCCTGAAGCTCACCAACTAACCCAGGAATACATTTTACTGATTTATTTGGAGTGTGGGAGGAAGAGTGTGGAGAAAGAAGCTGGGGACCATCAGAAAAGATTGCCGTCGTGAGGCTCTCGTCGTCCTCATCATCCCATAGTGAAAGATTTATTTGGGCACAGCTGCTGCTGACTTACAAAAGCAGCTTTCTGGGAATAGGGGTTTGTAACGACTTGCCTGGGCGCAGAAAACCTGTGAGAGAATTACATCAG